>NW_006160069.1:118478-204083 GCF_000334495.1 Tupaia belangeri chinensis | reverse complement strand
GCGCCCTATAGCGAAAACCTCTCAAAAACAAACAAACAAACAAACAAACAAACAAACCTGACATGCTTTTCATGTCAGTGGGTTTGGGACTCAAACCACGTTGGTAGACATGTTAGATACAGTTCTTTTTTAAAACTTACTGTGCTTGAATAGGTATATTAAATCATTATTTTTAATTTATTATTTTAGTGTTTATATTTAATTTCAATTTTTAATTAAATTTTATATTTTGACATTTTCTAAGTTTACATTTAATTTATTATTTTATATTTTTACAATATTTTTTGTTTTACTTATTTTTAATGTTAATTTTTAAAATTTCTTAAATTTATATTTAATCACTGTGCATCTTTATATCAAACAAAATGTTTTTTTTCAGCATGGATCAAGTCAAATATATTACCATATATATCATCTTCAAGAGAGAACATTCTACTCACGTGTCTGTTAAATATTATATTTTCCCCTCTTCCCCTCCCTCCACCCACTGTGACCCACCCCCAGCTGTACTGTCTCTGGTACCTACGGTTGCCCTCTATGGTATTCTACAGTCCCATCTTTCAGTTTCTGCCACAGAGTGCAAACTTTCGATATATACTGAGTGAGAACATGCAACGTCTCTCCTTTATAGTCTGACTTGCTTTGCTTATCCATCTTTCTGAACCACTAGGCCACAGGATCCATCGAAGGAGTATATTAATAATTTTTCAAGGGGACGTGTACTTATGATGAACATTTTTTAAAAGAATTATATATTTATTTATTTCCACTTGTTATTGTTATTTTTTTTCTTTATTTGAGAGAGAGAGAGAGAGAGGGAAAGTGAGAGACAGCGAGTCACCAGGTCCAGGACTTGAACCATGGTTGGCAATGTGGGAATCCAGTGCCCTTATCTACCACATCACCTGCTGTCCCCATGATGAACATTTTTTTAGAGAGGGATTTTTGTTATAGGATAAGTGCTCTTGCCAGAGAGAAAGAGAGACAAAGAGATAGGAAGCGAGAAATAACTCCCCAGAGGAGATGGCCACACTGCAATCCCTTCCCCTCCACTCTCCTCAAGGGATTTTGGGCACACATGCCCATGCTCTCCATGTGAGTTTTAAGCTGCCAGGTCCGGAACTCTAACCGTGGACAACTACGTGGGAGTTCAGCAACATTATCATTATGCCATCTGCTGATCCCAGTTAACATATATTTTTTTAATGGTTCTTTTGGAATAGTTGTAAAGAGGTGACATTAATTCCCTGAGCAGATGATTATGAAACTTTGATAATTAGCTTTGATGTGGGAAGTATGAATCAGCTTCCCTCTCATCTGACTTCTGATGAATTATTGTCTGGATATATGCCTGAAGAAAAGTCCTGGAATCCTTGAGACTATTATTATTTGTTCATTCTAAAGTCCCCTTAAAGACTTCCTCACCAAACCTAGATACCTCCTTATGGAATTCAGTAGCTGATACAACTTTGTTAAACTCTATATCATAGTGCTAATGACTTCAACAAGGTCACCCTCTATGTGGGTAGGAAATTTTGTAAACCAGAGTTATTTTACAGCTAGACTGAGAGGTATTTATCTTTACCTTTTAGAATAGCCGGGAGTCTGGTTCTGATGCCTGGGTAAAATGAGAGGAAGTGGTTTAACTAATTAATTAACCAACTTACTCCCTAGTTTATGATTGATGATGTGCTGCTTAAAGTGTGAAACTCCTCTGGCGACAGCCAGGCCCGATACATTTATGGATGGTTTCAGCTGGAAATTAGACCAGAGACATCTTAAAGACTCAGTTGGAAGTTTTTGCCACAATTCTTCTGGCACTAACATTTATCAACTCCTCTTAGCAGTTCATTTTGAAGACTGAACATGTCCTTGTGTGATAAGAAAACCCTTGGGTGTTTTGGTCCTGAGAGCCCTAGGATCTCACTGTTTACCTGCACTCTTTTCTCTTGCTCTGTCATCCCCCTTGCCTTTGTTACGCGTCTCATGCGCATATACTCTGTGGGGTCTATGAGCCTTTCAGTGCATTTGCACATGGATGATTAATATTGTCATTAGCTATGATAGGTTTTGTATTACGTTACCACTTCTTCCCCTCTGATCTCCTATCCACATTGCCAGCTTCTGTGTGTGGACCTTAAACTCTGATGGAGTTTGAAGCTGCCCCACTTTTTAATAAGGATCTGATCACAACCTCTTATCCCTCCAGCTTTCTTGCTGGAACCTATTCTAGCTTATTAAGCACTAAACTGTTTACTCCTTATCTATCAAGGCCATTCTGAATTCAATTTCTTATGTTTTATACATTTAATGTTTTAAATTCCATGACATATTGTTTCAAGCAATCTTTTGGCAATATTCAAAAGACTGAATAATTTTATGCTTTCCTTTGTCAAAACTAGCTGGCAAGTATCCCAGGTTTGGATTAACCAACGTATGTACTTTAAGTGTGCATAAAAACAACTAATGATGGAATGGAGGACGAAAATCTGAAAAATATTGAGATTTTTATTCTTTTGTTACTTTATCATCAATCGTTCAGTTCAATACTGCCTAGAAATTTTATTTTATAGTTTTGTAGCCACTGGTCTTTAAACTTGTTTTTAAGACAATAGCTGGAGAACGTATGGAGAAATGTATTAGATGTCTAAGGCTTTAAGGAAATGATTTTGGGTAATAAGTCATCTTAACAGAAAAGAGAATAAAGGCTACCAACTTTTTAAATAACACTGACTTAACTAACAAAGAGAAGTAACCTGCTTAAACTGGTCATGAAGATTATTTCTAAAACCGACCTCAGTGGACTTTTACTGAGCATAGTATTAGAATCAGAGGTTTGGTGGATCTAAGATTGAAAAGATTATTTCAAAAATTTTAGAAATAAATGGAAGATTGTTTTGAGAATAAATTCATAGAGAAATCCATGCTAAATACATGCTAGGCTTCCTTACTACTAACAGAATGCTCTAGACCTGCCACACCTAGAGCTTCTGTTTGTAAAGGCTGGCAGTGTTCAGCTGCAGGTCCAAGAACATCATCTAGTGTCACTAGTTACAGCACGACAAAGCAGTTGGCGCTATCAACTAGAAGGTCTGCGTTTTAACAGCAGTAAGCAAGCATGCTGTGGTACATTTAAAAGGGGTTTGGACAGCAGGCAACAGAACTTCTCTGAATGGGCTATCTGAATTTAGTGAAAAAGAGATCAGAAATGGGTGACAAGTCCAAAAATAATAAATGAGACAAGAAAAAGCAAAGTGCTTTCTTTACTGCTTACTGTTACCTCCTTTGTATCCTAGCCATCATGTAAGTTTTTATTTTATACAATTAGATGAATTAATGTGAAAGGGGAACATTATGACCCAAAGTTGTGCATTATTCTTCCGTACTCATTATTTCCCAGAATATAGCTGTGTGCAATATGATATGCCGTGAAAATATGAAATTTTGTATTTAAATTGTTAAAACATGATTTAAAATTCCTGAAATTTTGTCTATCAGTGCTGATGTCATATTTTGATATGGTGGTAGGACTCAAGCACTGTTTGTAATATGTCTTAAAGGAAATGATTTTCACCGCTTGTAATGGTGATATTGAAGATATTTCCTTTCAGGGTGCTTGCCCTAGTGTATGCCTTTTGTTTTTCTACGTAGTGTTGGTTTTTCTTCCTAAACACTAGTTGCTATTTGCTGTTCGTTCTCATGTGGTCAGGTGATCAATCTAGCTATAAATAGCTATCAGGTCTCTTGATTTGTCAAAGTATTTGAATTCTATCATTCATGCAAGAAGATGTTCTTTACTGTGACAACCTGTGGCATGGTGGTTAAGGTGGCTGGATCCCACATGGCCCCCTGCTCTGTTCAAATCTTGAATCTGGTGGCTGTAAACATACCAGACACATATGACGGCATGTCCAGACTCCCAAGAGGAGAATGGAGAAGAGGTTGCAGAGTGGTTATCACCCCGAAGGGATGATATTTATTGATTCTCCCATCCTCCTTTCTCTACTTCCCCCATCCTCCATATATATATATTTTTTTTCTGAAGATCCATTCTTTATTTAGGTATAAAAATAAACCAATCACTCTGTAATGATTATTACTTGTTTTCATAATACTGTAAAGCAAACTTACAGGTTTGTTGTTATTTTTTGCTATAGGGAACATGCACTCACCAGAGAGACAAAGATAGAGACAGAAAGCAAGAAATCACCCTCTAGGGTGATGGCCACACTGCAATACCTTCTCCTCCATTCTCCTCTTGGGATCTTGGGCACATACACAGATTGGCATCATGAGTTTTTTTTTGTTTTTTTGGTTTTTTTTGGAGAGGTTGTTGCTATAGGGCACTTGCGCTTGCCAGACAGACAGAGAGAAAGAGAGAGAGTGAGAGAGAGAGACAGAAAGAGAGAAATCACCCCTCCAGGGGGTATAGCTACGCCACAATTCCTTCTCCTCCATTCTCCTCTCTGGATCTTGGGCACACATGCACACGTGCCCGGCATGAGTTTAAGCCACTGGGTCTGTGACTCGAAACATGGTTGACTAAATGGGAGTCCAGCGACATAGCCATTATGCTAACTGCTGGTCCCTCTGTCATGAGTTTTAAGTCACCAGGTTTGAGAGTAGAACCACAGTTGGCTATGTGGTAATCTAGTGATGTAACCATTAGGCCATCTGGTAGTCCAAGCCAATTTACAGAATAGGAGCATCTGCTCCCAACTCCAAGGATATTACATATGCTTAAGAGAGTCAATTTGGAGTCAAACCAACAGAGTGTGAATGTGGGAGTGACTATTAAAATCAGTTCCCTCTCCCAATTATCCATAATTGTACTGTCATTATCAGGTAAGCTTGTGGTTGGGATGTCACATAATTATGCTAGTATCTGGTAAGGGTAGTAAAGCTAGCCATGTGAATCCAGCTACACTATAAAGATAAAACTTTTTATTGTTCTTCTCTTCTGTTTTGGGGAAAGGGAAGTTCTACTTTATATTCTTCATGTACTAGCAGTAGGCTCGAGTTACGTGTGGGTTCTTTTTGTTATAGTAGTAAAAGAAGTCATCACATTCTTCAGGGTTTGACATCTCTTGGGGGAATATAAAGCAATCTAGGAGACAGACTGATTATCTGGGTTTGCTTAGATGAATACCATTTGCAGTGCAAGTCCAGCTGACACGTTTTAGTGTTGAAATAATGATGTCTGTCTGCTCAGCAAGTTGAGTCTGTGGACTGGGATACATTTAAGTGACACATCTGAGTTGAATTTTCACTACAGGATCATGACCTCAGCTTCACCAACTGTGGTTGTCTTCTTTGATCTGAATGCCTATCAGTCCTTACTAGCCGTAGCAGAACAGCTTGGTAAAGCATTGCCTGGTTCACTAACTTCCAGCTGTCTATCTCATTGCACTCCTGCTCAGCTCAGCTTCAAAACCAAGGACCCCAAAGACGAAGCTGAATACAAGCTACATCTGGATACACTCTGGATACACTCAAAGATACAAGATGGTTGGTTTGTCCCAGATACACAAGCTGCTCCAGACTGTACAGAAGCGGCTATCATTTTCCTGGCACTGCCTTAGCTACCAGGTTCTGTAGGAAAGGTTCATGCTGGGGACTTCCCAAATGGCAAACCAGTGAAGAATATACACTTCATCTCCTGGGAAGTGATGCAAGTCATTGGAGGGAGGGACGAGTTAGTGATATTGTCTGGTACTGAGGGTAAGGAAGAAGCGAAGGATAGTAGCATTGAAGAGGAAGAAAATTCCAGTGGCATCCTTTCATTTCCTCTCTGAGGAGATTGTCACAAGAGACCTTAGACTCCAACTACTGCCACCACTTCCTTGTTTCCTGAAAACCTTAAGCAGGGCCTGCAGGGCAGCTCACACACTTCTGTATATATATACACACATATATATACACATATATATATATATAAAATTTATAGTAGTAAGTAATGCAAAGTTTCTCTGATAACATGTAAGATCAAAGAGTATGTCAAACATAATGAAAATCAAAATGTAATACTTTTCCCCAAAATTATTATTTGGAGCCACCATCTGTTCACAATAGCAAATCTTATAGCAATGCTCTTTTTCTTCTCCTACCCCGTCTCTTTTCTCCTCTCCTCATCCTCCTTTGTTTCTTTTCTCCAGTTTTCTCTCTCCTCTCTTCACCTTCTCTCCTCTCTCTGCTCTTTCTCTCTCTCAATTGACTAAGAACCACAGTTACCAAAAACCAAAGGACTGTCATACGTCAAATGTCAGAAAAGAACATTTGAGTAGACTATCAAACAACTAGTAAACACAAACCTCAACTTTGTGAGGAATGAGGACCACATGGCTTTACTGACGTTGTCATCTATTGTAGTGATTCTTGCACTTATTATAATCTCTAAATAACTACAGTGATCTTAGAGGAATAATGCTTCTACCACTCTCAGTGTTATTCTTGGTCAATTGTGTCTAATATATAACATTTCAGGGTTTAGCTGGGCTGTTCACAAGGTTTTAATATACATTCATATGTTCATTATTTTTCCAAAAATGTTTTAGCTGTCTAGACTTAGCAGAGTAAAGAGGTACTTTTAGCCTCCCATTAGTGTTGTACCACAGGCAGATTTCGGTCCACGGTGAACTAGACCAGTGGTATTTGTAAGGTGCTTGTGGCCTAGCTGCAATGTGGTAAGTACAAAGCTGAGAATGTACTTTGAAACTTCTATGCCAACATGTTATTGCAGCAGTACCCAAGTGCATTAACAGTGCATTGTTTTCACTGAACAGCATACAGACAATGTAGGGTATAGTGAAATTTACATGATAAGTTCCAGGAGGTATACTGAAAATGCACATTTAGGATCTGTTCCAGTTCAGTTTAATAGTATAATATTTCTAAAATCTAACGATGTAAGAATATTAGCCATTCAATCTAGGTTATGTGATTTTCCTTTATTCCTTGACACTATGAAATAAAACAGGGAACATTTGTATTATTTATTTATAAATTTTGATTTACAAATATAAGACTAATTTCACTGCTGTTTGTTCTCAAGTACATGTCTATATTTTCTGAATGCAGTAATAGTAGTAATCCCGAAGCTGACCATGAAATCCCATGAAATATAAACAAAAGAATTTGTACAAGTTGAACTCTAGTTAAAAATATGATTTCCATGAATATTAAGTGCAATTTTGTTAATATATTTAGTGGAGATGTTCTAAGACCATAGTAAAAGTTATTTTCAGGAAAGTGTTATTCAATAAAATAATAAAAGCCATCATGGTTTGAGCAATATTTGTTTAAAAATGAAAAACGACAATACCAAAGTAGTTATTTGACAATATTGGATAATGAGAGTGTATTTTATTAATTTTTAATTAATAGAGGATTCATGCACTCACCAGAGAGACAGAGAAAAAGAGAGAGAGAAAAGCACCACTCCTTGGGACATGGTCACACTGCACATTTGTTTCCATTTTTCCATTCCATCAGGATTTGGGGCATACACATATGTGCTGGGCATGTTTTTCAAACCTCCAGGGCTAAGATTCCAGTTGCAGTCAGCCATGTGTGAGCTGGCCCTACACATCAATATTTCACATATAAATAATTGTACTTGTTGCTTTTTGTTTAAATAGAGCTTTTGCATTCACACTTGAGAGTGAGAAACACACACACACACACACACTGTCATGTTCTCATCCTCATCCTTCAGTCCTCTAACCCAATGAACCCTGGGCACTAGCTCAGGTGCCCACTGTATTTCAGGAGATTAGGCTGAGATTTGGATCATGGTCACCAAGTAGGATCTAACGTTTCCTGAGCAGCACATTAATTACCACTGTGCCATGGAATTCTCTAGAAGGGAATTTCAAGTTGCTAAAACTAAAGTGTGCATACATGTATGTATAGTCAACTATATTTTTGGCAAACATAACTGGCTCTGAACAGTATAAAATTTTCATATGTGTCATTAAGCAATCATGGTTCAGAGTTTAAGTATTTTGTAAGTATTTCATTAAAATATTCTTTGATTGTTCTGAGGCAACAACACAAAAATCTTCACCCATCATTAAGAGTTTGTTCCAGATTTTAAAGTAACATTTGCTTTTTTCATCAAGAAAAATCGTGATATAAAAAACAAAGTGTAAGTTCTATTACAGAGTGAGTTCAATGATATAAAAATTGTGAATTATGTAAAAGTTAATATATTAGAGTTGAAATAGTTTTCTCTGTTGTGTAGCAGTATGAATACTGATCACAAGCAATTATTACCACATGGTGAGATATAATGTATACTGAGAGGAAAATATTTTAGAGAATATTGGAAAAGTAATATAAACTTAGTTTTTCTGCAAAAGGTGTAGCATGTTTGATCCTGACTTTTTAAATGAGCAAATTGAACAAATATGTTTATTTGTCTAAAATCTTCTTCAGGTTCATTTTTTTTTGTATATTAATTATTATTTTCCTACAAATTTTGTTGTCTGCTTGTATTTACTTAACTGTAAATTTTATGTTTTATTCATTTAATGAAGAATAGTAGGTACTTCAGTGTCATTTTATGAATTATTCAATATTTCATCATAAAGCATTTTCAAACATTCAGTAAGACAAAATAAAAGACTCATGTACCTACTATATAGACCTGTCATTAAAATTTCTTCTATTTGGTAATCCCCTTCCATATGACTCCTGAAAACATAAACTAGTACATGTACCTTTTTTATACATTTTAAAGTAAATTGATATGATTAGTATTTTGCCTCTCTGTTTCACATTAACTAGGACTTAATATTTGTGTTTCAAAGTAAAATTTATATTTTTGGAAATACCAATCCCACAAAAAAGTACCTTAGCTGATTTTTTAACAAACAATTTTTTTTAAATTAAATACCATTTTGGGAATCAGCAGTTAGCGTAATGGCTATGTCGCTGGACTCCCACGTAGTCGACCGCGGTTCACGTCCCGGGCCCGGTGGCTTAAAACTCACGCCGGGCGCGTGTGCGTGCGTGCCCAAGATCCCGAGAGGAGAATGGAGGAGAAGGGATTGCAGCGTGACCGTCCCCCCTGGGGGGTGATTTCTCGCTTTCTGTCTCTATGTCTCTCTCTGTCTGTCTGGCAAGTGCACACGCCCTATAGTGAAAGTCTTTCAAAAAAAAAATTAAATACCATTTTAAATAACAACCCATATGCTAGTACATGAGATTTAACATTTTATTATTTGTTCTTTCAATTAAAGGTAAAAATACAACAAATACATGAACAGGCAGGGGATATGAGTATGATGCAAGAAAAGTGAGGTAGTAAAGAAGAGTTTTTGTCTTCCAGAGAGTATAGTTTTGTGAAAAAAAGTTTGGATCAACACAGTATAAGATAGCAGGTGAGGAATTTAAATTTAGGATGAACAGAAATTATTTGGGGAAGTCATTGTTCTTTTTGTCTGGTAGGCAAATCCATTGATATACACTTTAATGTTGGTGACATTACTAGAATACTAGACACTGTCGACACACACATGCAGGTGCTTCTAAATCATGCACCGCAGTTTCTTGGCGAAAGTCCTCATCCAATATTTGTGAGAACTGATAAGGCATAGAGCCAGGCCTTATGGAGGATGGTCTAGAAAAAATTTATAGTCTTGGTTCCCCAGACCTGGTGTGCCATTCACAATCAGGTGGGACTACAATATAAGAAGAATGCATCATTTTCAACTTGAGGTGAAGGTATTTTTATAACTGCAAGTCACAAAGAGACACTGTCAGATCACGGATTACTTATTGTGCAAAAGGCTATAAGTTAAGTGGAGATATTCATCAAATCCTCTTGGAATCAAAAGCCCAATATAAATGCCTTTAAAATACATTCTTATATGCATCCCAGATACTATTGAGCTGCTGTAACTTGAGGGCCCTGCAAGACTGGAAGCCACATGACTTATCATAGTTTTGGATCCCTGCAACAGCTGGAAGACACAGTACACTATCCTGAGGAGCTGGAGGATTACAGAGGGGGGTAAAGGCATGACAGGATCCTGTCAAAAGTGTTTCTTTATCTCTCTCTCTCTTTTCTTAGTGTACTCTTTCAGGTGCTCTCTATAATTAAAAACACATATATGTATGCATGTATAATACAAAATACACTCTAAAAGTTTTAAAAAATGTTTATATGTCTATCTATTTACCTACTCACCTGTAATTTTGAACATTGAATTAGCTCTGTGGCATGTTTGACTCTGCAAATACGATTTTTCTCTAGTTCTGAATAGTTTCACGTTCTCATCACTGAAACTGACTTCCAATGAACCCCATTAGCCTTGATTAATTGCCTAGTAAATATCCAAGGTATAGTAGATCATCAATAACCACTTGAGAATTAATAAATATCATTGCACATTACCATAAAACTATTGCGAGGACTATATATTTTGAATACTAGCACAACCAATTCTGCATTACTGAGAATTTCCGCAATAAAACTTTTTAAGCTATTTTTAATTAACTTTTAATTTAGGATTTAAACAACAGAAAAAGGTACATGAGCACAAAAGAAAAAGAACAATTTGTTCCATCATTAAACACAAGATGTTAAAAAAAAGCATGCTGCTATTCTAATTGAATCCATGTGCTCAGAAGTAAGTTGACATGATTTTTAATATTCCCAACACAACAATGATGGTAAATCTGCACTATAAAAGCTTATCTAATCAAAACCGGAAATTATATTCAGATATGTAAGATTATCTTTAAAAAGATTTACAATGCACTCTAGATTTGTCCGTGTCAGTAGCTTAAACGGTCTCATGATACAGAGTATGTTTTTGTGGTTTTTACATTGCAGTAGAATCCAAATTCTAGGGCCACATAGTATTGAGAAGAGAGCTTTTAATCTAGCTTTGTGAATTTACCTCCTTTCTTCACCACTTCTTATGTGACCTTGGGCAAATTACTTATTGTCTCTAAGCCTTACTTTCTTTTTTCTTAAAAAGTGTTTTTGTTGTTGTTTCTTCCTAATAACAGACTGTGTATATGTGTGCATGAGAGAGACAGAGAAAGAGAGAGATAAGTACCCTTAACGATTTCTCATTGCGCTGTGATGCCCTTTCCCCAGTCCTCTCCACATGTGTGCCCTTGGGGTGTTTTCTAGATGATCTAAGATTCTGAACCTCTGGTCGGCTATATGGCGTCCAGCGCTGTGGTTCAGTGAAACATTGACTGTGCCACAAAGCAGGGCCTTTACTGTCAATATCAGCAATGCAGGAATAACTGTAACTACCTCATGGCTGTTTATTATCAGGATAATCCATGCAAAGCCCGTAAATCAGTGCCTGACACATGGGCAGCATTATCTAAATGGTGGCTGTTGTTATTGTAAGTAGTATGATGCTAGTATTAATGATATGGTTAATTAAATTATATTTTAATATTTCAGTTCTAAGTTATGATGATTATGCCTGACATACCCCCCTGCTTTCATATTCCCTGAGGTAGTGATTTTTATGGTGAGAGTTAATAAATGAATGAAAATTGACTAGATAAAAGTTAGTCATGGGTAATATTAGAAGCTAGAGGGTGCATGGCATGTTAAAATATAAATTAAAAAGGCCAATAGCCTGGAACATAAAGAGTAATAGAAGTATGACTACATAGTGTGGCAAGGGGAGTATCTACCAAAATCTTTGAAGCCATGACAGAAAAGTTGTTATTTAACAAACGAGGTCTGGGAAGTGAGCAAAATGATTTGATGTTGGGAGAATCATAAACACATTTGATTTTTAATAAGAAAACTGTCCTCAGTTAAGACAATTGATCACAAGAAAATGTGTCTTTGTGTGTTTCAGGTAATATTAATTGAGACTAAGCATAGAGTTTCAGAAATGTATGCGTTGAGTTTTAAGAGGTACCTATGAAGAGATTTGATGGGTTGAAAATAGGTATCAGAAAGAGACTAAGAAGGCTGCCCATGACTTGGATAACAACGTCGTTCATGGGTAGATGGGAGAAAGAGGACAAAGTTGTTTCACATTTATGGTGACTTTTGGGAACTCCCTGGAAAGGAACTTCAGTAAGGCAAATGAATATATGTGTCTGAAAATGTGGAGACTAGAGATACAAATGTAGACAAATTGTTTAGGATTATAGTCATGGATGAGAATATAGAATAAGAAAATAATGGTGTAATGATGTGTTTTATATTGAAAAACTAAGTTAAGTAGGTGATCTACTAAAAGAAAATTAAAAAGAAAAACACAGAAAGAAAAAGAAAAGGACAGAAAGTATCTCCATCAAAGTGACTAACGATACCTATATTAGAAAGCAAAGAACTATGGCCTAGCTGCAGTGGCATACAACATCAATGCCTGGGAGGCTGGAAGCTACATGGGGGCATGGGTTCAATTCCCTGGACAACCTGAACACCCAAGCATGATTGCATGCACCTGTCTTTGTAGCTAACTTGGAGAAGGATTCAAGCATGGTGACTTCCTCTACACAGTACCTATTTCTGACTCTTTGCCTTTGTTGCTTTCTCTCTGTCTCTTCTGTCTCTTTCTCCCTTTCTCTCTCTCATAAAGAAAAGAAAACCAAGAAATAGAGGGGCAGTGGAGGCAAGGGGCAGGACTGTGGGGTGAAGAGGCCGAGAGTGAGCAGGAGATGAGTCTCTTTCTCCCTTTCTCTCTCTCATAAAGAAAAGAAAACCAAGAAATAGAGGGGCAGTGGAGGCAAGGGACGGGACTGGGGGTGAAGAGGCCGTGAGTGAGCAGGAGATGAGGACTAAATTACCCTGTTTAACTTTTTTCCATACACTACGCCTTGCTGGGGACTGAAACATGAGAATGCTTTCTGTTCTTTATTCTCTGCCACCACAAGATTTAAATCTGTGGTTCTGTATGTCACCATGTAGATATTCATTATAAGTTAAATTGATAAATTCTTGTACTTTTGATTGTAATAAAATAAGAACATAATGAATATAATTTAGTAAATAAATAAACATTTAACTAAACAGTGTTAATTGTAATGTGAGCAAATGGAAATACACATTTCACTAAGATATGGAAATAATGTGATGGTATGATCTAGAAGGATAATAAAAATATAAAAATAAAAAAGACATCAAATTCTTATGGATAAAGATTTCTTTTTTATTTATTTATTTATTTTTTTGAGAGAGTTTTTTGCTATAGGGCACGTGCGCTTGCCAGACAGACAGAGAGAGACAGAGAGATAGAAAGCGAGAAATCACCCCTCCGGGGGGATGGCCATGCTGCAATCCCTTCTCCTCCATTCTCCTCTCGGGATCTTGGGCACGCACGCACACGCGCCTGGCATGAGTTTTAAGCCACTGGGTCCAGGACGCGAACCACGGTCGACTACATGGGAGTCCAGTGACATAGCCATTATGCTAACTGCTGGTCCCTTGATTTCTTAAAATATTTTTTCGTAATTATCACACCAAAAGTTTAATCAAGGAAGAAATTAGACCTCTTCAGCATGAAATGAGAAATAAGACAGCAAGGATGGTAAAACTGTTGAAGTATTAAATGAATATTTCTCAATGTATTTATAAAGAATAACATTAATAGATCAAGAATAGAACATTCCTAATTAATGTATCTCTTACTAACTCTTAAAGGGTCAACTTTTTAAACAAGCATTCTAATTCGCCTTCAGCAAAAGTGATATTAAAAATTGAAATCCTGATCATTTTTACTGAGGCTACTGAGCTTTATATTTTATCTAAAAATATTAAAATACCATGACAGATTTAGCAAAAGCTACTTTAAAGCCTCAATCTATTAGGCTGTTAATGTCAACAAGTAATTTAAATAATTGCTCTACAACTTTAATACATATGAAAAGCAGTTTTTGCATCTTTTCCCAAGACACTTAATAACATTCTGTAATAACGTGCAATGCATATGCATAGTAGAAAATGTTAAAATTACAAAAAAAGAGATAAGCTTGGTCATTTTCCAGTAATTACATAGAAAGTAGATACATACACAGAGATTATAATGTAAAGAAATCTGCAAAAAAATAAATAAATAAAAAAGTGAAGCTGTGTGGTTAGGGCCACCCTTTTAGGTCCTTTCGATCACAGTCACAACAATAATAAAAACAATGATGTATAGTGAAGAGTTCAAGTTGTAGGACCATATTGTTTTTAAAACTTGAGTCTTTCCTGAGATAACGTTAGCAACAGATTGTGGGACAGCCCTGTAGTGCATGGCCAATCTCTGTGCACTGGGAGCTGGATTCCACCTGCCTAAGGTAGTTTAAATGCTGACTCCTGTTGCTCAAGAAACATGCTGGGGGTGTGTGCACAGGTGCCCATAGTCCTGATGGGAGGGAGAAACGGAGGGAAGAGGACAGTGGCATATTTATGGCGAGTGCTTTCCCTCTATATCTCCATCTCTTTCTCTCTCTCCTTTTCCTACTCTCTATCTCTGGCAAAAACATGAGCCCTCAGACATTAAGAAAAATAAAATAAAAGCAAGAGATTATGAATGAAAGCTCAAGAAATAAGATTAAGTTACAGGCAACTAGTCTGTTCTCTCAAGTTTCTTCCATAGTTAAAGTGCATATCCTCCTAAAGTTATTAAAATCTCTGACTGGTGATAATCCTGAAATTAGTTGGTTAAATTACCCAAGGTATGACTTCTTTGAGAGGACTTGAGAGTTTGGCTTTCATAGTTTGGACAGACACACTTCTAGGTAGTGTGTATAGGATAATGTTGAGTACAGGAAATCTAATACAGGGTGTTGCAGGCAGAATAAACTCCATTGGTCAGCTATTGCTATATATGATATGCAACTTAAAAATCTTCATGTTTTCAAGAGTAAGAATTTTCTTTCACACTGAGAGTGCTGCCATCCGACTGTTCTGGTTTGAGTCCATCTAGATGGCAGTTCTTTAGCTGGGCTGGCTATAGACTGAGTACAGGGCTAGTCTGCTCCACATCTGTCTAGCCCAGGACATAGGCTCAGAGTAGTCGTGTGAGGCCTGCCATTTCCGCGACCAGTATCCGACTGACCAAGCGCAGTCATATATCCAAGAACTGTTGCCGTGGGCAGCATTGTAGAATGAACACTGGTTGAACAATTTTTCGAAGTATCACACCCTTGCTCAACCTTTCTTCCTGTTGGTGTGTATATGGACATGGTGACTTGAATCATTTTTGTGTTTGGGGACTAAGAGGTGAATTGCTGAGGACGAAGTTGACAAGAAGGCTGAGGAAGAAGGATTTACTTTCCTAGGAACACCTTCTTTCAGACATTTAAAAAAATAATACAAAGATGGATCCCTATTTTTAAATCACAAGATTTAAAATTTTTGCCATTTTTCTCAAGTGAACCAAATCCTAGCTCATACAGATCCTTTCGAAATAAAACAGGAGGAAGGACTAGAAGACGGCATTTTTAGATGCATATATGACTGGAACATGGCAGCAGCATCTGGATTGGTAACAAAACAGGAATGAGTCAGTAACAAGGTGGTGGCACAGTACACACACAGGAGCCCTGGAGAGTGCGCAACCACATCCCCAAAGATGGCACCATTTATGTCAGTGGTGATGAGATGCTGTGATGGAATTCCTCATGGGTGCTAAAGAATGAATGGTCTTGGGAGCAGGTGATGGCATAATCATCACTAGACTCCCACATGACTGACTGTAGTTTGAGTTCGGGACCTGGAGGCTCATGCTGGGTGAATGTACATGTGTATCCAAAATCCCTAGAAGAGAATGTAGAAGGAACTGCAATGTGGCCATTCCCCCTGGGGGAATTATTCCTTGCTTTCTGTCTATCTGTCTCTCCTGTAAATGCATGTGCCTTGGAATGAATTCATTATAATAATGCACTCATACACATGCATGTACATGTATACATACTCTTCCAATAACTTGAGAATCAATTGAAACAGAATTTACAATGAAATAAGTACTATTTGTATCGTATTATTAAACAAACTTTTCAAACATTTATGTGTGTATGTGTGCAAATTATTACGTGCCCTGCCATGGTACAGCAGTAGGAGCTCTGCTGTGTGATGCTGGGTGTCATATGGGTAGACTAGACTTTGGGTTTGCATCACAGGCTTACTGGAACATGCAGTTATCCTGACTGACAACAGGGCTTGGGGAGAATTGTGGTAAGACTATCCTATGGATAGTGTCTATTTGCTTATTTCTCTCTCTCCTATTAACAAGATACTTTTCCTCCCATTTTTAAATTTACATTTAATCACTGTACATTTTTACAGAATACAACATGATTTTTCCCAAAATGAATACAGTGTGTATTAATCCAGTCAAAGGTGTTAGCATATACATTATCGCCAGGTTAATTTTCATTTTAGCATCTGTTAAATGTTTCTGTTCCTCACCCTCCATGGTTTTCTCCCTCCCACCCTCTATTACCTATGATTCACACTTACTAAGACACAGAATCAACTCAAATGTCCAAGGGCAGATTAATAGATTGAAAAAAATATGGCACAAATGCACTTTGGAAGACTACTCAGGCATATAAAAATGAGACTCTGACATTTGATGTACAAAGTGGATGAGTATGAATGTTTTAATGCTAAATGAAGTAAGCCAGAGTATGAAAGAGAGGCATTGTATGTCCCCACTTAATATATACGAATGTCTGCATTCTATAGCAGAAACTTAGTGAGTAGATGGTATAAAACCAAGGAGGGCAACTGTAGATACTTGAACAAGGTAAGTTAGGCTTCAAAAAAAAAAAAAAAAAAGAAAGTACTGACCAATTAAAGGTTATTGGATTTTTTTTTTTTTGAGAGATTTTCACTGTAGGGCGCGTGCGCGCGCCAGACAGACAGAGAGAGACATAGAGACAGAAAGCGAGAAATCACCCCCCAGGGGGGATGGTCACGCCACAATCCCTTCTCCTCCATGCTCCTCTCGGGATCTTGGGCACGCACGCACACGCGCCCGGCGTGAGTTTTAAGCCCCCGGGTCCGGGATGCGAACCGCGGTCGACTACGTGGGAATCCAGCGGCATAGCCATTACGCTAACTGCTGGTTCCCAAGGTTATTGGATTTTTAATAGACAGGTGGTACAGTAGATTATGTTATGCACACAAAAAGATGAAATAGCATTGAAAATTTTTTAAAAAGTTTTTATACATTTTATTAGTGTTAACTTCTTTCCAGGTGGTACTTATAAATTATATTACACCAAAATATTTTGTGTTAGCTTGTGGGCCTTTTCTTTTTTTTTAACATTGATTGGTTTATAAAATATAGAGTAGCTAAGATCAGGGCTTCAGGTGAAGTTAAAACACAAAATGAGAATACATAGAAAGAAATAGAAATGTGGAAAGAAAACAACATAAAAGTCAGTTGAGGAGTTAAACTGTTCTGGGGGGTCTTGATAACAATTTAACTTTCTTAGAAATGGTTTTGATGATTCAGAGCTAGTGATGATTGACACAATGCCTCATGGTTCCTTTTTTTTGTCCCCCCCCAGAGGTTTTTGTTATAGGGCGCGTCCGCTGGCCAGAAAGACAAAAGAGAGAGATATAGAGACAGGAAGCGAGAAATCACCCTCCAGGGGGGTTGGCCACACGGCAATCCCTTCTCCTCCATTCTCCTCTTGGGATCTTGGGCACGCACGCACACATGCCTGGCGTGAGTTTTAGGCCACCGGGTCTGGGACGCGAACCATGGTTGACTACGTGGGCATCCAATGACATAGCCATTACGCTAACTGCTGGTCCCTCATGGTTCCCTGACAGGGCACTACTACCACAAAATCCCTGATCCAGGAGCCGAATTTCAAAATGATTTTAAATGTTTACTCTCCGTTCTGGTGACTGAGATGAAGCACAGTACATATGATATGGTTATACAGACTGTGGTATTTAATATTAGAATATAAAAATTCTTCCTTAAGTTTTTTTTTTCAATATCTTATGAGAGAAACAGCAAAGAGACTTCACATCACTTCATGGTTCAGGTAGACAGACTATACCTGTAACTAAAGCAATTCTCTTGAATGTTAGCAGTGAATGAAACAACCATAACATTTTCAATTTCTCACCCTGGATTTGATTTCAATACAAAAAAGTCACTTGATTCTTTAAGCATTTTATGAGAAGTGTTAGCTTCTTTCCAGACTGTGATTGTAAATTAGATCACAACAAAACCATTTTTTGTAACATTAGCTTTGGAGTGTTTTTTTAAAAAACCTTAATTGTATCATGAAATATACAGTAGTCAAGGTCAAGGATTGAGTTCAAGATAAAACACAAACTAAGAGCACATAGAAAAAATAAAAATACAGAAAAGGAAAAATAAAACAGTCAACTGAATAGATTAAATGAAAAACACGTCTTCAAAACAAACTGAAAGAGAATTTTTAAAAAACAGCTACTTGGGGACCAGCAGTTGGAGTAATGGCTATGCCGCTGGACTCCCATGTAGTTGGCAGTGGTTCGAGTCCAGGACCCGGTGGCAACTCCCATGTAGTTGACAGTGGTTCGAGTCCAGGACCCAGTGGCATAAACTCACACCGGGCGCATGTGCGTGCATGCCCAAGATCCCAAGAGAAGAATGAAGAGATTGCGGCGTGGCTATCCCCCTGGGGGGGGGGGTGATTTCTCACTTTCTGTCTCTCTGTCTCTTTCTGTCTTCCTGGCAAGCACACACCCCTATAACAAAAACCTTTCCAAAGCAAAACAAAACAAAACAGCTACTTGCAGCACACAATATATAGCCAGAAAATGTCTTTAGGAGTTAAGTGACTGATTTTTAACAATAAAATGAACATTTAAAGTTATTAAAATGTTTCATTTCTTTATCTAAATCTATTGAGATACTGCTATTACACAAGAACTAACGACACATAGATTTTGTCGTTATGACCATGGAACAGTTACACTAAGGGATTTCTCTCACATGATCTTCTTTCCTGGCAAACCCCGGTGTTTTTAAATTCTTGGGGAGCAAATAGGAAAGTGCTGGTGGATAATAAGTAGGAGACTGAATAAATGAGACATGTCTAGCACGTTAAATTATGTTCACATTATTTGCAAATGTATGTGTTTTTCTTTTTTTCTTTTTTTTTTTTGTTTTTGTTTTTGTTTTTGTTTTACTATGCTCCTCTCTTTGCATTCTGCTCTGTTTGGCAGATTGGTTAACTATTTCTACCCAGAGTCTATTTAAGGCAGTTTAAGCTTTTATTATTCCTCAAAGTCTTCCAGCCTGCACCTGCTGCCCAACCCACAATCACTTCCACACTTTATTACATTTATTATAGCAGCACACCATTTTCAATCCTAAAATTTATATTAGTTTCTATTGCTTCTGTAATTACCATAAATTTGTGGCTTACAACAATATAAACTCACTATCTTGCAGTTTCTAGGATCAAAGGTCTTAAAAGGAAAGTGTTGATTGGGCTGTTTCATTCTGGATGCCTTAAGACATAATTCATTTTCTTGTCTTCATTTTCTCGATACCACTTGTATTCTTTGTCTCATGAGTCCTTCTTCCCTCTGTCTCAGGGTCCATACATTAATCACAACTGCGAGGCTTTTCTTTTCCTCACATAAGGTCACATATTTGCAGCTTTTGTGAATTGGTATGTGGACACCTTTGGGGCCTATTATTCTAATTTACACACATCTCTCTGCTACTACATTTTTGTTTATTTGTATTGTTAAGGTTTTTGCTGTAGGGCATCTGTGTTCTCCAGAGAGGTAGAGAGAGACAATGAGAGGGAAAGTGAGAAATATGCCCTCTTTGGGCATAGCCACATCACAATCCCTTCTCCTACATTCTCCTGCTGGGAGTTTGCGCACAAATGTAAGCAACTGGTGTGATTTTGAAGCCTGCAGGTCCAGGACCTAAACTATAATCGGCTGTGTGGGAGTCCTGTGTCTTAGCCACAGTACCATCTGTTGGTCCCTCTGGTTCTGTCTTAGCGTGCACTTTAAATCAATATTAAATCTAGAAACTCTAAAGATAAATTTAAGGGATCCACGGTTCATGTAGATGAAAGTTGTCAGTGAATAATTACAGAATCTAATATGATGCAAAGCATTAAATGAGATTGTTATGTCTCATCTATTGAAACAAAAACTGGAATCATGGATTCAGATTTCATCTTAGAGAAAATCATTGAAGTAGTTAAAAAGAAGAAAGAAATCCAGGATTTAGAGAAACTAATATGCTGATGCATCTGGACTAAAACACTGAGATCAAGACAGCTTAATTATAGAAATTAATTTTTAAATCTAAGGCAGGACAAAATAAGGTGCTAGACACAGAAGTGAGAAGGTTTAAGCACATGATATTGAATTTATAGTTAGTGGTAAACCAAACTATTGATTGATAACCAACCCTCAGCTTTTGATATTAGATTAGCATTGGTGAACAATGTGAGACAATTTTCAGAGATTATGTGAAGGTAGAATTTATGGTGAAGTGCACTGAGGAGTGGGGATGTATACATGGTAGGACTACATCAATATTTTATTATTTTTACAATAAGAAGAGATTATCACAGTACATTGAGGAAACAAGTCCATAGAAAATGCATTAAAATGAGAAAGTATGTCTAACCATATTAGAGCCTGGAAACAAGTTCCAACGGCAAAGGTAAATGGAGAATTTAAAAAATATATATGTAATTGAGAATAAACTTTTTAGAAAGCAGAAAGAGATAAAATCCAGAATATAAATGTAGGTCTTTTTTAAGATAATTAATATGGCTTCCTCTTCTTACCCCAGACAATAATTGTAAAAGGAAAAGGCAATGGTGTGTACAGATAAAGAAGCAGAAGGAAAAATATTATTTTTAAAATTTTCTCTGCTTTAGACTAGAAATAGTAAAATGAGTAAGCCCCATATTGTTTAAGTAACATGACCCAGATTGTATTAATAAAACTCAAAAGATCAGAATCTTAAATCAGTTTGTGTAATCATGAATTCAGGCTCATGTAATCCCACGGATGTTTAAAAATTTCATATCGAGGGAACCAGCAGTTAGCGTAATGGCTATGTTGCTGGACTTCCACGTAGTCGACCGTGGTTCACATCCTGGACCCGGTTGCTTAAAACTCATGCCAGGCGCGTGTGCGTGCGTGCCCAAGATCCCGAGAGGAGAATGGAGGGGAAGGGATTGCGGCGTGACCATCCCCCCTGGGGGGTGATTTCTCATTTTCTGTCTCTCTGTCTCTCTCTGTCTGTCTGGCAAATGCACGAGCCCTATAGCACCTCTCCAAAAAAAAAAAAAAATTCATAACGAGGGGCCAGCAGTTGGTGCGGTAGTTAAGGGCGCTGGACTCTCACATGGCTGATCAATGTTCGAGTCCTGGACCTGATGGTTTGGTCTTTCACTTTCTCTCTCTCTTGCTCACTCACTTTGGCTCTCTCTCATCAAATTGAAATAAATAAATAAAGTTAAATAAAATAATTTTTAAAAATTCATGACAAAATGCTGATAGAGAAGGAAAGAGAATCTGCTGATTGAGATGGTTTAAGACGCAATGTGGAGCTTGCCAAGATTGTTTTTACATTCGTGTAATACTCTGTGGAGAAGTAAAATAAACAGCTCAGTTCGAATAAAGCCAAATTTGCATATATGTGAACTTAACCAATTGGATCGAAACTATGGTTTGTTTCTTTTTTTTCCAGATATCCTGAGTCCAAGAAACCTCTAATACTATATTGAATTATTAAACAATCTGTAGAACAATGTAAATTTAAAGAAAATACACATTTATTTTCAGGTCCAGATTCTAATCTCATTAATGTACTTATAATTTTCTTTTTTTTTTTTTAAGGTTTTTTGTCATGGGGTGCGTGTACTCACCAAGGACGTAATTCACAGGAGATCATACCTGCAGCAAGAGGTGAATGGAAATAAAGTAGTTGTACTAACTTCCTTTTTCTTTAAAAAAAAAATCTGTATCTTTTTTTCTGGAAAAATGTATTCTACTTTCTTCTCTTAGTTCTACAAGAGCCTCATCTTAGATGCCACACGCAATCAATCTCTGCCTTCTCAACTTGATTTATAATTGACCTGATCCTCTTCTCAATCAACGTGCTGGTTTCGGTGGTCTCAACTCCTCCAGGTTGTCAATCACCGTCTTTATACTGATGGTGTCCACATTATCTTTTTTTCTCCAGATCACAATTCTTTAGTCCATAAGCCTGAAGGTATGAAGGGAGTTAGAATGGAGCTGTGACCACTTGCAGGTTGAAAAATCAATGATCAGATTATGGAAAGTTGAAAGTCAAGGGACCAGTAGTTGGTGTAATAGGTATGTTGCTAGACTTCCATGTGGTCGACAGCTGTTCAAGTCCCAGACCCAGTGGCTTAAACTCACTGGGCGTGTGTGAGTGCGTGCCCAAGATCCCGAGAGGAGGAGGGATTGTGGCATGGCCATTCCTTCTGGGGGGTGATTTCTCGCTTTCTGTCTCTGTCTCTTTCTGTTTTTCTGTCAAGCGCATGTGCCCTATAGCAAAAACCTCTCAAAAAAAAAAAAAAGTAAAAGAAAGTCAACGAGACAAGTAAGGCAGTCACAATTGACATGAAGAAAATGAATTAGGTTTTAGCATGTAATATACATGACTGAATATTGAGTACTGAATATGAATTATGCATATTGGGGGTGAAAATTAGAGAAGATATTGTATTGCGCTCGAGATTTTAGCTTGGAAGATTTGCTCGATGTCTCGTGGTGTCATCAACTAATTCACAGGGTACAAATTAACTAAATAAGCTCATGGCAACCAAGTAATATAATCCCTAGAAAACCATTTTCCTATCTAGCAGATATACTTTGATGACTGGAGGATAGTTATATAATGTAATATAATATTTCAAATATAAATATTTGTAAATTGTGTATGTATATTATATACAATATTGTATTGTATATGTATGTTGTATACAGTACAATATTGTATATAATATTTGTAATATTATAAATATGCATAATATTTCAAATATAAATTTTGTTATTAAAATGAGTCCATTGTCTAAACTACAGTAACAGTTCTCATTCACAGGTAGATTCAGTTTTACAGAACAAAAACTATTTCAAACGTTAGATTTTCTTTTTTTTGGAGAGGTTTTTGCCATAGGAGGCATGCACTCGCCAGACAGACAGAGAGAGACAGAGACAGAAAGTGAGAAATCACCCCCCAGGAGGGATAGCCACACCACAATCCCTTCTCCTCCATTATCCTCTCGGGATCTTGGGCACGCTCGCACATGCACCCTGCGTTAGTTTTTTAAACCAACGGGTCTGGGACATGAATCGCCGTTGACTACATGGGAGTCCAGCAACATAGCCATTACGCTAACTGCTGGTCACCAAGCATTAGGTTTTCATAGTCCTGTGATAGTGCATGGTAAATTAATTTGTCTAAACTTACATTTACTAGATGAGTAATAGAGTTTTGTTTTTGGTGGTGGTAGTTATTTTTATGAATCATTCCTAAAGATACTATGGGATAGCTATGCTGTTTAACTTAAAAAGATATTTTTTTCATAGGAAGAAAAATTAAATATTTTAGGATCTTTTAAAATATGTATATAAAATAGCAAATAATTAAAGTAGACTTTATTACTAAAATATTCTCAGATATCATTTGTAACATTAGATTCAAAATCATGGGCAAATTGTGATTCCAATATGAAGTAATTACATAGCAGTGTTTCAGAACATATCGAGGGAGAAAACAAAATTTGAATAATAGATTAATTAAAATATAATATACAATATTCCCAATGAGTTAAAATGAGGTTATTATGTTTTTCTCTGATCTACAACCATATAATTATAATGTTACACTTTTAATGTCATAATTTAAATGCGATTGGATATATTTACAATAATTACACAGGAGCCAATGTTATAGTAAAATTCTGAGTGACAATGAATCTCCAGTGAAGTTACTGTGTAGAATTTAGAGTACATTAGTCGGCCCCATAGCACAGTGGTAAAGCCCCACACGGATGGCCACTGTTTAAGTCCCGTCCCCAGCGGTTGGAAAAACAGTCTGGGCTTATGCATGCGTGCTCAGGATCAGGACAAGACAGAGAACTGGAGAAAAAAGGATTGTGGCATGATTAGGCCTGATGGGAAGGTAGTGCTTTCTCTCCCTTTTCCTAACTCTTTCTCTCATCTGCATACACAGGCCTTCTGGAATTAAGAAAGAAAACAATGAATTTAGAGTGTGTTAATAAATTTTACACTTTAACGAAGAACACAACTAAATCTTCGTAACGCTATTATTTCTCTCTTGGTTTCTGACCTAAAATATAATGATTTCAATATCTGGAGAACTTTGTGGAAGTTTAATGCAATCTATTTGAACTATTGGGAACTACTCACCAATTCACTCAGGAAATCTTTATTTGTTAGCTTTATTTTCCTGCTATTGTTTTAGTCATTGGGAGCAAACAGTGAGCCAAACCAACTGAGCACTTTCATAGAGCTTCTAGCTCCTTCTGCAATGCAATTGGTAATACTATAGTGACACATAGAGATGAAGCTGTAAACTTAGAATAAAACTAATAAAATAAAATAAAACAAAGGAAATTTTCATAGATCGTGAGTCATCACACACATTTTTATCATTTTAGCTAATTCTAAAAAGTGTCTTGAATAAATGAATTCTTTATTTTATTTGTGAATCTTTCTTGGAAATACTACTTATAATTTCAGAAAAGTAAATGCTTCAAATGCCTCACCAATGAATTATCCATGAAATTTGATCAGAATAAGCACTTATTAGCTTGTATTTATTTAAAGTTTGTAGTAAATGTGTACTTACTATCAAATTCCCGAGCAGCATAAGATTATCTTCTATGTTAGATTATTGTAATGCTTTAGAAGCAGAACATAAATATTAACATAAATGGAAATACATTGTTTTCAACACCTTTTTGATGAAAACAGTAACATTTTCTTTAAATATTTGTGAAACATTTTATAACTGGGTCTCTTTGAGCATATATTAGTATTTTTAAGACTGTGAACATAAATTTAAATTTTTCTTTTAACTTCAAAATAATTATGTATTCACAGGAATTCTCAATTTGCAGAGCAGCGTGTTTCTTCTTAGACTTTTACTCCATTTAAATAGGTGATTCTGAAGGGGTCAGAGGACAAAGAATGCTCTGCCTTCAAATGGACTAAAGAGCCCTGTATGTACATGCTCTTAGCCATAAAATATTGAGAAACATAATTGTATATCTACTGTGTTGAAAAGAATAATAGTTATGTTAATGTTGCATTCATATACTAGTTTCTTGCTTTTATAATATAAAAGGTTGTTAATGTAGATTACTATGAATAAATCACATCACTTATATTTAATAAGGGTAAAGGACAATGATTCAGACAGGTTGATATATCATTGGTTGATTTATAAATGCTAGTCAATTTATGCTTTGTACATAGCACATATACATGCACATATATACATATATGCATGTGTATATATAGTTATGTGTGTGTGTGTGTGTGTGTGTGTGTGTGTGTATATATATATATGAAAAGTAAATCAAAAGCCCAATTTTGGTAATTTATCTTCAGTTTCTTTAGGAACCACCTCTCATTCTACATAGTATTCTAACATGAATTTACTTAGAGAGAAAAGTATATCACGTTTATGTAGTTCTTGGCACACTGCTGAGCAAATTCTTAGCTGAAGGAAAAAAACCTGAAATAATGTTGTATTTGAATTGGAATTCTTAACTGTAGTCAGTTTAATTTCTAAAAATGAGGTTAATGAAATATGCTTCTTTATTGTACCATAACAGTTGTTTCCTTTCTTTAAATACCTATGTTTTTCTGTATTTTGATATACAAAAATACATTTAATAGGAAAACATAAATCATTTTATAATGAATTCATGCTAAAATAACTAGACTGCAGACCTTAATCAGAATGTATAGTGCTGACGTGGCATCTAATAATGTAAACATGCATAAGGTGAACATAGCCTTTATTTTCTCAGTTCAGCACTGCCATAATTTCAATCTAAATGCATTTAGTGAGCACAATGAATTTTGACAATGGTACTTAATAGGTCGTATTATGCCATGAACGTAAAAGAGAAGTATTTTGTTAATCCATCTAGTTTAGGATGGTAAAGTGATTCTAAATCATGTCAATGGCCATTTTTTGACGAAATGCAACTTTAAAAATAGTGACCAGTAATTGAAGTGTTTACTTTGTTACTGAACCAAAGCAGACATGAACCAGGTCATCTTGTGACCAGAGATGAAAGAAGGAAGGCGGACGGCATTACAGGTGACACCATCCAGAAGATGGTTAGGTTTGCTCAAAAGGCTGGCAACCCAAATGTGCTGAGGGTACTGATTTTCATAGGGAAATGAAATTTGTCTTAGCCTATAATTAAGTCTGTGTACACACAACAAGAATTGAAACTTGTTCAACTCTGATTATTTAATTCAAGCAGCAGTCCCATTGGCCCACTAATGACACTGATACTCCCTGTATTGGCTTCTCTGATGCTTCCAGCACCCACTTATCCTCCCTGCTTTGGGGATCAACCTTAGATCACCCAGACATCCTAGTGCATGTTTCTTCCAAGCAAATCCACAAAACAGAAGTTAGCACTAGGGCTTCCCATCCAGTTTAGTTCTAGCCAGTGATAGTGTTTGAAAAAAGAGCCTTGCTACTGTGTCTTATAAAGATCTCATGTAAGAGAAGCAGATGGCATAATGATTGTTTCTGAACTCCCATGTAGTCAACCACAGCTCAAGTCCTGGACCCACTGGTTTAAAACGCACTCTGGGCATGTGTGCATGTGTGCCCAAAATCACAAGAGGAGAATGGAGGAGAAGGGATTGTGGCATGGCCATGTCCTATGGGGGACAATTTCTCACTTTCTTTCTCTTTGGCAAAAATCTCACTTAAAAAATAAAATTTACTATATGGGTCCAGTAGGTTGCATGGGGATTAAGGTATTGGATTCCCACATGACCTATGGCCATTTGAGTGCCACACATGGTGGCTTGAAAATCAGTCTGGGTATAAGTACATACATGCCTCAAATCCCAGGAGTAGAATGGAGAAAGGCTCATGGTGTGACCATTCCCCCTGAAGAGTGACTTCTCACTGCCTATATCTCTACTCTTTCCAGTGAGCATAAATTGCCCTATGGTTGCTAAAACATCAATTAGCAAAAACTCACTCTATTTGGCCTAATGTGGATGCTAGTATATGGAACTTAAAAATTAAATATTCTTTAGAATTGAGAAAAAGTGGCAGAGGGCCTAGTAGGTGATTAAAGTACTGGATACTCCCACATGGTCAACCATGGTTCAAGTCCCAGACCTGGTGGCTTTTTTTCTCACTTTCTCTCTCTCTCTCTGTCAAAGTAAAATAAATAAATAAATAATTTTTGAAAAGAGAAAATGACAGAATGTGAAGCTTTTAAAATTTTGTTTCATTGTATTATTGTTATTTTTAAATGTTGCTGTAGGGCACATGTGCTCAACGGAGAGAGAGTGAAAGAAAGAGGAAGAGAGACAGAGAAAGTGAGAAAGCGAGAAAGCACCCTCAGGGAATATGGCTGTGCTACAAACCCTTCTTCTCCATTTTTATTTTAAGGTTTGGGGCTTGCAGGCACCTGCACCTGACTCATTTTCTAAGTGGGCAGTGTCCAGAACTTGAACCCCACAGTCGGTCATGTGGGATCCAGTCACCTCCACCACTCTGTCACTGGCTGGCTACACACAGTTTTTAATGTACATTTTATTAAAAATTCATTATTACTTTCTGATTTCAACAGTTTGAAGACATTTCTAATTTTCTCATCTAAATTTAAAAAAGCATGGCTTTATTATTTTTTATTCAAAAAATTTATCATGTACCTTTTGTGTACCAAAATCTGTCATAGACCCTGAGTAGCTATTATCATAAACAAAATGTCCTTATGGAGTCTCTGCTCTACTGCGTGAAATAGAGAATAATCAAAATACATACTGGGCTAGGTAGTGGTCATTTTAACTAGCTTTAATGAATTTAATTAGATCCACAAACAATTTTCCTTTGGTATCCTTGACAGGTAGAACATTCACTAATTTAAAAGTGCACAGACAAAATTAGTGATCTTCAAACAATTTGTATGCTTTTATTTGATCTTACATGACAAAAAACATTGCAGTTAAAATTCTAAATTACATTTTGAAATGCAAAGAAGTTTTATTATGTGATAACACAAAATACTGTACAAAAATAGGTAAAATATAATTGAATTTTGTTGCTAGACACAAATATAAAAAATACATGTGCAATATTGAAATAGGTTACTATGGTAACTATGTGCTTTATGAAGTGAAAGAATCGTTTCTGCTATAAAACACATTAAAACCTAGACTTTAATTAGAAATTTCCCAAGAAGTCATAACCTGCATATCTTATTTTCAAATTTATTTCATATTCTAATGAGTATCTATTATGTTGTTGGAAAAGTCAGGACATATTATTCTGTTCTTCTATGTAAAAATGTGTCCTGAATTTCCCAACAACCCAATATATTCAAACAGTATCATCTATTGAGATGATAGTATTCATAGCATATTTATCCTCTAAGAAACAGCTCATAGGTATCAGAATAAGTAAATAAATGATACAGTTTATCAAAGAAAAAGAAATAGATTCTTCATGGATAAAATGCCCTTGCAATGAAATATTTCTATATCTTTCTTGAAAGTTTTTCTAGCATTTTCATACAAAATAAATATTTACTCAACTCAAATGAAAGCTTAATATTCACTCAACTAGTAGAATTCACTTTAAACATTTCTAGCGGAGGGACCAGCAGTTGGTGTATTGGCTATGTCGCTGGACTCCCATGTAGTCAACTGCAGTGTACCCGACCCAGAGGTTTAAAAGTCACGCCGGGCATGTGTGCATGCGTACCCAAGATTCCTGAGAGGACAATGGAGGAGAAGGGATTGTGGCTTTACCCTACCCCCTGCAGGGGGATTTTTCACTTTCTGTCTCTCTGTCTCTCTCTGTCTTTCTGGTGAGTGCACGTGCCCTATGACAAAACCCTCCTTCCCCATAAAATTTGTGGAGATATAACACAGTTGCAATATAAGCAACAAATTTAATTGATTGAGAGTTTACAATCTGAAGTACAGAGGTTGCTTGAACTTGTTTAACTATTTGTAAAAAGAAACTGTTAAGGTTCTTATGATAGTACATAAGTATGATGTTCTTCTCTTTAGATGATAAATCTGTACGACTATTTCTGTCATTTAATGGAAGGTTTCCCTAGTTCTCCGTAAAATGCTTCTATTAAAATCTCTATCACATTTCTTGCACATGGACAACAACCTTTTTGAAAAATAAGGCTGACTCCTTTTTATTATTGTAATTACTTGAGTGGAATAGTTTTCTGAAATTCATTTGCACTGCTAATAATTAGCTAATAATTATATATATGTGTGTTTTTGTGTGTGTGTATATATATACGTATATGTAGATAGATATATGTGTGTATCTATATATATACCTATATATATAAACTTTCTAAAGTTCATTTATTTCAGAGAGAGAAACAAGCATTCAGCAAGTTTTCATATTACCATCCTTTCCCAGTCTTTCCAGCCAGCCAGGATCATATGTACACACATGTGCCTTGTATGTACAGGTCACCCTAGAAACCAAATCTCAATCTTCCATATGGCTTTGAGTGTCATAGAGAATGGTGTTACTGCTATGCCACCATAGCTGGGTCTGTGTACATATGTTTAAATATCAGATCAATTCTTCCTTCATTTGACCATGTAGTTAGCAGAATAAAATGTTTTCCAAACTTATTCTAATTTGGCCAAAGTTTTCTAAACACATTCTCAGAAAATTATTACATTTATATTTTGCTAATAAATTTATTTCATAGTATCTTTACATTTATCTGTCTCTTAATAGGTCTTAATAGTTTAAGCATTTTAGACAAAACAAAAAGATATTATATCAACATATTCTTACATATGCTTGTCCACATTCACAACCAAATAGTACTAAAAATACAGTTTAATTCATAGTTTTAAATTGCAGTATCATAATTTTCTGAAGCACTCCTTTGGTAAGTGTTTGCTGTTATTATTACTGTTATTTTTTTTTTTACCAATAAAAGTAACTAATAATTTTACTTAAAACAGCCTTAACTATACTAGATTCTCATTTACAATTTTTGAGTGAAATTTAAGGGGAAAATAGCAATAAGCTCCCTCCTTTTATTTTGCCAAAATAATTTCTATAAAAAAAAAGACAGCTGCAGAAAGATATTAAGTACTGTCTTATCATAAATTAAGAAGAAAGTTGAACTTTAAATCAAAAGCCATAGATAAGGAAGTATAAAAATTGAACAGAATGTTTACTTTCCAATTCACCTCGCACCATAAAATGCCTTACATTTTTGTAATGTATCTCTTACACAAACTAAATAAAACTATGGGTTTATAGGCCTTCCCTGTAACCTAGTGATTGAGGGAGTCAGATCCCGCATGGCTGACTGAGGTTCCATACTGCCACGTGGCTTACAGAGGAGACATGGAGGAGATGGACCGTGTGGCGTGACCATGTCGCATAGCGCCACGCTTTCTCATCCTTCCTCTTCTGTCTCTGTCTTTTTCTGGCAAATGCATATGCCCTCTGACAATTAGGGAAAGTTTATTAATTACTTAGAGCAAGCAAATGCTCGGCACCCCTACTGTTCTGTGTGGCCCTTTTCTTTTCTTTATATAGTCAGACCCGCCCATTATAGTAGTGAGCAGGTAGACTAGGCATCTATTTCGAGAATTTTATCCTCTGGACACAGATTCCATTTGATTTGGGCACATATTGCTGATCTAATCAGATTCCTCTATTGCAATTGTTTTGGGGAGAATTTTTTTTTCTTTTTACATTTCAAACCTAAAGGTCCTATACATGGACAGCTATTGCTAACTAATGTTATGTGGGGGAAAAAGTCTACTTGTGAACAAAGCCAACTAAGAGAGAGCAGGATCAAGTTTAAACTACTCCCAAAACAAGCTTTACTAACCTTTCACTCTGCGGTCTTTTAAGCCAACAACATTCTTTTTTTTACAGAACTTTGGTAAATTATATTTATTTTTCTTATTTTTATTTATTCATTTTTAATTTGCTATAGCACACACATGCGAGAGAGAGAGAGAGAGAGAGAGAGAGAGAGAGGGAGGGAGAGGGAGAGGGGGAGAGAGAGAGAGAGAAAGGGAAGCAAGCCACCAAGCCCAGAATTCAAACCATAGTCAGCCACATGCGAATTCAGCACATTAACCATGACACCATCTACTGGCTCCAAATTACATTTATTTAATTCCTACCCAAAAGAGTTTCAACTGTTGGGACCAGCAGATAGCACAATAGTTAGGTCGCTGGGACTTCCACGTACCAAGAATTTTATTTATATTTATAAATACTTATTTATTCGTTAGTTTTTTCAGTTATTTCTTACATGAGGGAGAGAAACAAACACACAGACAGACTCTAATAGGGTCCAAACACCATCATCTACCCTAGCCTCAGTCAGTCCTAGGACTTTTCTCATAATTTAAAATATTATTCAAACAAGTTCGCAGAACAAAAGATCAGAGAGAAAGCCAAAGCTGAACAAATATCATTATCAATTTTAAGAAGTGTTATAAAACTGCTAAAGGTATGATATATATTACAAATCTAAAAACTAAAAAAAAATAAAAACCACAATACATAAAAGTAGACTAGAATCATAAGAGCAATTTTTTTTTTTTTTTTTTTTTTTTTGACATAGGGTGTGTTTGCTCACCAGAGACAGACAGTGAGAAGGAGAGTCAGAAATCAGTTCCTGGGGGAAATGGCCACACCATCTTCTTGGGATTTTGGGCATACAGCATGTACACATGACCGATGTGATTTTCAATCTACTGGGTCCTGGATTTAAACTGAGGTAGAAGTCGAGAACTTTCACCACAGCACCTGCTAGCCAAAGCAGTTCAAGATATTAAGACAAAGTGAAGTCAACTGGATTTTTTAAATTTTGCTAAAATTATCTTAAACAATTAATTATACCATTTTGCTCATATAAAAAATTTAAAAGTATTTAAAATATATTTTAAAATACTGGTTAAAGGGACCAGAAATTGGCGTGATGTCACTGGACTCCCATGTAGTCGACCGTGGTTCAAGTCCCGGACCCAGTGCTTAAACTCACACTGGGTGCGTGTGCGTGCATGCCCAAGATCCTGAGAGGATAATGGAGGAGAAGGGATTGTGGTGTGGCCATCCCCCCGAGTGATTTCTCACTTTCTGTTTCTCTGTCTCTCTGTCTTTCTGGTGAGCACATGTGCAGCCCTATAGCAAAAAACTCTCCAAAAAAAAAAAAAAAAAAAAAAAAAAGGAAAAAAAAATCGGTTAAAAAAAATTAGTTATTTAAAAAAAAAAAAAAGAAAAGGAAAAAAAATACTGGTTAAAATAATTTATTCAATAAAGCCATTGAAAATCATGTTATATTTAATTAGAGTAAAACTTACTTAATTGTACAGCTCAAGTACTATTGCAAAAATATATTTAAAAAACTACTAAAGTTTTATTTTTTAACTACTATTATGTGTTCTCTACAGCTGAAGTTACTCTTGCTTTATTTGCAACTAAATGGCAATCAGTTGTCAAAATGGTGAAGGAGGAACAGCATTATAGGATTTAACATCTTTCAACACTTGTGTTATAGAAAAATGGAAAGTTATGCTTAAATTTTATTTGTTCTAAGCTACCAAATTTGTGATGGTTATAGCAGTTATAGGAAACTAATATATTGACTCTCCTTCAGAAATCTAATTATGATTATCAAATGCCCACAATTGACTTCAATTAAAAGTCTACCTCCCCTTTTTTTTAGAATAATTATTTATTTAATTAATTACATTTGTCATTATTATTTATTTTTTTTTATTTGACCAGAGAGAGACTGAGAGAGAAAGGGAGAGTGAGAAAGCAAGCCACCAGGTCCAGGACTCAAAGTGCACTTGGCCATGTGGGAATCAAGCTCCTTTAACCACTGTTCCAACCACTGGCCCCAAAAGTCTACATCTCCTTTTTAATCACAAGTAAAGGGGCTCTTTTTCTAGAGAGCAAAAAGTTTTAAAATTTATTGTGTTACTCAGGTTTTCTTTTGTATGTTACCTATCAGCATTGCCTTGTCACATTGACGTGAATAAATTTGTCTTTACTCTTTTCTGTTTTAATTGGATTCATATTTAATTAATGAATTTTATTACACACTCCAAGTGCTGCATTTAAAAAATAAAGCATATCATTTTGAAATGGGATATTATTATATAATAAGAAAAATATATTACATTAACATCATTAATCACTTAATTTCATGTTTTTAGATCTGGAAATGAGACAGAGTCAAATGTAAAAATTAATTCAGGTGTAAAAATAAGACTATAATATATTTTAAATATGTATAATGTATGCATGTAAATTTTGTCTTTTTTAAAATTTCTTAAATATTCAAACATATGTATAAACATGTATGCACATACACTCATGTATGCACACTATGCATGTGGACACATCCTTTTGTGCTCATATATGTGTTTATGCATGTGTGTGTGTGTTTATATCTTCTGTAATATAAATATACTAATAAAAAGTTATGGTTTTCCTGGAGACCATTTAAATACTAAATTTTAAAATAATTATAAGAAATACTGTACACTAATTTATTTTACTTTGATTCTTTTGCATTGAAAAATGGATCTTTCAAAATATGACAAACTATATTTTACTGATACTTATTTATCTTAAGATAAGATAAGAGGTTTTTGCTATAGGGCACCTGCGCTCGCCAGACAGAGAGAAACAGAGAGACAGGAAGTGAGAAATCACCCCCCAGGGGGGAAGGTCACGCCACAATCTCTCCTCCTCCATTCTCCTCTTGGAATCTTGGGCACACACGCACACACGCCCGGTGTGAGTTTAAGCCTCTGGTCAACTACATGGGAGTTCAGCGACATAGCCATTATGCTATGTGCTGGTCCCAATATTGATTTTATCTTAAACATGGGATGCAACCAGGTAGCAAAGTCTGAAACAGAGCTATTAAATAAAGGTGAACTCAAGGGAACCTTATCAACATCCATTCTGGATTATAAACAACTTTTGGGGAACCAGCAGTTAGCGTAATGGCTATGTCGCTGGACTCCCACGTAGTCGACCGCAGTTCGTGTCCCGGACCCGGTGGCTTAAAACTCACGCCGGGTGTGTGTGCGTGCATGCCCAAGATCCCAAGAGGAGAATGGAGGAGAAGGGATTGCAGCGTGACCATCCCCCCTGGGGGGTGATTTCTCGCTTTCTGTCCCTATGTCTCTCTCTGTCTGGCAAGCGCACGCGCCCTACAGTGAAAATCTCTCAAAAAAAAAAAAAAAAAAACTTTTGCAGAGTTGAGAAGAGAGCTAAAGTAGCTTTATACTTGTGGGTATGCACTATGTTTCTCTCAGTTTTACTTAAAAATGGACATTGGGTGAGAAGATGTAAATAAAAAAAAACTGCCATTTTACCCATTCCTGGGGTCATTGAGTTGAATCCAAATGGGAACTGAAAAATCTAGAACTTTAACTCATAATTCAAAAACTTAGATTAAAAAAAATGCCTTTGGTATCATTGAAGATGGAAGGTTGAACTGAGAGAATGTTCATGAAACCTTATTTAAGATGTGGTCTAATCACAGCTCAAACTGATTCTAGAAGGAATCTGAATTACCAATGACCTGTAAGAAAGAAGACACATAACATAAATAAATAAACAACAATTGAGAAACACAGAAAAAGAACAATGTATTTAAATCACTGCTGAAAACAGATTTAGAAAAACAAAACATATAACCTGTCAACTGAGATGTTTATATCTAAAATATAAATATATATACACATATATATGTATATATTTGTGTGTGTGCATATATTTTTTTTTCAAAAAAGAAGGGGAAGGAGAGGAAATATCTGGAATGGCTGTGTAAAGAGCTTTACAGACCTTCTCTCCAGCAAAACACACATTTATCTAGTTAGAATTATTATTTTTTAAAAAGCCAACTAAAAAACATTCTCTAAAATTATCTTATAGGGATGCAGTAAATAAAGAAACATAAATTTAAGAAAATATGCTAAATCTCAGTAAGAATCATGAGCTTCTGTGTCATTTGAACCATAAGTTGCTCATAATGCCCCCACCTGCATGTTACAGTAGCTCTACTCTGAACAGGTGTTCTATCCTTACCCTAGAGACCTCTTCCTCCAGTTCCTAGTCTAGGATTAAATCCAAGAAAAAATGCTTTCTATCATTAATTATTGAGAAAAATCCAATTAAGTCTAGAAAGTGATACTGCTTCAAGCTCATTAAAATGCCCAAAGTTATAATGTCTGCCTGACAAAAATCTGTTGAAGATAAGTAGTATCTGTAGCTATCACGCATAGCTGATGGAAGAAGAAAATATCTCACAATTCTAGAAAATTGACAATTTTCCTACTTGCTCTCTTTAGAATACATACATATATATATATATATATGTGTGTGTGTGTGTGTGTGTGTGTGTGTGTATTTGGTTTTTAACATAAGGCAAGTACACCAGCTGGTGGGAAACAGTGATAGGCAAAGAGGGGAAAAGTGGAAAATTACTTTCCAGGGGGAATAGCCATGCCACAATCCCTTCTCTTCTCTTGATTTTGGACATGCACACACACACATCTGGTATGATTTTCAAGCTGCCAGGTGTGGGTCTTCAGCTGAGGTCGACCGTGTGAGAATCTAGCACCTTAACCACCATGCCTTCTGGTACCATACCTTATAAACCTATTTGTAAAAAATTAAATCTTTTCCTTAGGGTGCATGCACTTGCCAAAGAGAGACAGAAAAGGAGAGTGAGAAGGAAAAAAAAAAAAATCATTCCTGGGGGATGGCCGTACTGAAATCCTTTTTCCTCCAGTCTTCTCCTAGAATTTGGGGTATGCATGCACATGTGCCCAGCGTAATTTTCAAGCCACCAGGTCTGGGACTTGACCTCTGTTCAGCCATGTGGGAGTCCAGCATCACTGTGCTACCTGCTGGTCCCAAAAGTATATATTTTATGATTTTTTTAAAATTGCACATAGAAGAGGAAAACTAATCTATAGTGATGGAAATTGGAGCAGACTTTTCTTTTTGAATGGGGGATTGAATGGAAAAGAAGTCAACTGAAAAAAATTTATATTTTGGTTTGAATATTTGAATATGAAATGTACACAGTTGTATACATCTACCTAAGCTTATTATGTTGTACACTTAAGCTAAATGCTTTTCACCTAATTATAAAAATACATGAATATGTAGAACTATTAATTAAAGTAGTGGTCTGAGATAAATACCATGCAGGGAAATGGACATCACTATTATGATGGCAAGAGCTAGCAGGTGGCATAATGGTTAAGGTCCGGGACTCCCACATAGCCAACCACAGTTTGAGTCCCAGGGGGCTCATGGGACAAATGGCAAAAACTTAAAAATAAATAATAAGAATAATGTGATGGCATAATTTTTAAAATAGGCTTTTGGAGTTTAAGTTGAAAAACCTTCAAAAAGGAGAAAAAGGAGAGAAAAACAGTAAGTGAAAGAGGAGATATAAGAAATGTAGATTCTTTTTCAAAAACATCAAATGTCCATCAAATAGAATTACCGAGAGGATGAAAAAAACTCTGTAGGAGGGTGTAGGGATTGTCAAATTAATGACAAAGGAAAGTTTTCCAGAAACACAGGACACATGCTGCTAAAATTCTAGAACAGTTGCAAGCTAGTCTTCCTGGTCATTTCTCAAAAGCATTATGGGAATCATTTGTGTAATTTATTGGTTTTTGACTGCTTTTCTGAATACTAAAGGAGACAGCCATGGAGACAACCTTTGCTGATGAAGCTGTTGTACCAGGATGTCATCTTCACAATCACTGAGGTTCCTGAAATCTGGACCCAAAGATTGATTCATATCCTGTTGGAATTTCATTTCTTGAGTAGCTAACCTCAAAATTAAAAAAAAAAAATATATACGTGACTAGGGCCAATAGGTAGAGTAGGTACTAGACTCCCACTTGCCAGCCATGATTTGAGTCCCAGTTCTGGTGACTTGAAAACTACACTGGGTGTGCATGCCTGCCCAAAGTTCCAGGAAGAGAATGAGGAGAAGGGATTGTGGCATGGCCATCTTCCTGAGGGGTCATTTCTCACTTTTCCTCTCTCTGTCTCTGGCAAATGCACACACACACACACACACACACACACACACTATGGCAAAACAAAAAACAAAACTTGTGTGACTTGTATTTTTTTATTTTTTAATTTATTATTATAATCTTGTTTATATTACATTTGTGTGACTTATTTCGAATAGTAAAAGCTCAGCTCATTAAACATTTGTAAATTGGATTAATACTATAGATTGTACATTTTAAAGAACGTAATTTTGGAAAGATGACAATGATTTAAATTTCTAAATTTCAATAGCTGAATTCATTGACCTTAAAATATTAAAAATATTCAAAGGAGAAATTATATACACACATAACACATGAGCAAATATGTATAAATATGTTTATGCACATGCATACATGCCAAGTGTGTCTTTGTATTCTGTGTTAATTATGAAATAGTAATAGAGGATTAAAATATATTTAGGATATGACACTTTAGGCAAGATAAATTGTATATCTGAAACATGTTATAGATTGATTAAGATGAGTATTTAAGTATTTAAGATGTAATATAAAAGATGAAGTACAGGTCTTTTTTTCTTTAGGTTTTTGCCATAGGGGACATGCGTCAGAGAGAGACAAAGAGATAAAGAGACAGTGAGAAATCACCCCCCTGAGAGGGTTGGCCATGCCACAATTCCTTCTCCTCATTTTCCTCCTGGGATTTTGGGCATGCACCCATATATGCTGAGCATAACATTCAAGCGTCTGTGTCCAGGACTCGAACTGTAGTTGACAACGTGAGAGTCTAGCGCCTTAACCATCACGCTACATGCTAGTCCCCTTTTTGTTTGTTTTTAATAGGAAAAATTCTCTCTAAATTTCTTGACTAATTTACCTGTTTCCAAGACAATTTTTGTGTACATGTACAACTATTATACACATTTAATCTACATTACATATTAAAAATAAACTTTGAATAAATGTGTTCATCAGAATTTTATTAAAATCATTTGTTAATGAGAACTCCATAGCCAATATTAAATCAAGCTGTGTATTTTTCTTCTAGTGTTTAACTGGGACAGAGGTTGGATAACAAAGCATAAGCCCAATGACACTTTTTTTCAAGGCATTTATAAAGAAGAACAAAGTTAAATGTCGAAAATACAGAAAAGTTTCAGTTCAGATATATAAACCTTAAAGAGTGAACTGGGGACTGCAGTCGGAAGAAGAGAGTATGCAAGTGCAACCTTAAACCTTGTGTCATGTATTGGGGGAAAGCACTAACATACATTACTATTCTTTGCATATTTAAAGCATGTTAGTTTTTAGGGCGAGTTTATTAGAGTCTGTTTTATAATCTCTACCTATGCTCAAAACAACATCATTTGACATCAGTCCAATTTTTTTCCAGGTTTAAAACAGAGGAAATAAACTAATATACAAAATTAATTTGACTTTAAATATTATATTTCTCAACATAGTAAAAATAAATGTGTTTAACTATGACATTTGTGGACACTCATTGAGCAAAGAATTCATGGCCATTAGTTCTCCTTGATATTAAAGTAAAATAGAAGCTCAGGATATGAATGATGATGAAGATATGTCTGTCCCTGGTTCCATATCTGATTCTGTCTCTAGGGCTTCTTGGGTATTACTGCTAAAATGTGCAGCAGATTGCTTCATTCCTCCGTGTGTAAGCTATTGCACAATGACAGAGAAATGAACTCTCATTGGGACCAACTGAGCAGAAGTTTTTCTGATAAACACCTGATTTATGGTCACTGCTATATTGTAGCTGTTGAAATGAAGCATTCCCTAGTCATGGGCAAAGCTATAAACTAATGTGTGGATAAGCTTTCAGGTCATTATGTTATGGTGCTTAACCATAGATTTGAATTATCTAGTATAAATTATATTGATTGTATCACTGGTCAATTGTTTCTAAACATACAATTTAACTACATCAAAGGTCATAAATATTACTCATTAATCACAGAAATTAATCAAGAGAGTCTACAGATATTTATCTATTTCAAATTCAAGAATAAAGTATTTTTTTAAAAATCAGAGAAATAATTTTTCTATGAAAATTAAATTTAGTTATCTAGGAGTTGACAGGCGACGTGGTAGTTGGGGCAGCTGGACTCCCACTAGACTCTCCAAGGTTTAAGTCTTGGACCTAGCAGCTTGCCTTCTCATTTCCTTCTTTCTCTTTATATCTCTCTGTTCATCTTCAATAAAATAAATAAATGAATAAAAAATAATGACAATGAATAAAATTATTTATTAAAAATTTAGTTATCGGGACCAGCAGTTAGCATAATGGCTATGTCTCTAGACTCCCATGTAGTCAACTGTGGTTCAAGTCCTGGACCCGGTGGCTTAAACTCACGCCAGGCGCATGTGTGCATGCCCAAGACCCCGAGAGGAGAATGGAGGAGAAGGCATTGCGATGTGGCCATCCCTCCTGGGAGGTGATTTCTTGCTTTCTGTCTCTCTGTCTCTCTCTGTCTTTCTGGCGAGCACAAGTGCCCTATAGCAAAAAAATTTAGTTATCAATTTTGAATTTTTTTAATAAGTGATTTTTAGTTTGGCCTATAAACTTAATTGTAGATATTAACATGGAAATTTTAAATGATTTATGTTTATTTTAACCAATTACTTATATTTATTTAAACACTTTAAACTACACTCATATACATATTATATTTAAATATATTTTTTAAATTAATTCATTTGATTCTCTAACAAATAAAACCTCCCCAGGCACTATGTCAGTTCTTGTGACTCTAGCAATTAAATTTGTACATATGCTGTCTTATATTCTCTGTATTATTTCTAAGCCTAGTAGCATTCCAATTTAAAATCACAAGTCTAAATCAGCTATATTTTACACATTTTATATTAGCATTAAAAATTAAGGTGTAAAAGCCCTCTGAAAACTAAAAGATCTAATATGCATAGTTTTTTCTTCACACAAAAATATTAATATCTCAAATTTTATCCACTTTATAATTTTAATATTTAAGTAAAGCATATACCTACAATATAGAGGAATCATAAGTTTTTAATTTAAACATTCTTTAACATCAGTCTTAATATTTTGTTCAATCATTGTGTAAATAATGTACTTATACAAACTAGCAGATGGTGTAATGGTTATGTCACTGGACTCCCTCATAGTTGACTGTGTTTCAAGTCCCGAACCTGGGAGGTTAAGAATCACACTGGGGATGTGTGTGTTTGTGTGTGTGTGTGTGTGTGTGTGTGTGTGCGTATGTGCACAACATCGCAAGAGGAGAACATGCCGGGCGAGTGTGCGTGCGTGCCCAAGATCCCGAGAGGAGAATGGAGGAGAAGGGATTGCAGCATGACCATCCTTCCTGGCGGGTGATTTCTTGCTTTCTCTCTCGGTCTCTCTGGCAAGTGCACAAGCCCTATAGCAAAAAAAAACAAAAAACAAACAAACAAAACCTCTCTAAAAATAATAACAGTAATAATAATATATTTATATGAGGTGTTGTTCTTAGGTGACTGACTTGTGTTTGTTTTAATATTGAAAATAGTGGATTATATTTTAATAACTTATGAACCATGAAATTCAGTTAATTAGAACTGAAGTGATTAGTAGGGTGGGGACTGTGACTAGCAAACTTGGAGAGATACACAATATGAGAATTATATTGAGGGTTTAATTGTAGACTTGGAACATGTAAAAATGTTTTAAATATTTAAAAAATGAGATATTATATTGTTTAAATGTTTGAAAGTTTTTATTTATTCTTTTTTTATGTTTTATAGTAATCATCCTCACATAGTGATTTGATTCAGTTGGCATTCTCTCAAACGTTAGTAAGCTGATATCCAAATAAGTGAAAGTGACCTGCTGCAAAATAATATTAGTAGTCATACTTATGAAAAGGCTATTTTTCTATCAGGGATTTCTTTTAGCTCCATGTATTAGGCTATTTCATAACACTCTATAGACTCTAACATCACTTTATTGATTCATTTATTTATATTTTATTTTGCCAGAAAATGCAAAAAATTGCTGGGGAGAGAGAGAGAGAAAGACTGATGCAATCACTTCTCTAATTATCCTCCCATCAGGATTTTCAGCACATAGGCACACATTCCCAGTGTGGTTCTTAAGTCACAAGGCTCAAGACTCCAACCGTGCGGTCAATCATGTGGGATTCAGCCTCCTTAACTATCATAGCACAGGATGGTGCTGTAAAGTTATTTTCTAGAAAGTAAATTGCTAATTATGAATCTTTACCATAAGTTAAGCTAGAAGTTTTGTTGGGTTTAGTTCTTGGTACTTAGAAATGATAAAAATGTTATTTAATATGGCTTTTACAGTTCTTTGGTTATAAGGCAGGAGACTATTGATAAAACAAACAAACAAACAAACAAAAACTTCAGAATTTAAAAATTGTACCTTGATAACTACAGCAACGTTTATAATGCTAAAGGAAGTTTCTGTAGGTATATCTAAAATCTCATTTAACATGAGCTGTGCTTCAGAAAAAATGGGCATCCTAATTCTTCCTCTTTGTAATGGAATGCTATCTTGCCACATATATGCACACCCTGGACTAGAGGAGGAGGCTTAATTGTTGTAATATGGTATTCAATCAAAACATACTATTGTTTGGTCCGTCTTTATAATCATCTACCACAAAAATAAATATTTTTATTTCATTTTATTGTTTTAAGAACACTTAATGTGAGCTCTAACCTCTTATTAAAATTTTAAGTGTATCTTATGATATTGTTGACAATATGTATAAAGTTGTACCATAGATCTCTGGAATTTTATAACCATTGATTATAATGCTCCCTTTGTCTCTTCCTAAAGTCCTTGGAAACCACCATGTCAGTCTTTAATTTTATGAATTTGACTACTTAGATATGCCTTTTAACCAGAATCATGCAGTATTTGTCTTTCTGCATCTAGTTTTTTTTTTTTTTAATTTAGTGTAATGTCCTCAAGATTCATACACATTGTCACAGGTGTCTGCAATTTTGTAATTTATAAGCCTGAATAAATGTCATTGCATGAATATTTCACATTTTATTTACCCATTAATCTTTTCATGAACATTGGGGGTTTTCCCACATCTTGGTGATGGGGGAGTGCTGGGTGATTAGATCCAACACCTGTGCTGGTTCTTGTTCAATGGTAATGAAGAATTAGAGATATAGACATAGAGAGGGGATAGCAAAGCATAGTTTAAAGACAGGAAAAGAAGAGCAAGTTCCCAAGCAGGAAGGGCTCAGGTATGGTTTGCTGAAGAAAAGCTTGAGGTGAGGGGTTTTTATCTAGCAGTCTGAGCAGTGAGCTGGCTCTCTGATAAGAAAGTGGGCCTTAGAAAATAGTTGTATGGTAGGTAGCCTGAGTGATTTATTATCCTATTCTTTGTGGGGTCAGCAGACCGTAGTGTTCTATACTTCATGTTATAATATGGTCACAAAGTAGAAATTGTTCCTCCTAACTACAGTTGCTTTGAGCTCCAGTGCAGTCAGCTTTAGGCTGTGAAAACGTAACTATTGTGACTCCATCTTGGTCTTATCCCATGTGTGTGCTCAAGATCCCAATCTCCTGCCTTGTTAGCAAGTTGTCGTGCATTCTTTAGAGACATGTAAAAGGCATGGGTACTGTACGTTAATCAGATTGTAGAGGAAAAACAGACTTCATTAAAAATAAAAACACCATGACTTCCTCTCAGGGCCCTCATCCGATCTATCTGTAAGTGGGATCTAACTCCTATCCCATTGGCTGTATTGAATAGTATTGCAATAATCAAGGAAGTCATATCTGTTTGAAATATTGATTTTAATTTTTTTAGATAAATTCACATAAGTGAAACTGTTGGATCACATAATAACTCTATCTTTAATTTTTAGGCAGTTGTCATAATGTTTTCCATGGCAGTTACATCATTTTATACTCTCATACTCTCACCACCAACATGTGAAGGCTCTAATTTCTCAACATCCATGCCAATACTTTTCTTTTTTTTTTTTTTTTGATAATACCTATTCTGACAGAATGGTATAATACCTATACTAACAGAATGGTAATATATCATTTTGGATTTGATTTGGATTTTTCTTAAATTAGTGATGCTGAGCATTGATTCACATACCTGTGGAACATTTGTGTATCTTTGGAGAAATGTATGAATGTACATAATTCTTTGTCCATTTTAAAAACCAGGTTGTTTGTTTTTGTGTTATTGAATTGTAAGAGTCTTTTTTAAAATAAAAAAAGAGAGAAAGAGAGAAAATAGTTATTTAAAGAATTTCATTGCCAAGATGTGATTTATTCTGTATAAGGAGTGGGCATGTGTTCAATGAAGCTTGGTCTTAACTAGGAGATAATATACTACAAACTGATAGGTGCACATTTAAATGATTTTCATTAAGAAATCCACACTGAAGGAAAAAGGTTCTCTACTGTATTCACCATGGATCACCCTGAAATGTTAAGCACAGCATTTCAAACTCTATTATTGTCTGGTTTTCAAGAAATAATCTATGTATAAGAGCCTATAGAATAGGTAATAATTATTGAATTTGTGTTTGAAAATAAAAGACAATCAGTTTGCAAGAATAAGATTTCTTTTTTTTTTTTTTCTGGAGAGGTTTTTGCTATAGGGCGCATGCATTCATCATGAAGACAGAGAGAGAAATAGAGATAGAAAGAGAGAAATCACCCCCCCCTCCTGGGGGGGAGGTTGACCACACTGCAATCCCTTCTCCGCCATTCTCCTCTCGGGATCTTGGGCATGCATGTACATGTGCCACCAGATCTAGGACTCAAATTGCAGTCAACTACATGGGAGTCCAGCAACATAGCCATTATGCCAACTGCTGGACCCACTAAAGGCATCTTTTTAATACACAAGTACAGTATTGTTAATGCTTTATTTCCTGTTAATTGCTAAAGTATTGAGGAATTTTAGCTTGTAGATCCCTAATGACATTTATTACCCAGTCACCTGATCAGGACTGCCAAGATTGTAGACCTTCTACTTAGCAAGAAAAAACAGCTTTTACAAGACTATCAGTGTAGATTTTCAGCTTTATTAAGTGTAGGCAGTAATATCACAGAAATAGCAAAAATTTCCTGTGAGTCTAAAAAAAGCAGATGTATAATTCCAAGTGGAAAGCTGAAAAGACTGTCAGTGTGAGGCTCCCCAGGAAGGCAGTCTGATTGTAACAAAAATGCCTATTTCGTATTCATGAAAGCATTCCTCCAAATCTGAATAATTATGACATAATCAGTTGTTCATTTACAAGATATCTTGGGATTTTTCCAATTCCGTGAATTAGTATATTAAAGGTATCTCCTATATATCCATTCTTACGTACACAGTAGGTGTCATTCCCACTAGCAGAAAAGACATATGTGTATTAAAGTCTAAAGGTAAACTTTGACCATATTGGTTCTTTTTAGCAAATATTTCTTGTACTATTAAATTATTTTTTTAAATAGCATTTTTGGGTTAACTTATGATGTAGTGGTTAAGGCAGCTGGATCGATCCCACATGGTCAGCTGTGTGGTTCAAGTCTTTAACTTGGAAACTTGAAAATCATACTGGACACATATGTGTGTGTGTGTGTGTGTGTGTGTATGTGTGTGTGTGTAACCAAAATCCTGAGGAAACTGGAGGAGAAAGGATTCAATGTGACCATCTCTCCAGGGGATGACTTCTCACTTTTTCTTTCCTCATTTATCTTCTTGTCTTTTTCTGGTGAAGCATGTGCCCTACTGCAAAAAACAAACAAAACAAAACAAAACAAAACAAAAAACCTGAAAAGAGAAATATTGTCTTGGAGGTTTTCTGTGAATAGTAAATGTAACGAGGTATATGAAACAGTTAATATATTGATATTCTAAATAAACACTAGGTATTTTAAATTATTATTATTATCATTATGCATTCAAACTTACTTAACTAGAATCATTTTCGTATGTTTTAAGACTGAGCAGACTAGTGTGATTTCTTCATGTGTACACCCTCACATGATCATGTCTCTGTATGCATAGCTATAGTCTTTATTATTTACTTATTTATTTAAATATTTTCCCTTTATAATAGTTTATGAATGCACATGTGAAAGTAAGAGAGAGGTTACCAAACGTCTGCCAAATGTCAGTCTTTCAGGAAAGTGCTGAGATTTCAGTGATTCAATAAACAAACAAAAAAATGTTACGAAGGGCCAGAGAGTGGGGGCAGGGCAAAGCGCAACACTCTGTGGGCCTCACACATTTGGGAAGGTTGTAAACAGAAAAAGAGGAATGCTTGCAAGGATCATTGAGGTCAAGTTTTTCAATTTCCTTTTTGGTATAAACTGATATTATAATTTGTTTATGGGATATTCATGCTGGTTTTGTTTTGTTTTTTCTCGTTTTTGTTTGCTGGAAAATACTCTTCTTCTCTTCTACTGCTAAAGAGCCCATCCGTTTTCCTTCTCCAATTCTACCTTCTCAAGGTAACTTTGGTATAGACTTCACATACTCCGTTTGTTTTCTGAATTTCTACTAACTTTACCACTAAAACACTGTAAGGGGAAAAATGCCTTTTCCTCATTCATTTTTAGGTCCATGGCTGGTACCCCTGTGATAAAATGAATTTAATAAAATAAATAAATTTAATAAAAATTTTATATGACATGAAAGACTTCAAAAATAAAACCCAAAGATCCAAGGAAAATTGTGTATTTTTATGCTTAGTTTCAATGAAGAATGGATAGCTGTATGATTGAATAAAAAGGTATGATTTAACAGTGCAAATAAACGTGGGGGGAACATGGCAAGCTCTATTTTTTTGGATCCTTTTTAGCCCTCTGTGAGAACTTCTTGCCGTCTGAATACAGGGTAGGGCCACTCTGAAATGAAAGTATTTATGCCCCTTTCTCAGACGAGGTAGGTTGGAATGTGTCATCCTTTGGTTTTATGGCTTGCTGTGAGGAAGAGGATTTCTAGTTTCTTTTTCTTTCTCATTTTTTTAAGAGAGAGATTTTTGCTACATGATAGATATGCTGATCATAGAGACAGATAGATAGAAAGTGAGAAATAGGGACCAGCAGTTAGCATAATGGCTATGTAGCTGGACTCCCACGTAGTCGACCACAGTTCGAGTCCCAGACCCGGTGGCTTAAACTCACGCTGGACACGTGTGCGTGCATGCCCAAGATCCTGAGAGGAGAATGGCGGAGAAGGGATTGCGGCGTGACCATCCCCCCTGGGGGGTGATTTCTCGCTTTCTGTCTCTCTGTCTCTCTCTCTGTCTGTCTGGCGAGTGCACGTGCCCTATAGCAAAAACCTCTCCAAAAAAAGAAAAAAAAAAAAGGGAGAAACAGCCCCCAGGGGGAATGGCCATGCTATAATCCCTTCTCCTACATTCTCCTCTCGGGATTTTGGCATGCATGCACACACACAAGTGACTTTTAAGCCACTAGGTCCAGGACTTGAACCACAATCACTACATGAGAGTCCAGCAATGTTACCATTATGCCATCTGCGGGTTCCAGAATTTTAAGTTTCTGTGATGTACTATACAGAACAGAAATTTTGGTTTCTGTGAACTGATTAGAGACAGAAATAAGGGAAGAAGAAAAGAAGGCAGATATTTAGGAAGGATTTCTTGCTTCTGAGGCTCTTTCATGTCAAAATATTTGACATACCAAAGTGCCATACTTTAGTGTATCTTTTCTAAGCCCCAACAACACATTATTGTACATAGATTATGCCTTGCTAAAAATAATAATCTTTTAGATTATAAACTACTGGAGGACAAGAAAAAAAACACAAAGTATTTGTTGTTTTTTTCTTTCCAATTTTTTGGACCAAAAATATATACAGCAATATATTAATTTCATACTTAAAGTTGACAGATTGAAAAGTGGTGGTTATAAATTATGTTAATTTGAAATTAGCTTATTTTATTGGAAAAGTATTGGTAAGAGTCAAATATTGCCTGCTTTAAATTTGGTTGCAGTATTTTAATGACTTCACAAAATTAAAGAACATTAATTACTTATTAAGTGGTGACATATTGCCAGATCATTTTTTGGATTTTTTTTTGAGAGGTTTTTGTTATAGAGCGAGTGTGCTTGCCAGAAAGACAGAGAGAAACAGAGACAGAAAGTAAGAAATCACCCCCCAGGGAGGATGGCCACACCGCAATCTCTTCTCCTCCATTCTCCTCTTGGGATCTTGGGCATGCATGCACATGTGCCCGGCGTGAGTTTAAGCCAACAGGTCCAGGACTTGGACCATGGTTTACTACATGGGAGTCCAGTGACACAGGCACTATGCCAACTGCTGGTCCCCAATTTTTTTGAATCTTGAAAGACTAGAGATCAGTGTTCTAAATCAAGCCCACTTTTTAAAAAGCTATAATAAATATAGTTTACAAAACATCCACTTGCTTTATATATGCATTTTTTTATTGTTTTTCTATTGAATTAAATTATCAGTTATCATCAATTTACTATAGAAATTACTAATTTATTTTTACTTCATTCAAGCTATTTACTCTGCTACTGGATTGTAATCTATTGATTCTAATATAAACATCTCACAGGTATATCTCTGTAATTATTCAAAAGATAAGTAAGGATATAAGTGATAATATGTGATGAATAGACAGCTATCTCTCTTAATATTCATTATGGAATCTCTGGACAAACTGCTATCTGACCTACTTAACTATGTAGCTTGCCCTCAACACCAACAACGGATGTGTATACATGATCGCTTGGCTGTTGATGCTCCCAACCATCTGTTACAGTGGCAACAAGCCTGCTCTTAAAATGCTGTGACAGTTTAGACTGCAGATGCCAACTAGATATATTGGCATCCTGAAATTCTGAAAGCACTCACTTTTTTTCTGTAGAAATCAATGCCACATTAATGCCCACATGGCTCCTTATCGTCACACCACCTGTTCATTCTTTTTGGCCAAAAATATTCAAGGAAGGAGCAATAGTGAGTTCTTGAGAAAAATCAGTGATGATCTGTTGTGAGAGAGATGCATCACATTACATATATCCTGATCAGTTTTAAACATTGATTATACATATGCAAGAACATAAAACTGTGCTTATGAACAATCCTAACACTAAGAAATTAGAATTAATATAATTGCTATCACCTTGTTTCTTGATCAGTGTGAATTTGTGTGCATTGAAATTAATAATTCATTCATCATATAGCTCACAGGAAGTTCCTATGCCAAATACACTCTTGCTTCAGAATTCCAAAGCAAGGAGAAGAAGAGGTGAAGAACGCTACTTGGTTGTGACTCAAAGATTCTACAACCTGACTGTGATGAATGATATATTCTCAGAGCACTCTAATATTCTCTTCCATTTTCCCCTCTCTGTTTTTATCCAGTACCCAAGTCAAAAATATTAATGTCTTGGAATTTTTGCCCTCCTACCACTTGAAATCTGAAATTCCATAAATGGAGTTTTGCTCTCCCTCCACTTGAAATCTGAAATGTTAACGTGTCTAGTCTTAGCACAGTGGGAAGGTATTTGATATATTTTCTATTTAAATTGAAAATACTCAGGAAACACACAGGTCAACTTTTCAGGTGTCACAAGGCTGGAACTCAGTGGTATCATCTCTGCAGTGGAGACAGAGACCATTACCTTGTGTCTCCTCTGTGATGGTAGGTGTGCTGACCTGTTCGGAAAAGTGATGGATCCTAGAAATAATGGTCAAAATTGAGCAGTATAGCTTTTTCAGCTGTCAGTCTGTAGTTTTACAAGCAAACCAAACACCAACAGTAAAAGCAATAAAAGATTTATAAGAAAGTTCACTGATCAGGGTACCAGAATGGCCGTGAGTTCTCTCCACTGAGTAGAATGGTCATGAGCCACTTTGCCTTGAATTTGAGAGGGCAGAGCAGAGTATAAAGGCTCTCCTAAAGATGAGAAAAAGAGGGACCAGCAGACAGCATAGCAGTTACATCCTGGACTTGCATCTAATTAACCACGGTTTGAATTTCAGACCTGCCTGCTAAAAATTCATGCTGGGCGTGTGGATGTGCTCACTCAAAAACCCGAGGGCAGAATGGAGAAGAATTGATTGAGACATGGCCATCCTCCTGGGGAAGGAATTTTTCACTTTTTGTCTCTCTCTCTGGTGAGGGCACACACCCTATAGCAAAAATCTCTCTGGAGGGGGAAAAAAAAGATAGGAAAAATGTACTGATTTTTTTTTTCATAAAAAGCTGAAATACCACTGAACCTAAAGCCTTTACTTTTTTTAATATACCACATTCATTTGAAAGAAAGGCATGTTGGACCCTTCCTATCCTGTTATTAATTGAAGCAGAGTTGATCCACACCAAAATAGGATATCAGTGGAGAGTTATGAGATCTATATGGGCCTGAGAAAATCTGTTGTTAGTAAATCCACCCATAAATACATATTTAGAAAGTTCTTTAGTGTGAATTACTTCAAACTGTAATTCCAATTCATTCCAGAAAACAAGAGTACCAATAAAGGCAATTATGAATTGTGAAAGACAATACAAATATATCTTTGTTCTTAGGTCTTCTGTTAACTTATTTAAAAAAACAATGATTTAAAATATGCATATAATTTTATCTTTGGCTTAAAATATTTAAAAATACAATATGTGTCAAGAATAGCTCAAATGAGGTAGGTGGAAGTAAAGTTACACTGAAGTAAGAAAATGACTCCACGAAGTTACTAAAGTCGACAGAAAGCAATGAAGAAGTTCAGAAATAGTAAGTGAAAAGATTAAGGTCACGAATAGCATACATATATGCTTACTGTCTTATTTCTCACCTTCTTTAATAGGTAAAATGACAAAGAAATAGTTATAATAATATGTTATTGGGTTTAGACAATGTTTAGATGTAATACGTTCAACAATAATAGCACAAACAGAAGAGAGAATAGATCTCTAGAGGAGGTACTTCTCTGTCTCTGTGGAGTAAAGTTAACACAAATCTGCAGTAGTTTTTTTTTGAATTAAAATAGATAAGGAAAGCTATGGTGTAACCTCGAATAGAGTAACTAAAATAATAGAATGAAAATATCATTAAAGTATTTCATGTTACTCTAGAAGATACTTACTCATGGAATTTATGAAGAAATTAGTAAAGAAAGAATGAAAATGAAAAGATGGTAATATAGAGAACGAAATGTAAAACATCAGGTGCATTTTATAATAATAGTAAATGTAAATAAATTAAAAACTCTATTAAAATGAAGAGGTTGACAGATTGAAGGAAAAATAGATCTAAATATATTCTATCTGTAGAAGATAAAATTCATTTAAAAATGAACAAGTATACTGAAAGCACAAGCATGAAAAACTGGTACTATGCAAATAGTAAACCTAAGCAGTGTGAGGTGGCTTTACAAATATCAGACATGAGCCATGGGGGAGTCCAGTGCCTTAACCACCATGACCCTTGTTAGCCTTTAATAACTTAGTACTATATTAAACAAAAGCAGTACAAAATTGATATCTGAAAATAATACATGGTAGAAAAACTTAAAAATAACAAATAATTTTTAAAAAAATCCATAATCATGGGATCAGCAGTCAGTGTAATGGCTATGCCGCTGGACTTCCATGTAGTCAACTGCGGTTCAAGTCCTAGACCCAGTAGCTTAAACTCATGCTGGGCGTGTGTGCCCAAGATCGTGAGAGGAGAATGGAGAAGGGATTGCAGTGTGGCCAGCCCGCTGGGGGGTGATTTCTTGCTTTCTATCTCTCTATCTCTATCTTTCTAGCGAGCACACATGCCCTATATCAAAAACCTCTCAAAAAACAAAATTCCATAATCATGAACAAGAAGACTTAATATTATTAAGATGATAAAAATCGCTAAATTAATCTAAGCAATTCAATGAAATTTTAATCAAAAGTCCAACTGTCTTAGTTGCAGACATTGAAAGGTAGATCCCGCGACCAGCAGATGGCAAAGCAGTTAGGATGCTAGACTCCCACATGGTTGACTGCTGTTTAAGTCTTAGACCTGGTGGCTTGAAATTCACTCTGGGCACTTGTTAGTGCCCAAGATTTTAGAAGGATATGGAAGAGAAGAGGTTTTCGTGTGTCCATCTCTCCTGGGCGGGGGTAATTTCAGACTTTCCCTCTCACTGTGTCTGTCTTTCTCTCTCTCCAGCAAGTGCATGCACTCAAAAAAAAAAAAAAAAAAAAAAAAAAAAAGCAAACAAACAAAAAACCTCTATAAAAAAAAAGAGGAGAATGGAGAGAAGGGATTGTGGAATGGCCTTCCTAGGGAAATTATTCTCGTTTTCTCTCTCTCAGGTTCTCCAGTGAGTGCAAGCACCCCACAGAAAAAATCTTTCTCAAAAGAAAAAAAATATATATATATATAGACACACACATATATTGTTTTTTGACTTTTCTGAGTAGTTAATTTTCCATATGAATTTTGGGATCCACTTTTTTTTTTCTTTTTTTGGTGAAAAAATGTTCAAAACCCATGCAGTTTTTTCATGAGGCACATTGTCTATGAACTTTTTGAAGAGCCCTAGTGTGCTTTCAACTTTATACAGTGCAAGAAATAAAACCTATAATTTAGAACATTGATAACTAAATCTCTGAAAGACACTGCAAATGGATTAACTTAAAATTTCGGTTTAATTCATATATATTCCATGTAGTTACGAGGATGGAATACAGTGGTAGTATTAGCTAACTGGCAGTTTTAAACTGGTGTGTGTTGGTGGTGGATGGTTATTAGAATTCCAGACTCACATGAATCCTGAGGAGAAGCTGGGGATTTGGGAGAAAGAAAAAGGGACAGACAATTGTGGGAGGTCAACCCCATGTGTACATTAAATGTTTTAATTTTGTAAGAATTATTAAATAAAATTTCAGAAATTTTATTTGTTATTCAAATATCAAGTTTTGTTTCATTTTAAAATTATATATATTTATGTTTTAAAACAATATTTGACAATAAAATAGCTATGATGTTCTTTATTATTTAAGTATCCCCAAGAATTTCACATTAAGATTAGAAGAAAGATGTAGGGTTAGCATCTAAATAAAATATACTCTCAGCATGACAAGTATGGTAGTGAGATATATTGATTTTAAAATGCCCATGATCCCAGACTTTTGATCAAAGTCTTAGTGCAAAGGATTTTTTTAGTTTGCAGATATTTATAATATTCTTATTGATATTTATTTACTTATAGAGTCAATGAAAGAACCTGTAATAATAATAATAATAACAATAAAGATATAATCAAAGTTGTGAGAAAAGGTCATCCAGTGATTTAGAGTTCCAAAAATACAATCGAACAATATAGGTCTGATCTGTGCAGACACATTTATACACAGTCCTTTTTTCAATAAATTTATTAGAATACACAGCACAGTACTGTAAATGTACTTTCTCTTCCGTATAACTTTCTTAATAACATTTTCATTTCTCTAGTTTACTTTTTGCAAGAATGCAGTATATGATACATATACAAATTTGTGTTAATAGGCTATTTATTATTGATCATATTAGTAAAGTTTTTGAGGAGTTAAAGCCTATACATGAGGCCAGCTCTAAAGAGTAGTGGTTACACACTGCTCAAGAAAAGATGGAAACCACATGGCACTTGTAGTTCAAATCCATGGCCTTATTGGCCTGAAACACACTGGGCACATGTACAAGAGCTAAAGAGCCAATGGGCTAGAGGATTGACCAGAGCACCTGGATGTTGGCATGACCAGACTCATCTTTCCCCACCTTTCCATAAAAAAAAAAAAAAGTGGATTTTCAACTATGCATGAATGTAGGACTGCCGATGTCCCTAATCCCAGTCTGTATAGTGATTATATCGATAAATCAAGAGTCATACTCATCTGATAAATTGATCTGCAATTACCATGCTCTGCAAAAAATGAACCCATGATTTTCAGGTTCGCTGTTCTGTGTTTTAAAAGTCTTTTCACATGATTCTGAGCACACAAAGATTGAGAACTATTACTGCACAATTTCTAAGTTAACATTTTTTTTTAAGAGAGAATGAATATTTGAAGTTAGTGTTTAAGTGTATTTTGGCACTGATGGAATCCATGGTGATTTTTAAGTCAGTTGTGTTCTTTGTAAATAAAGTAGCACATGGTTGTAATTCAGCAATAGATAATTTGCAAAAATTCTGAGCTTGTTACTGATTTGTACTTTTGATTCTGGAAATATCCTCATGTTCGAAACGATTTCTTCAAATCAGAATATAACTGTACGTCAAGAGCATTTTGCACATAATATTACTAAAACATACATTATTATAAGTGGGCTACTGATACCATTTTATAGCTGAGGAGCAGTGCTGGCCACCTATCAGGACAAACAAAGACCCTACTTTCAGCCCTCTGCTTCAGAGAGACCCATATTACTGGGTTTTGTTTGTGATTTTTAAATTGTTTTTGCTATAGGGCGCATGCGCTCACCTGACAGACAGAGACAGAGTGACAGAAAGCAAGAAATCACCCCCCAGGGGCGATGGCCACACCGCAATCCCTTTTCCTCCATTCTCCCCTTGGGATCTTGGGCATGCACGCACACCCGCCCAGCATGAGTTTAAGCCACTGGGTCCGGGACTCGAACCACGGTTGACTACGTGGGAGTCCAGCGACATAGTCATTACGATAACTGCTGGTCCTGTGTTTGTGTGATTTTTACAGGTTTTTGTGTTAGGGTGTGTGTGCTTGCCAGAGAGAGAGAGATACAGAGTGGGAAGGAAAGTGAGAAATCACCACCACCACCCACCACCCACCCCCGCAAGGGTGGATGGCCATAGCACAATTCCTTCTCTTACAGTCTCCTCTTGGGATCTTGGGCATGCATGCACATGTGCTCAGTGTTAGTTTCAAGCCACTGACTCTAGGACTCGAACTGCAGTTGGCCATGTGGGAGTCTAGTGATGTAACTGCTATGCCATCTGCTGACCTTGGGCTCTTTCTAGAAGAAGAAAAAAAAAAAAAAAAAGAATCTCTTCTCTGACATTGGGCACAGGTTGGAACCTGGGTATTATTTGGGTGGGAAGTCCTGAGCTTACTCTTACGTACTCCCAGTCTCCACTCTCCTTTAAGCATTCTTTTTCTCTCCAACATTCTCTCTCAACACATCTCAGATGCTCTGAGAGGCTCTGAGATGCAACTCAGAGGATATCCCAGAGCCTGGTGGCTGGTACCTTATTCTAGGCAGGCATCTTTGTAAGCTGGTAACTCCCATTGCCCAGTATGTCATTTCATTCATGGAAATGTATGAGACCGGACTGCCAGGATTGGAACAAACACTGAATTTGAGACACTCCAGTTATTTTTACATACAGGGTTTCTACTAACAATATTTGTCTGTCATTCTCACACTGTAAGGGTGACCTGAGCTCAAAGAGTTCACAGGATTGCTTAAGGTCACACAATAAAAGGCAGAGCCAAGGCTCCAAAGATATTGTGGTTTGTAGTGCCACTCCTTCCAAAGCTATGTTTTCAGGTTGGCTTCCTCCTGAGATAGATTAAGAAAATGAAAATATTGTCTGACTACAAGATTAAGAGGTGGGATCTTTGGGAAGTGTCCAGGATTGAAGGCATCAGGATGGGGCCACCACAATTAAAGAGTGATAAGATTATAAGGAGAGAAAACAGCCACGGAGGTGTCTGCTCTTTTTCTTTTTCTTGCCATCATGCATTGCTCTGTGCCTCATAAGAACTCTGCAGAGTCCCCACTAGCAAAAAGGACCACAACAGATGTGGCCTTTGGCTCTTAGATATTCAAGCCATGAATTGAATAACATTTTATTTTACATCATCCAGTTTTTTTTAAGAATTATTTTATTTAACTTTATTTATTTATTTTAATTTGACTAGGGAGAAACAGAGAGAGAGAGAAAGAGAGAGAGAGAGAGAGAATGCTTCCAGGTACGGAACTCGAGCCGTGGTCTGCCATGTGGGAGTCCAGCGTCCTTAACCACCACACCACCTGCCGGCCCCAATCATCCAGTTTTAGACATTCAGTTAAAAGCAGCAGAGAATGAATTAAATCACATCTTAAACATCCTTTCCCTTAAACACTGTTTTATATGCATTTACAGAAGTTTTTCTCTGTCTTTTTAGTTTTTGCTATAGAGTGTGTGTGCTGGTTGGAGAGAGACAAAGAAAGAGGGAAAGTAAGAAATGATCGCTCGGAGGGTGTGGGGGATGGCCATGCTGCAATCCCTTCTCAATTTTTACTTCCTTTCAGGATTTGGGGTATGCGGGCACAGGCACAGGCACCTGGAAGGATTATCTTATTTATTTATTAAGGTTTTTGCCATCGGCACATGCATTTATCATCGAGACGGAGAGAAACAGTGAGAGGGGAAGGTAAAAATCACACTCAGGGGGTATGGCCACGCCACAATCCCTTCTCCTCACGGAATTTTGGGCACACGTGCATGCATGCACACCAGTGTGAGTTTCAAGTTGCTGGGTATGGGACTCAAACCATGGTCTGCCATGTGGGAGTTCAGTGCTTTTAATTGCCATGCCATCTGCTGGCCCCAGTATTGCATTGTTTTTAAGCTGCTATGTCCTGGACTTGAATTGCACAGCTCGCCATGTGGGATTCAGCTGCCTTACTAGGTAAAGGCAAAGTTAAATGGCTTTATATAATTTATTTCATTCATTCTCCCTAAATAATTCCCCACTATTCAGAAAAGGAAATAGGCTTAGAGAAGTTAAGCAACTTGCCCACATTCATACAGCTACCCAGTGATAGAGTAAGATTGAAATCCTTGTTTTTGTCAGAGAATTTCATTCTTGCATTAAGACTGCTGTTTTGTACTGGCAGGTCTATAGAGAATCCACTACGTAAGCAGGTACATTTGCTAAACTTGTGAATCTATAATCTTGTGTAAGTTTACTAACCTTTGATTTCATAGATTTGGCAGTTATTCTCATTTTATAAATATAATTAAATATTAATAACAAAAATGTGGCTTTTTGTTTTTGTTTTTTTAGGTTTTTTTTTGTTTTTTAAATCTAGAGGTAAGCCAGCAGATGGTGTAGTGGTTATCACTAGGTTCTCACATGGCAGACTGCAGTTTGAGTCCCGGACCCAGTGGCTTGAAACTCACACCAGGGGCATGTGTGTGTGTCCAGGACCCCAGGAGGAAAATGGAGCAGAAGGGATGGCAGCATGATCATCCTTCATGGAGGATAGTTTCTCACTTTCTCTCACTCTCTCTGGCAAGTGAATGTAAGGCAAAAGCCACTAAAAAAAAAAAAAAAAAGTAAACTTGTGGTGGGATCCAGTTGACACTGAATTACTTAGATAATTTTCAACGTTAAGCTACAACATGTATTAAATTAGAGTAAATTCATTCCTTTAATAATGCAATTCATAATTTCTCAAAAATGTACTTCAAAGTAGCTACGTAATTCTCTGTATAATTAGCATTAATTCCAAAAATGCTCTTTGATAAATTTACTTTTAAGTATTAGCTAGACAGTAGCATCTTATTGGAAACTACTGACACGTTCATATTCAAATGACCTTCAGTGTAAAAACGAGGCTTTGGAAATATGATGTCAATTTATTGCAGTCTTCAACATTGACTCGAAGTGATATACTGAAGAAGGAAGTTCAAAGTAATAAGGCAATCCATCACTTCATTACATAAAGGACCTATGATCTTAATGTCCCCTCATACTATTACATTCTGTCAAGATTCAATAAGAGATGTTACCGAAAATAAAATTTAAGAAGTATTAAGCTACAAATATGCCAATTTTGAAGGCAATTCCTGGATTATGAAAGAACAGAGTGCAACTCTATTCTTGTTTTTCACCGAAGAACATCTCTTTAAAATCTTGTGTTTCTTTTCATTTTTAGAGGCTTTTGCCTTAGAGTGCGTGTGCTTGCCTGAGAGAGGGAGAGAGAGAGACAGAGACAGAGAAAGTGAGAAGGAAAGTGAGAAATCAGCCCCTGGGAGATAACCACCCCACAGTCCCTTCTCCTTCATCTCCTCTTGGAATCTTAGGCACACACACATATTCACATCCTATTGTGATTTTTATGCCACCAGGTCTGGGACTCAAACTGCGGTCTGCCCCATGGGAGTCCAGCAATATAACCACTACACCATCTGCTGGCCCCTAAATTTCACGTTCCTTAATATATAGTCACTGAACTGTATTCATCCTGTTAGATGAAACAAACAATAATGATATTCTTTATTATATAAATGAAGAATAGGACTATTTTCTAATTTTTTTTTAGGCATGGTCTTGTGACAGCCCCCCAAGTAGCTGGGACTATGGGCATGCCAGAATACCCGTCTCTTCAGACAGGGACTCCTTTTGTTGTCCGCAGTGATTACAACTCAAGATCCTCCTGCCCCAGTCTTCATGGGCTTTTAGGATTGATTGAGAATAGAACCCAGACTCCAATATGGCATCAACCTACTGAGTAGCAACATCTACCAACATGCATTATTGCAGCTAGATCTTTTTCCTAATTTTTAAACATATTAAAACATCAATAATATTTTAGCCTTTTCATTGAATTATGAGGGAGAAAGACTAGGAAAAGAAATAGGTATAATGTAGGTAACAAAATTCTCATCCTTGCACTTCTTTTTAAAAATAATTATTTATTTATTTTAAATTTTATTATTATTATTCAATTTTCTACAGGGCATGTGTACTCACCAGAGAAAAACAGAGAGAGAAAAAGAGAGAAAGTGAGAAAGCAAGGCACCAGGTCCGAGGCTTGGGACTATGGTAGGTCATGTGGAAGTTCAATGTTTTCACTACACCACCTGCAGGCACAGAAGATAATCTATTTAACTAGAGATTTTTCTTAGGCATGAAAAGGATTCTCAACTCCTTCTGGTAGCAAAAGACTTCCAATCTTAAATCTTACATTGGCTCAACTACTTCTATGTTATAAGATCTGTCATTTACAAGAGCCTGTGCCATGTACTACCTTCTGCAAAATGTCATTCTTTGGATTATGAATGATGCATTTTATATCGAAAGTTGTGTTTACATCATTCTGAAACCTAATACAGATAGTGCTTAATGTTATCAAGTTATTGAAAGTTTTAAGTAGGAAAACTAAAACACACAGCTAATTTTGATAAAATTCTAAAGAAAAAAAGACATTGGGACCAGCAGTTAACATAATGGCTATGTCACTGAACTCCTATGTAGCTGACTGCGGTTTGAGTCCTGGACCCGTTGGCTTAAACTCACGACGGACATATGTGCATGCATGCCCAAGATCCCGAGAGGAGAATGGAGGAGAAGGATTGCAGTGTGACCATACCCCTGGGGGTGATTTCTCGCTTTCTGTCTCTCTGTCTCTCTCTGTTTTTCTGGCAAACCCACGTGCCCTATAGCAAAAATCTCTCCAAAAAAAAAAAAAAAGAAAGAAAAAAAGACATAATCGGTCTGAGATATGGTATGATAGTGGGTTCAGCAATATAATCTGTTTTTATTCATACCCAGTTTGATGCCTCTCTGTGTTGATCATCACTTCAATTTTTTTTTCCCCCGGAGGGCACTTGTGTTCATTGTAGAGAAAGAGAGAGACAAATATATATGTGTGTGTATATATATATATATATATATATATGAAGAGAGAGAGAGAGAAAGCACCCTCCTTCCGTAGGGAATGTTCACACCACTATCTTCTCCACTTGTCTCTCTGAGATTTAGGGCTTACATGCACATTCGTCTAGGGTATTTCTCAAGTTGCTGAGTCCTAGACCAGACTGATGACTCCTTCCTTTAGATAGTTACATGGGAGCTGCTGCTGTAATCACCACTCTGTGGGGTCATCCAATTCTCTGTTTATCTAATACAAAAGGTTGAGCCCACATGATGTGAAAAAGCTAGCGCATATCACCCATAAGAGCAGATAACTAATAGTGGGATTCTAATTGGTTCATCTTTTCTTCACTGTCTCTTGGCCTGGATCATTGGTTCTAAATGCAAGCTGAGTAAAATCAACTTCATTCAAAGCCATTGTGATAGAGATGAAACTTAAAGGGAATTTGAGCTACATGATATGTATTTACTGCAATCAGTTTGAGATTTTGAGTTGTAAGATTTACTTTCCTTTGTGTATCAATATGAGCTATTTGGGTATTTCATAAAGCAAGAAGATAATGGCATGACTTTTTTTTTTTCTTCGAGAGGTTTTTCGCTATAGGGCACGTGTGTTTGCCAGACAGAGAAAGAGAGACATAGAGACAGAAAGCGAGAAATCACTCCCCAGGGGGGATGGTCACGCCGCGATCCCTCTCCTCCATTTTCCTCTCGAGATCTTGGGTACGCACGCACACGTGCCCAGCGTGAGTTTCAAGCCACCAGGTCCGGGATGTGAACTGCGGTTGACTATGTGGGAGTCCAGTGACATAGCCATTACGCTAACTGCTGGTTCCAATGGCATGACTGTTTTTTATAATCCACCAACAGATTTCCAAAGCAGTCAGCATACCACAGATATTCTGACCTCAAGATATGAATAATTAGAATATTAATGTTTTCATTGAGAAAATTTGCTAGAATTTAAATATGAATAAGAGAAGTTTTTAAAAGGACCACAGGAAAGATTTACTATTAATTGACTTTTGGTTTAACTTTTTCTGTAAAAAGCCCTTTGATAAAAGTGAAAAACTTGAAAACCTAAACAATTATACTAATTTCATTATGAAATGACCACTATATTAATAATTTATAGTTACTTTATCTTGAGGGAATTTAATGGTTTAGTTTATTGAAATTAAAATAATGCCTGTTATTGGTGCCCAAATTAAAATGACAAAAAGAAATGTAACTGAATTCCATATATGCTTTTCTCTAAAAGGATGCATTGAAAACTAAAAAAGTCAGTCTGAAAGCCAATATGAAACTGATGTAATTTATTCACTATCCTTCTTTTAAAAAAGGGATTTATTTTGATCTGTGTTAGCATTTTCTTAAAATGCCTTGGCTTACTTTTCAATTCATTTCAGCACTTCAATTTCCTGTGAGTGCTTTCCATTTGTCACTACTTACTAAAAGAGAGTGATAATAAAAATGGCTTTCACATAATTGTAATTTTCATGACAACTCCAGAGAATTTCAAAGAATGAAAGAGAGATAATCCAGTTAAATTGCTATTTTCCATCCACATTGGAATTTTTAGATATAAATGAGTTCACATAAATGGAAGAACTCTCTCAGAGGTAAGGTCATTTAAACAGTTGGTTTCAGTTGAAATAATTTCATGACAGACCAACGTATTATGCATTAAGGCATAAAATTAATGTCATGCTCTGTAGCTTTTGTCAAGATGTTTGTCCTCACTCAAATTCTTAAAAAAAACAAAAGTGAAATGACAATATTTAATTAAAATATATTATATTTAATGTTCAGTAAGTGAATTTTTGTGGCATATATATTTTCCTTTGAAATGTCCTTTGCTTCAAAAGGAGAGAGAATTTCTTCATAATAAATAAGTTACACTGTTTTTTTTCTTCTCTGTAGGAGATCCTGATTGTTGGACTTACAGGATTATGCTCAAAGCAAAAGAAGTGTATATGAAATGAGACAAAGAAAACTGAACAGTCAACATTCTTACTCCTTACTCTCAACTGATCTCAGCGGAAAGCATTGAACCGTAGTCCAGGTTTGAGATTTGCTTGGCATCAGGAATAAAAAAGAAAATTGCCCATGTCATGTGGTTTGTCAGTGAATTAACTCCCATGACATCTATAACCCTCAGCCAGCTGTGTGAATGCAGTGGTAACACAATGCTCCACAACACCAGAGTCACATGGGAAAGTCCTGGGTTTGCATCCCAAGTATCCCTGTACATGATGCATGTGTGGGCATAGACCCACAGTCCTGGCTGACCGAGTCTGGGAAAAGGATCGCAGTGTGAAGGCCATGTTGGAGATATCTCTGTCTTTCTCTCGCTCTTGCTCTGTGTTTATCTCCCATGAAAGAACGAGATGAGTTTTAAAGATAAGAATCTTGGTAGAGTATAAAAAGGCAGACAGAGTTAAATATTCAGACCATGATTTACAAATATGTTGAGCATAACTAAGCTTCTTACAGGCTGTGAGGAGTAAAACAGAGTGGAGCAAAGCAAAAACATTGGGATGATAGGTAATGTGAAGCTAAAACTTATTTTTATGTATTTTGAAAATGAAGTAGATCTATAGCAGAATGACAGGGTACAATGTTTCTAGTTTTAAGTAGAAAATAGAAATAATTATTTTTATTTTGAAAGATTCTAATAATTACTCTGCTTTAAAATATGTTATGATCCTAAGATGAATAAAGTATCTGGAAAATTTGCTTCACTTGAAAATGACAATTTTTTCAAGTCTAACTTCAAATTGCTATGTTTCTCAAGGAATTTATTTTATTAATTATTGTTAGCAGTGTGTGCTTCTTAAAATCTTTATAGCCCCTCTAGCAGTGTGAATACATGCCACTTTATTGCAAACTTTTGTAGGCCCAATTACATTTTAATTAGATCTAAATTCGCAGACAAGTAAAAACCATGTCTTTTGAAGATATAATAATTCAATTATCTGACTAGAGTTACAAACAAAATATGCACCAAATCAAGCATGAATGGTGTTAATTAATTCTGTATTCTGTTTCAGAATAAAGTTGATTTTTGAAAATTTTAATCTTTTTTCTTATAATTTTAATTTAGCATAACATTTGTACAAACTTGTGAGCTACAATGGGGTTTTTCAATACTTTAATACAATGTGGAAAGATCAAATCAGGACAAAAAAATGTCACTAACTTCTCCAACATTTATCATTCTACACAGGGTGAAATGATATGGAAATGTGATTTGGGTTTGTAATTCCCTGATGATAAGAGAAGTTGACATTTTTTTGCATGTACTTAAACATTTGTATGTTTTTTTTTTGAGAACTATCTGTTCAGAATACTTTTTAGTCAGATGATTTGTTCTTGTGCTAGTTTATGTTACTTGTGTATTGTGGTTATTGATACCTTATCAGATATATAACTTAAATTTTTTCCTCTTCACTGTATTGATTGTTGCCTTTGCTGTGCACAAATTGTTTTATTTTAATTCGATATTATCCATTTATTCATTTTTGCTTTTGTTGCCAGTGAATTTGTCTTATTTTTAAAAAGTCTTTGCCTAGATCTATATCCTGAAGTATTTCTCTTATGTTTATGTCTATTAATTATTATTCATTCAAGGTTTATGTTTAAGTCTTTAATTCATTTTGGAAAATATTATATTCTGTTGATTTTAAAATATCATTTTGAAATTATATGATTACTTCCACTAATGAACCCCAACTCACAATGAGCTTAAGAGTAATTTTTTTAAAGTAAATCTTCTAAAGTTATTATTCATTCATTGTATCTTTAGAGATATAATTGATATTTTTATGTAGCAAGTTTCCACATAAAAGTTTAACAAAAATCAATTTAGGACACAAAATCAGTCACAGTTCTAACTGCCCATGAACACACTAAAGACCCTCAAACCATTCTAAATATGTCTTCCACAAATCCACTACAATGCTAGTAACTATAGAATCTGTGTATATGTAATGACTAATTATTTATCTATGTATTTAGAAACTGATTTATAAATATGTTTTAAAATATTCAGCATAATAGGCAATATATTTGAATGCATACTTAAGGACATGTTAACACTGTATCCATCCATAATCGTCAGTACTCTGCTCTATGGCAATGAATCTTATCTCTTTTCCTCTGATATATTTATTAACTTCTGCCATATTTTGTAACTTGTTTTAAGCATGTCTTTAGATTTAACTTGAAGATTCACCTATAATATTAAAATGCAAAATGGATGGCTCTGCTTTATGTGAGCTTAAAGTTCTGAATAAAATTGATTATGGTTTTTACATTTTTGTTTAAAAATTCAGTTTACCATTATGAATGTTGTCTAGAACTCTTTGTTTAAAGTAAAGAGCTGAGGGACAAAATTAAGTTATTAAGAGCTTTGAAGTAGTTATCCTTTTAAAAAGAAATTTAAAAAGACATAAAAAAGGCTGAAATAATATGTTGTGCATACAGTAACATTAAGAAAGTTTGAAACTCTTCTTATATAAGAAAATATATGAGCAAAATAGTGCAATGGCAGAATTGCTTATATTGGTGACTACTGTAATGGGGAGGGAAAATATCAAGGTTGGTGGGTAATAATAGGTTGGTGGGTAATAATATTATTAATAATAATATGCAAAGCCAATAAATTCAAAGGAAAGCTGTGAAAGTTCATCAGCGTCTTGTAAAAAAAAAAAGGGGGATGATGTCAACGGGAGGATGTAATGGGTTTGTGTGTGTATATTTAAATGCATATATTTGTGGGGTCAGCAGATGGAGGAGCAGTTATGCCACTGGACTATCACATGATTGACCTGGTGTCAAGTTCCAGACCCCTTGGCTTGAATATCATACCAGGCACATGTATGTGTGTGCCCAAGATCCTGAGAGGAGGATGGAGGAGAAGGGATTGCGGTATGACCATCCCTGCTCGGGGGTGATTTCTCTCATTTCCTCTCACTGTCTCCGTCTCTCTCTCTGGTGAGCAAACATGCCCTAAGGCAAAACCCTCTAAAAATTATATATATGTATAAATATATATTTTTTCTTTTTTTGGAGATTTTTTTTTTTTTTTTTTGCTATAGGGCACGTGCAATCACCAGAAAGACAGAGACAGAAAGCAAGAAATCACCCCCCTGGGGGGGATAGCCATCCCCCAATTTCTTCTCCTCCATTCTCCTCTCGGGATCTTGGGCACGTATGCACATGTGCCTGACATAAGTTTAAACCGCTGGGTCCGGGACTCAAACTGTTGTTGACTACATGGGAGTCCAGTGACATAGCCATTTCACTAACTGCTGGTCCCATATATTTATATTTTCAAAGTATGAATTAAATATGTATAAAACATATCAATACTATCTCATATCTTATTTTTATATACAAAATACTATATTACATGTGTCATTATGTATCAATATGTGTGCATGTGTGTGTGAGTGTATTCTCATAAGAGAGGACTTTAAAAGGTTCATGAAAAATGGAATTAAAGTAAAGTTTATTTTGGAGAAAAATTTTTAGAGAGAGATTTTTGGTAAAGTGTGTATGCTCTTACTGGAGAGGCAGAGAGATAGAAAGTGAGAAATCAATCACCAGGGTGGGTGGCCATGCTGCAATTTTTCTAATCTCCTCTTGGGATTTTGGGCACACACTCACACTCACCCAGCATAAGTTTTAAGCCATTGAGTCTGGGACTCTAACCGTGCTTGACCACACAGGAGTCCAATGATGTAACCATTATGCCATCTGCTAGTCCCAGAACTAAAAAAAATTAGATTCGTGCATAATTTTTTCATACTACATACTTTCCATAAACTTTTTGAAGACCATTACTTATTTTATTGGCTAACAACTTTTCAAAGAATCTAAAATATTGTGCAATTTCTCCTGTTTTAGTTGTGTTTGTGTTGCTATAACAAAGTGTCACAGACTTGGTAATTTCCAAAGATGAGAAATTTATTTGTCACAGTTCCAGTTGCTGGGAAGTCCAAGAGTACAGAGCTGGCATCTGGCAAGATGTCATCTCATCACAGGACAAGAAAGCAGATAGGACAGAGACAAGAGAGGATCTTCTTGCTATAAGTAACCAACTCCCATGATAATAGCATTATCATCTATAAAGGTCCTATCTCTGCATTGGGTATTGCATTTCTTTTTATGCTTCCTCAGAGAGTTTTGATATAGGGTGCGTACATTCACTGGAGAGTCAGATAGTGAGAAATAACCTCCCAAGGGGATGGCCATGACACTATCCTTCTTCTCCAGTCTTCTTCAGGATTTTGGGGATGATACATCTGCACCTGGTGTGAGTTTTAAGCCACCGGATCTGGGCCTCAAACCATGGTCACCTGAGTCCAGCAACAGAAGCACCACAACATCTGCCAGTCCAGTGGCACTGCATTTCTAAAACAAATTTTTGGCAGACACATTCAAACCATAGCATCTAGTTCCTAACTTTGCAGAAGTCTACATAGACAATACTGTAGTTGCTTTTTCTTTGTATTTTTATATTAGATTTCTAGACTACTTTACCAAAGTACCACAAATTGGGTGGCCTAACGAGCTGAAGTTTATTCGGTAGGCTTGAAACCCAAGATCAAGGTTTCGGCAGGGGCGATCTCCACTGAGTCCTTTCTCATCGGCTTCAGGACAGCTGTCTCATTCCTTTGCTTTGACATGATCTTACATTTGTACATGTCTGTGTTCTAATTTATTGTTTTTCTTTCTCTATTTTCAATTTTTGTAATGTTTTTGCCATAGGGCACCTGCACTATGAGAGAGAGAGAGAGAGAGAGAGAGAGAGAAGTCACTCATCAGATGGCAGGGCCATGCTGCAAACCCTTCTACTCTATTCTCCTCTTGGGATTTTGACCATGCATCCATGCATGCACACAGGCCACATTCCTGGCACGGTTTTCAAACTACTGTGTCTGGGGCTTGACTGTAGTTTGCCATGTGGATGTCCAGCTCCTTATGCACCACACCATGTGCTGGCGTCCTAATTTGCTCTTCTTATTAAGAAAGTCAGTAATATTGGGTTAGGACCCATACCAATGACTAAATTATAATTTGACTACTTTTATTTTTAAATGTGTTAGGGAATGTGTGCTCTCCAGGGAGACAAAGAGAGAGAGTAAGGGGGGGGGGTGCAAGTGACAGAATCATCCCCCATGGGGACTGGCCAGACCAGAGACCAGAGAAAGAGCAAGAGCAAGTGACAAAGCATCCTCAACGGGGTATAGATATGCTTCAAACTTATTTTCTCCATTTCTCCTTCTGGGATTGTGCACACACATGTACACATGTCTGATGTGTGTTTCAAACCACCAAGTCTGGGACTCAGACCATGCTGTCAGTGATGTGGGATCCAGCCCACCTAACCACAGCGCAAGCTGGCCCTAATTAACTCCTAAGACAAGCCTTTCAGTCCGCCAGGTGGCACGTGGGTGAAGGCAGCTGAATCTCACATGGCCGCCCTCATAGTTCTGTTCCATTTCTGGTGGCCTGAAAATACCACGCTTGGGACCAGCAGTTCGCATAATGGCTATGTCCCTGAACTCCCATGTAGCCAACCACAGTTCGAGTCTTGGACCCAGTGGCTTAAACTCACACTGGACACATGTGCGTGTGTGCCCAAGATCCTGACAAGAGAATGGAGGAGAAGGGATTGTGACGTGGCCATTCCCCCTGGGGGGCGATTTCTTGCTTTCTGTCTCTCTATCTCTCTCTCTCTGTTTTTCTGATAAGTGCACGCGTCCTATAGCAAAAACTTCTCAAAAAAAAAAAAACACTCTTGACTTATGTGCATGTATGCACAAGATCCCAAAATGAGGAGGAAATAGAGACAAAGGCATTGGAGTGTGACCATTTTCATCAGGGGTGCTTTCTCACTTTCTCTCTCTTTTCTCTCTCTGTTTCTCTTTAGCAAGCACACCTGCCCTCTAGCAAAACAAACAAACAAAAAACAAACAAACAAAAAAACACTTTTTTTCCAAGTACAGTATGTTCATATGTTGCAGTCATAAGAGTAGGAATTTGGGAAATAAGCAAAGTTTAGCACATTCAAATTTACAAATGGCCTAGAATTTTGTGCTGGAAATTAGTATCTTGGTGACTAATATGAGTTGTTTTCAGCTAGCTGATCTGTATATTTCTCAGAGTTCCTTATTATGCTTGAATTAAATCAAAGGGGTATTAATAGTAAAATAATATAAAATATGTAGCCCATATATTATTTTTTAATTTTTATTTTTAATTAATTTACATTCATTCACTGAACATCGTCACAGCATACAAAGTATGATTTCCCATCCAAAATACACTGCATAGTGGTTTAATCATACATGTAATTATCGATAATTTTCCATATTTAGTTTCATATATGTGTGTGTGTGTGTGTGTGTGTGTGTGTGTGTGTATTTCCTCCTATTTCTCACCCTCTGTCATTTCCCCCCCTCCTCCCACACTAACTCTGGTGTCTACAGTAGCCTCCTCTCCATTTTATTGATTCACAAAATTTCTTAAATAATCTAACTACTTTCAATAGCAAGTTCAGCTGGTATATACATACCTGTGAATACACGTTTCACTTTTGGTGTGAAACTCTGGGTAGAATGAATATACTATAAAATAGCACCTAGCTGATGACATATAGCTTACTACGGTCATTAAATAGGTATTTTTAAATATATTTTTTAATTTCAAGTAAAGCAGTTTTAGCTTTAAAAAGAAATGATAAGGAACTTCACTTAAAACTTCAAGCTAGGAAACAGATTAGGATTCTGTTCAAATAGTAGGTACCTGAACTTACCCACAGCTCAAGATGGGACAAAAATCCTTAAAACCGGAAAACAAAGCCTAGAAGAAAATCAGCAATGTTTAAGTCAAAAGTCATAAAACTCTATTTCACCAGTTCAGTCTTATGTACTTAATCTATTTTCTGTCGTGGTTCAAACTTCTCGATTAAATTCTGGGATATAATATTCATATATTCTATAAAAAGAGTAATATAATGACTCAACACAATTTAGTATTTCATTATGTAGGATTTGTTGGTAGGAAAAATAATTTGCAATTTCTAGATTTTTAAATTTAATGTGCATGAATATAATATGTCGTTAATGTTTGTCATTTGTAGTTTGGAAATCTGATAAATGCTTTCACTTTAAGTAACTTTTTATAAGATTTACTAAGTCCTCCCAGATAGGTTTGTGATGATTAAGGTGGCTGAATCCTATATGCCCAACTGAATGGTTCAAGTCCTGAACTTGGCAGTTGAAAAATATTCCAGACAGGTATAAATACATGCTAAAAACCTTGAGAGGAGAATGGAGGATAAGGGATTACTGTGTGGCTAACTCTTCTGGGAGTGCTTTCTCATTCTCCCTTTTCTCTCTGGTGAACACACACACCATATGGAAAATTAAAACAAACAAACAAAAGCTTAAACAGTGAACTTGAATAATAATATAATATGTTGTAAAATTACTAGAAGGAAGTTTATATCTAATTACATAATTTAAAAATATTTATTTTGTGGTTCTTGTGACAAATATGAAAGATTTCATTTATTTTAAAAAACAAGAAAGAAATGTTATAACTCAAAATTATTAAAATGGAAATTTAAAAATACAGCCCTTATTGTGAAAGCTTGAAATGCTATTTAAAATCAAAATCATTTAAAAAGCCCTCATCTAACATTACTTTTATAGTAAGCATTAACATTTAAATGTCACAATGAACAGACTAATTGTGTGCATTGAATGTTTTTCCCATTTAATTTAATTTGAATTACTTTAAACTACTTATAACTGCTATCTTAATATTTGCCATTTAGTGTTTGGCATTTTGCAGCAAGGTAATGCAATGAATTAGAGAATGAAGTATAATTTCTCCCATGATAGTGTACTCAAGATCATAATCTGAAATCTGCTCTGTATCAAAGATACTCTGAGGTCATTGGAATTTGTTGTAAGCATCTTGCTTATTTTTACTGAGCTCTTATTCCTTTAAACTGCTCTATTTAAGGCAAATTTGAAACCATAGTGTGTTTTTCTTCACAAAATAAATAAAAAATTCTAATAAAATTAGACTAATTTAGTTTCCTGGGAAAGATGAAGAGAAAAGCATTTCTACTTACTAGTAAAAAAAATATATATTGTGTATAAAAGTGACAACATGGAAATCTTGACTGCTGAAATAATTAACTTACAATAAGATTTTAATTAAACTTTTTAGTTTAAATTATAATAATTCTCCAGTAAACATGGAATGCCTTCTAGGAACGTATTATTGAATTTGGGTGGTTGAAAAATCATGATGCATTTTTCTATGTTTTTCTATGGAAAAATGTGCCATGACTTTTCCAAAGACCCAATAATTAATGCTTTAATTCAGCATTTAACTATCACACTGCTATATATGCCCCTGAATTAAACATATTCAAAGATGTCTAGTCATTACAAAGCACAGTTTGATTAGTACAGAGTTGTAAAAAAAAAAATGCAATCTAAGACTCAGAATCTTTATACAATTCTTTAAGATTCTGTAATGCATAAATAATACTTTTATACAAAAATGAATGCTGTTGGAGATTCTATTTATAACAGTTGTTGTATTCTGTAGCTCAATCACTCACTTCTTAATTCATTCATGCATAAATAATACTTTTATACAAAAATGAAAGCTATTGGAGATTCTATTTATAACAATTGTTGTAATCTGTAGTTTAATCACTCACTTCTTAATTCATTTATAGATTAGCCTTCTTAAATACTGAATATATTTATACTATGATAGTTCAATTCAATAAATTCTATAGTTGGAATTAGAGTATTTTTTGAGACTCAGTCCTTATTCTTAACAAATGGAAATAATAACAGACAAGAAACAGTTAATACACACTTCTAAAAAGAAGCACCACACAGCAAATACTGAATTTTTACAACACAATGTATGTTAGATGTTCAAGAGATGAATGTGTTTATATCCGTAATTTGATTATTACACACTATATACATGCTTTAAAAAGGTATACTGTATCCTACACATACTTATGATGATTATATGTACATCATAAAATATAACTGAAAAACATAATTTTATTTTAATATTAATGAATAGCTAATGTTTATTGCCAAAGAGTGTGGACACTTATCAGAGAGACAGAGAGTGAGAAAACACCTCTCCAACAGGGGTCTGGTCTTGCCACAGTCCCTTCTCAACACAGACTTGCAGGGTGTTTTTCAAGTCATTGAGGCCAATATTTGAACTGTAGTTGGTCATATGGGGTCTGACCCCCTATACCACTGGATGAGAGACCAACTTTACAATAATTATTTTTAAAATTAAGTTAAACCTAACAACCTCTAGCACATAGTTTAATGTTTTATTGTTTGTCTTTAAAAAGGAGCAAAATTTTAAAGAGTTCTGCTCATATCTCCTTGTTTAATAGAATACCTGGAAGATCACAGGGCTAGCAAGGCACCAGGTACTTGAGCCACTTCCACTACAATAATCTGCAGCAGGCGATGTTGTGCAGTAGTTTCAATTTGCCTAGTGTGTGGTGCATACCATGTTGGGTAAAATCTCTTTACAATCTAAATGTTGTATAGTGATTTAATATAGAAATAATAATAAATAATAAAAAATAATAAAAACTAACTGCTAAGCATTGGGATTTGTCCTCTTATCAGATCCTTTGCTTACTAGTAAGAATATTTATATTTTTAATTATTTAAAGTTCAGGACTTAAACCAATAACAATCCCCCCAAATTGCACACACACACACACACACACACACACATGTACACACGTACACCACTTTTATCAGACCTTTGGTCTCAAAACTTCTTTGTTACTCAGGCCTTCAGACCTGGACTGAATTATCCCACTGACATTCTTGCTTCTCCAGCTTGCAGAGAGTATATTAAAGCACTTCTGCAGAATTGTACAAGTTAATTTCCATAATAAATGTCCGCTGATATATGTCTATATATCCTATTACTTCTACTTCTCTGAAAAACTCTTATCCTTTTCTTTCTCCTCTCATCTATTTTTTTATCTTTTAATTACATGTCTTGAATATTAAATCACGTGAGATCACATTCTGAATATTATTTTAGTATCAAAAAGAGATAAAAGTTCAGTGAGACAATATGCACTATTTAAATAAAAACTTTTGGGATGGATTATTAATATATCCAGTTCTCTGAACCAAAGTGATGACATATTTCAGCAAACTAAACTAAAGCCTAATGACATTTAGAATGTGAAAGGAAGATAGAAATTAAGCATCACTCAATAAATTGATATGAAGTGACTGGAAACACATACACAGTGAATATCATTTGATCCCTATCTTGCTCTTCTTTGGAAGCAAATCGGAGATTAGGCAAAGCTTTTGTGAGCCATGTATTGTAAGGTTTGCTGCCCAAATTCTGGTATTCAGCTACTTATAATTAAAACCCGTAGGACATAAGGGATCTGTAATGTGCTAAAGGAAACAATATAAAACAGACCAGCAGAAACTCCAATATCAATTTGTTCAAAAATATGATGGGGACTCCTGCCACCTAAATTAAATGGGATGAAACCTGGATATTAGAGAAGCCTTATTTCTCAAATGAGAACTAGAATTTGGAATGATTCCTTGCTTTCCAGCCTCATTCCTATGAAGAAATTCTCACAGTAAAATAAAGCCTAGGCCTCTCTTGTAGAAACACAAGGCAGTTAAATGGTGAGTATAGTCCACTGCTAGGAGTGTATAGGTTCTACATCTGTGAGTTACACTTACCCCGGTCACATGACTTACATTTACCTTAGGAATAGAGGAAGAAATTCACTTTTAGAAATTCTCTGAGGATGTAAAGGTGGAGGCTTTGCTCCAGGAATTAATACTCCACTTTAATTTGCAAAATTATACTTTTTAAAAAATCTATTAGATCACAAATCAACTCTACAATAGTCATGGAAAAAAACTGAGCAGGATAATAAGGCAATTCCACATTTACCTATAGGTTTTCACCCAAGACCTGGCTCTACTTTTTGAGTATGTTTCTAAGACTGGTTAGATGGAATTCCGTTTTGTTTTGACCATTTCTCAATTTATCAATCCTTTTCCAGCTGGATACTTTGGAAATTTTTTAAAAAAATGATCTTTTTAAAAAAGTTTCTAAGTTTATTTCTTCCATGAAAGAAATACAGGGAGAGAAAGAAAGAAAGAGAATGATAAAGCTTTATTCTATAAATCTGCAAGTTCTGGCTTGGAAAATTATCTTCCAAATTGTGCTGGAAAATGTAAAAATTCCCTTAGTTTATTTGTACCCATACAAATTAATAGAAGAAGCAAATTGGTACCTTTAATATTCTGAATGATCTCTTCAAACACAAGTTCATTAGATTCACTTTCCATCTTTTCCATTACTCCAGGCAATTATGTCATAGTACACGTGTCTTTCTTCTCTAATAGCAGTTTGTTTTCTTCTGTTCCACTGTCCACCAATAGCTAGTTTATTACTCTAGTTTTCGATCCCAGCTCTCTAACTGTCATTAATATCCTTATCCTAGCAGTTCCAAAAGACAGTGCCAAATTTTTCAAGTTTTGTTACAACAGCCCACTATGTGTGGTGTTAATTTCTGATTTATTTATTATTTATTGTGATTAATAATGTATTTATTTATGTAAGAGATGCTTTGCTATAGGGCATGTGCACTTGCCAGAAAGACAGAAAACAAGAAATCACCCCCCACCAGGGAAGATGACTACAATCCCTTCTTCTCCATTCTCCTCTTGGGATTTTGGGCATGCATGCTTACCTACCTGGCATGGGTTTCAAGCCTGCAGATCTAGGACTCAAACCAAAGTCATTCAAGTGTGGGAGTCTAATGGTTTAACTACTACTCCACCTGCTGGGCCCTTAGTAATTTATTTTAACACTACAAATCATCCCAAGTATAATGTCTTGAAACAGTACAACTTTTTGTTTTATTTGTTTTGCTTCTGAGGCTTAGCTGAGCAAGCATGGTGATGGCTGTGATCCCTTATGGGGACTGCATTCACAGGGTAATTCAAGTGGTTTGAGATGTCCCAGGAGCTCTCACGGGTGTGGGGGTTTTGTGCAGACTGCTGACTGGATTCTCAGTTCTCTTCCATGTAGACTTGCTCATTGCACATGGTCTTCCATTGTCTGAACGTTTAACTCATGCTTTTGTACATGGTTGAAAGCTCTAGAGAGTGTTGTTTTAAAATGTATTACATTTTTCTTCCCATTCAGGTAACAGATGAGGATCCAACAGATGAGATGGCTGCCACTGAGAAGAAAGTTTGTTATTCATAGTTCTCCAGAGAAAGAGGTGCAGCAGATGGATAGACCACATAAAAGCACCTTTGTCCATTAGTAGACAGAAACAGCCAGGTTAGTAGTTTTAGAATTGAATAGTTTATAATTTAGGGGATACTAGACTGTATGGATGATCTTTACTTGTTCAGTACCTGGATCTGGATGACTGAAGGCAGGTAGATAGCATCCTGGATGGCAAGAGCCCGATAAAAGAAGGCAGATGGGGATTATAAACCCAGAATTCGTGGGTTTGCTTACCAGAATTGTGACCAGAGGCAAGTTGTTTGTTCTCTCTAGCTATCTCAGAGAGAGGCAGTTCCTTTCTAGGTCCTCAAAGCCCCAAGATGTTAAAGCATCATAAAATGCAGATGAAAATAACAATAATAATAATAATCATAAAACAATTAACACAAGAGACTTCCAAGACAGTTAAAAGGAAGCAATCGGATTTTAAAGTGTAAACAAAAATGTCACATAGCATGGTGGACATGGTAACATATCATCCATGGTCAATAAAGAATTTGTTCCCAAGCAGTTGGGAATGTTGTATACAGGAAGCATTTCCATGTGAGCCAAAAAAGTTGTTTCAAAAATTATTATAGCTATAGAATCACCTCATCCATGATCACCCACTGTCGAAAGTGCTCCCATCCAACAAATGAGGATGGTGGAAAGATAACAGAAGATGGGACCATGGTATGTGTTTGAGTTGAGTTCCTTAATTAATTCCTGTTCAGATGAAAAGCTTGTGAAAAGTTCTCCCATTTTGCAGGTTATCTTTTTACACTTGACTGTTTTTCCTCTTTTGCCCCAAAGCTTTTTAGCTGGTTGTAATCCCTTTTGTCCAGTTTGAGTCTTGTTGCTTTTATTTTGGGGGATTATTCAAAAATATTTGTCCATTTTAATGTCCTGATGTATCCCTTATGTTTTCTTCTAGCAATTTCATGGTTTCAAATCTTACACTTAAATCTTTGATCCACTTTGAGTTGATTTTTATAAATGGTGTGAGATGGGGGTTTTGTTGCATTTTTCTCCTATAGTAGGAACATGGATAAGCCTAGCAACATTTTGCTAAGTAAAATAAACTAGATATAGAAATACAGATATCACATGTTCTCACCAGTATTTGGAAGATTAAAAAAAAGAATTAATCTCATAGAGAGTAGAATGATGATTATCAGAGACTGAGAAGGGTAACTGGGATAGAGAGGGGTTTGATAACTGATACAAAAATAGAGTTAGATAGCATACCTAATTCCTAGTGTTCTGTAATACAGGAGGGTGATTAAGTTAATAATTTACTGTATAATTCGAAATGGCTAAAATAAAGGCTTTTAAAATGTTTCCATTGTAAATAAATGATACATCTTTAAGGTGATATGTAAGTTATCCTTATTTAATGATTACACATTGTATACATACATCAAAGGATCACACTATATCCCATATATAAACGCAATGACATGTTTCAAAAAGAAAATCTTGGCCATTATAACACAATGTAAGACAATTCTAATGGGCATTTTAATTCCAGGCTTTGCTGTCAGGTTGCCTAAATCTGTGATCCTATGTTATTTACAAGTTGGCTTTTCCAGTATTAGTCTTTGTTCTTTTCCTTTCTCTCTCTCTCTCTCTCTCTCTCTCTCTTTAAGTAGAGGCTTTTGCCTTAGGGCATGTGCACTCATCGGAGAGAGGGAGAGAAACAGAGACAGTGAGAGGGAAAGTGAGAAACCACCTACCATGCTGCAATCCCACTTCTTCCAGTCTCTTCCTGAGATCTTGGGCACGCATGTTCATGCACCCAGCATGAGTTTCAAGATACTGGATCTGGTAGGAACTGCAGTTGGCAATGTGGGAGTCCAGTGACCTAACTGCTATGCCATCTGCTGGCCCTTCTCTTTAGAAGTTTTAATACCAGGTGCATACCTAATAAATATCATGCATAGTAACCTCTACCTCAGAGTCTGTTTTCTAGAGGTTTCAGTCCGTGAAAAAAACAGCATTTTTTTTCTCCCACTGCATTCTATTGGTTAAAACAAGTAAGAAGGGCAATAGAACTTCAAGAGAAAGAAAAAAAGTGGATTCCTTTTCTTTCAAAGAAGATCAGTAAGAGCAATTTGTAATCAAAGCCTACAATCTCCTCCTAAAACCAAAATTTTAGGGCAAATTTAAATCTAGTGATATAAAAAACTATTTGCTTATTAAGAAATAGTTTTGACATGTTTAGAGGATCTAGTGGAGTCAGGTATATTGACAAAAGCCTATCAATACCTAAGTAACGGGATCTAGTCATCACCTTGACAAAATAATAGGGTTGGCGGGGATAGTAGTAACCAAAACATAAAAGAAATGGTGTAATGTGGCCAGAAGGTTCTGTAGAGGTTAAAGTCCTGGATCCCACATGGCTGACTCCACAGTTTGAATCCCAGACTTGCAGATTGAAAATCATACTGGGCACATGTACATGGGTGCACAGAATCAAGCCTCAGAAAAGAAACTATGCCAACGAAAATTTAAATGGTTTGACAGAATTACGTGTTTATGGCCTCCAGAATTAAGTAAATGTTTAAGATGCTCTCTCAAGTGATCCTTCCTTAAGTCAAACAGATCATTTTAGATATATCACTTAATATTGAAGCTATATGAAACAAAACTGTTAGTCATTTGTGGAACAGAAAAAGAACATTACTTGTGATCAAGATTTGTAAGCCTCATTTGATTTCTTCTTTGTTTTTCTCTAGTATAAGTTAGTATGGTTATATATTAAAATGGCAGGAAAGAATTTAGTTAGGTTTTGTTGAAATAATTTCAGTCTATATATTGTGTTTTTAAATGTGTTTCTGTACATAGGATATTTCCAGTTGTTTTTGAAAGGAGAAACTCAGTTAGGCAGTAGACCTTAATTAGAGGACTTGGGAACAAAAGGATCATTGCATTTAGAGCATCCTGAGGTAGCACTCAAAATGCAGCACGTGGACAAGAAACATTGCAGCCTGCCAGTGAGAAACGTTTCACTCAACACAACGTATAGCATGCGAGTGAAGATAAATGCAGTGACAGCATGGGTGTAACAGCTTCGGGTTCGTTAACTAGGCTACATTCACGCTTCAGTGCCACTCCGTCCTCCTGTAGCCGATTGTGCAAACGCTCTCCTGTTCCTAGGAGCTATAAGTAGGGTGTAGTATGTGCCGCCTACTGATATGTTATTATAACAGTACAAGAGTGTTTGCTTAACAATATTTTTAAATTTTCATAATAATTTTTATTCACAAAAATACATTGCTAGATTTTTCTTAAAGTCAAAGTACTTTTTGTGGTATTTATAATAACTGCCACTAATAGTCATACTACTAACTTGCTTCATTATATTGTCGAGTTACAGTGTTTAGTTATTTTAATAATATACAAAATTTCTACATATGGCAACACTTTGCAACGTTAGTGCCACTGACTCTCTGCCTCTATATTGGTACATGAACATCTGTTTAAAATAATCATAATACTTAATAATTTAGAAGCATTATTTGTAATTTAAAGCAGAATAAATGACTAAAAGATGATTATTACCTGAGCAAATATGTGAACGAGCAAAGTGTTATCTGCTTATATATTTTCTTTTAACATATTGATAGTAAACTTTGGTATATATTAATACAAACAAATATAATGACACTATGCAGATGTGTCATGAAGGCTGAGATGTCATGAAAAGACTTGAAAACCTACTCAGTGTAAATTGTCATAGTGGTATCATTGAGAGTTGTGATAAAAGTGACCCTGGGATACTTCTTATCAAGGTAATTAAAGAAGAAATTGCATATTCAGATATGCACCCCACAGTCTGGGTCACACAAAATGCTTAGTAAAAAAGTGAATTGTTGATAAAAATAAATTCTCATGTTTCCTCTAAATTGTTTCTGATTTACATTAATGGAAATAAGTGTAAATTTATTAGATACATTTAGTTATTAATCATTTTATTTAAGTGAGATCTTTTGGCATAGGACACATACACTCACCAGATAGATATTGGAGACAGAGAGTGAGAAATCAAACCAAGGGAGGATAGCCACACCCCAATCTCTTCTCCTCCATTCTCTTCTTGGGATTTTGGGCATGCAAGCACACTCACCTGGCATGAGTTTGAAGGTGCCAGGTACAGGACTCAAACCACGACTGACTACATGGGAATCCAACAATGTAAGTATTATTGCCCTATGCTGGTTCTTAGTTATTTAGTTATTGAACTTTAAAATGCTAATTTTCTGGGACCAGCAGGTGGCATGGTGGTTAAGGTGCTGGACATTCCCACATGGCCGACCAGAGTTCGAGTCCTGAATCTGGAGGCTTGCTTTCTCACTTCTCTCTCTCACTCTCACCCTCTGTCTCTCTCTGGTCACATTATTAAAAAAATGAGTGAATTAATAAATAAAATTAAATAAATAATTTTTTTAAAAAAAAGCTAATTTTCTTCGTGTGTATGTGTGTGTGTGTGTGTGTGTGTGTGTATGGTTTCTTGTATGTTGCTTTTTTTAAATTTTCAAATTTTACATTTTACATGAAGTTTCCATTATGATGTACACAATATACATTTTTCTTTTTTTTTCTATTTTTTTAAAGGAATAAAAAACTATTGACCAAGTTCACCAGTGTTTACAATAAAGTAAACCATATATAGTTGGGTAACATTCTGATTACTACAAAGTTACTGGTTTTCCTTGCTTCTGCTGAATCAGTAACCCACATACTGCAAAGATTGAGGCCTACATATAAGGAATGAATTAGGGTTAAGAAAAGACACATGCACAATAGTTTAGATCACACATTTGTTCACTCATTTATGCCAGCAAGTCCTAAACTGCTAACATCTTTAACCATCTGATTAGGTTTCCAGGAGTCAAATCAGACATCTCATGAATAATGACCTTTCAGTCAATAGAGTGTAAAGATTTCAACATTTTGTAAAGGAAGTGTACTAGAGGATTAAAATGCTCACTTATAGTCTTTCTTAGCTAAACACTGGGATTTGTTCATTTTTGTCATCTGGGAGGGGAGCTTGTTGGTAACCATACAATTTCTCCTTTCAGGAATTCTGCAACTAAACTATTGAATTTACATGACTACAGATAGATAAAAATTCTGATATGGTTGCTTTTAAGTTATCCAATTTAGATTGCCCAATTACAAAATCATTAATTTGAAAGGTTATGGCTTCAGGAAAACTTTCAATTTAATTTGGAGGAACTTATTTCTTATTCTGAGGTTGCTCAGCATGACAGTATCTCAGACATAAGAACTTATACACAGTTTCGGTTTTGGTGAAGGTTTCAAAAACAGAAAGCCATTTATGTATTTATGTACAGAAACACACAAAGACGGAAAACAAAAACCCCAGACTGGTACTGAAGCATGTGAGTTAAATACAAGGTCATGACAATGAAATATTTCCCCAACATTTAGAAAACCTGTTCCCAAATGCAGAGGATAAAATACCATGGTATGAATTTTTTTCCCCCAATAAAAAAGCAACTACAGAAAACCTTTTATTTGTTTAAAAGTAACCAGTGCTATTGGGATGCACCTCCACCCCCCAGTTCCCCAAAACTACTTTCAAAAAAAATATATCAAAATTGATTTTTCCATTAGAATGCAGCTTCATCTTCTGGACAAGAATGCCAAGTTAGTCTCTCTTCATAAAAAGTAATTACAATTTGAGGCCACTTCATATTTGCTCGTCTTGCCAGTACCAAGTCTGCCTCATCTGAATCTTTCCATTTCACGAGAAACATCCACTCTCCCTGTTGTCTGTTGCTCCAATTATTCGTGCAGGATCGAGACCTCTGGCAAAGCCTCTTGGTTTCATCAGCAGTCTCTCTCTTGTTTGCTTTGCCGTCCTCAGACTCACTGTCAGATAAATATTTTCTCTTTGTACCATCTTTCTCTTTACTAGCTTTTTGAGATTTAAGAAATGCTTCAATTAACCCTGGACAATCTAAATTTTCTTCTGGTTCCCAAGTATTGTCAACATCTGTAAATCCCTTCCACTTCAGGAAATATTCCACCTTCCCATTCACTACATGTCAGTCCAGTGCTTTTTCCACCACAAATTCTTCAGGCTCTGCCTCTTCAAGTTTTTTACTCCTTCCATTCTGTTTCTTACCCATTTTTTGCAATGTAGTTTTATTGGAGGCCATTTTTTATTGCAGACTTGAAAAGTTCACCACTCAGAGCTGCTCTGGGTGGCAGGTCTGTGGCGTGTCCGGCCCTACACACCTCAAGCTCCGGCCACATCCGAGCTACAATATACATATTTTCAACAGAAAATTTCATTTTTCTGTCTGTTAAATGTTTCTTTCCTTTGCATCTCATATCCACCTTCTATCACCCACTCTCTGCCATCTACCGTCCTCCCTTAAAATCTCTGGTACCTATACTTATCCTTTCTTTCTTCCTCCCTTTCTTTTTTCTTTAGAGAGAGAAGTCTTTGATATAGGCCATGTGTGCTCGCTGAAGAGACACCAAGAGAGAGAGACAGAAAGCGAGAAATCGCCCCCCGGGGGCATGGCCACTCCACAATCCCTTTTCCTACATTCTCTTGGGATTTTGGACACACACACACACACACACACACACACACACACACACCTGGCATGGGTTTTAAGCTGCTGGGTCCAGGACTTGACCCATAGTTGGCCATATGGGAATCCAGCACCATAACAATTACACTAGCTGCTGGTCCCTCTCCACTACGCTTTCTACTGTCATATCTTCAGATCTTTTCATTTCTGCCATAGAGTGCAGGTATTTGTATATGCTAAGTGGTGATATACAGAGTGTATCTGTCAAAATCTAGCTCACTTTACTCATCCATGTTGAGTCAAATGATAGTCTCATTGTTTCTCATAGCTAAGTCATTACACAGCTAAAATGCAAATTTTCCACTTCTTTTTAAACATATGGAACAGTTTCATTAAAAACTGTTCTTGAAGTAAAAAAGGGGGGGTTAGAAAAGTAATTCAATGATAGAGCTCTTCACATTTCAGTTTTACATTGTACAAGACACAGATTCAGGTCACCTGGGGAAGCTGACTGGAACCTGTTAGCAGAAATCCATTCCTCATTTCAGATCTTTGTGGTTGAGTATTAAGTCTCCTTGGTTATGCTGATTTTTTGTGTTTTGAATTTGAAGGTCGATTAGATGAATACTAATAAATCTGTTTTTAATTTTAAAATATATATGAAATCTGTACAGATATTATAAATTTTATGCAAATTGCATCACTTTTTTATTTATTAAAAACCTCTTACTCTGCTTGAGATATTCTAATATAAATCTAACTACGAGTAAACTTGGTATTATACTTCATTAATTTAAATGCATGTAACTAGTTTTATTACGTTTACAGCCTCTTTTTATAAATAACAATAGATGTAACCAATCAAAATAGTAAATAGTGAAAAGTGTGACACTAAACATTTCTGCAAATTGGCCACTTTCTCACTGTGAAGACAGTTTGAAGAATTGCCAAGACCAATTTTTTTTCTCCCTGACCTTTATAATACTAGCACTTTTTCAAATATAAATGCCTACCATTTAACAAAAGCAATACTAGCTAACAGTATACCATCGATTTGTTATTTTTATCCTCTTATATTATTCATGATTTAAAAGTAAGTATTTTATAAAATTCGTATTGTTTTGTCTTATCTTCTGCTTTGAATAATGACTTTAATGGACTTTAATTCTTTCTTAAGTTCCAAGAATGATTAAGAAACATACGTCTTATTTAGGAGAAGACAGTTCTCTTTATTCTTTCTAAGATCTCAAGAAAACTATGCTATGCTGGGAAGAGAGTGGTGAAGAAATACAGTACGAGGAAGGACATTAGCGAGAGAAATAGAGAGGCAAGTCATTTACAAGACAAAGAAATGGGTTATTTCTATTGAAGATAACTTTATAGTATTGTAAACTGGACTGGTGAGAAATATATATATGTTGGAATATTTACTTTGCAAGCTAAGTAATGTGATTAAATGTGTAAACGAAATTGAAATTTAAAAATTAAAGAAAAAAACTGTTATTCTAAATGAGCAATGGCAATATGAGTTCCATGTTTAAATCAGCAAATACATCAGTTAAACATGATAGACAAATGTTTACAGTTTCCAATTTTTTTATGAGCTATAATAGACTCAGAATATAATTAGATGATAAAAGATTGTGGCCCTGAAAGATAATTTCATGTGACGTTGCTGTGTTCTAAGGATCCTGATTATTCATATTAGGCAAATATAACCCAGCTGTCATGTCTAGTAAATGTATTTGGAGAGGTTCTTTTTGCTATAGGGCACATGAGCTCGTCAGAGAGAGAGAGACAGAGAGACAGAAAGCCAGAAATCACCCCCCAGGGGGACGGCCACACCGCAATCCCTTCTCCTCTGTTCTCTTCTCAGGATCTTGGATACGCACGCACACGCACCCGGAGTGAGTCTTAAGTCACTGGGTCCAGGATGTGAACCACAGTCGACTATGTGGGGGTCCAGCAACATAGCCATTACGCTAACTGCTGGTCCCTAGTAAGTGTATTTGTAAAATGAAAAGCCAAAACACTTAAACAGTCAGAACAAGGTGGACAGGGAACTATCATAGTTATCCTGTTCTAGTCCTAGATTGTATAGTTTATTGTAAAAGAGTATAAATCAAACAAAAGATTTCTAAACTAATGAAAAATATGAGTAAACTTAGAAAAGTTCAAGGAAATATGATATTAAAAATGAAATTCATATGGAATATTTTCATAATATGCATTTTCCAATAACTTTTTGAAGATTTTTCCTATTTTGAATTTGGAATTAAAACAAAAATTATATAAAAGAGATACTATTTCTGTTTTATTTATGCTACATGTCTTCCAAAGAGGCCACTCAATGAGACAGAAAATGTATGTCAGTAGGATAACGAAATGCCTTTCCTTTGTGTGTTTGTCGTGTGATGGGATCACTATTAAGTATTCTTTTCCCAAGGAGAAACAAAGGACACTGGAGTAATGAACTCTGTAGGTCAATTAGATAAAAGTTAATTCAATCCCTGCAATAATAGTGAAGGAGCCTTGTCCTCTCGTGCACAAGCTCCATCCTAGCCTTCTATGATGCTTTTTTCTCCAGTTTTAACTTCTGCAAATACCTTCTGCTTCAAACTATTCCCTGTGAATTGAAGGAATGACTATAAGGAGTGACTGGGCTTTCTTGTGTGTCACAAAGGATCAACAAACTGCTGTGTGACCTAAGATTACCACATTGTGTAGAGCAAGCTTGCTTATCACGCTCATGAAAAACTATGAAAAAGCTCATTTTAACCATAATATGAAAATAAATGAAATGTAAGTGAAATCTTGCATTTTCACTCGATACTTGGTCCTAATGGGGTAGAGGTGCCAGAACACACCATAGAAGATAATGTCCTCATTTGTTGCTATTCCATGTACATATTTTAAAGCTGTAAAACTTCTGAGATGAGTGGAAGAAATGGATATGCTATTAACCATAAACGTTTGTTCAGAATATAAATTTGAAGCCTTTATTCAGACAGCTTAAAAGGTGACCTCGGAGAGGTCTCTCCTCAGCTTGGGAGAGGATGAAATGTTCTGTAGCACTTTACTAGAAATTTCAGCAGATGTTACACTAGTTTTAGGAAATACTTGTTCGAGATAGGTCTGATGAGATGGAAAACATTGTTTTGGCATTTAACAGCTGTTTGGATGATACAGTCCTACTGAGCAAGTTGAAGATGTATAGGTTAGGGGTTACAGTCATGTAAATATGGAATGAAAGAATGCAGGGGCCATAAGTGAAGGACAGTAGATGGCTACATGGAAGTTTCAGTCCTTCATGATTTCTTCTAATTAATTACTCCTTTTGATCTGAGTCTTATCCTTTGACAAATTTAATCTCTTCAAATATGTACATGCAGTGTCAATCTTGATGATAGGGGTTTTCATGACTTATTCTTTGTTACTGAGTTTCAATCATTTATTAAATTAGTTGCTATGTATAAGATTTTAAGATTATAAAGAAGTTGCATTAAAAAACATATGACTACAATTAGGATATGAGCATGATTAGAAAGCCTACAATAATGTCTTTAATCAAGATTATTTTCAGTTTGAAATAATTCAAAGGAACATGTTTCATTTCAATGAAAAGACTGTAAAAAGGGAAGTTTGATGTTGAGTTGTCAAAACTAAGTCATGATGCATGATGCATTTTTTTAATAGAGAAATACAACATGATTTTTCTGATGACCCAGTATTACGAGGTTTATGTAAAATTCAATATATCCTACTAATACAAAGTAACAAGATTAAGGGATAAAGTTTTTAGGAATATAAATTTAACAATCAAAAGCTGAGATGGATAAGAAAAGTAAGCATGGGAAGAAGAGGAAGAAGAGAGAAAGAACTGGGGCTTTCACCTTCAGTGACCCTAGCAGAAGGCCTCGGGCAGGAAATGCCTGTGTCTACTAATCTATTCTCTAGAGTTCTTGGGAAAGCTGTTTCCCCTGTGACGATTTCTGCTTCTGAAACCTCTTGAAAAATTCTGAGTTTTAGATCTACCATCACTGTGGGATCTGGGAGGCTACTGTATGAAGTCTTTTAACTGGAGACACAAATTCAGTGTTTTGCTGACTTGTTTGTGTTCAAAGTAATGTTCTTCTAATAAGGTTCAAGAGTGCTCTTACATTGTTGCTATTTCTCTGAAACTTTACAGCTTCTTAAATTTTATGCCATTAAACCTGAACATTATTTGGCAATATTACCTTATAAAAGAGAACAATCAAGGTTAGAGGTAAGATCTCCAAATGTAGAGTATATCTAGAAATGAGTTCCTGTGGGCATGTATGAGTTTCTGTTGTAGTAGACAAAATGGTCATGACAACTAGGATCAAACCTCTGGTCCTGGCAATCACTAAGTATCACTATAAGTGTGCTCTTCCCCCCTTGATATTTTCAAGTACAAGTAAAGTAGTACATTGAAGATTCATGATGATAGGCAGAGTCTTACAGAGCTCCTTAGCTGCTGTTCCAGTCAAATGGGTGCCCCTTGATGCCAGTAAAGAATGCCCCAGACATTAATGTCCTAATTGTGTTCAGATAAAAACACCCATTATAATACCTATGTTTTATGATGGATTTTATATGTTGTTATGAAAGAAGTATAAACAATTCCCCAAAACAAATAGCTCAATGATTAAAATAGCAGCTGTTTGTTGTACTAATGGTTCTGCAATTTGAGGTAAGCTTGTCAGAATGGCTAGTTTCTTCTCCAAATGAGTCCTCTGGTGGAACTCAGTTGGGATGAAAGTATCTTCTCCCAAGGTTGCTCACGCACATCATGGACAAGATGGGTTGTTACAGTGGAAGCTCATTTAAAGTTATCAAAAAAAGTATTTTTTTATTAATCTTTATTTGAGCTTCTTCATAAGCTTCCTCAGAACACAGTAACTGGGGCCAAAAAGAACATTACAAAAGATAAAAGAGAGTTAACCTGTGGTGTAGTGGTTGGGGCAGTTGGAGCCCACATGGCTGACTATGTGGTTTGAGTCCCAGATCAGGGAGTTTGAAAAACATGCCAGACAGATGTGCTTTCATGCTCAAAATTCCAAAAGGAGTCAGAGTGAGAGGTGGAAGAGAAGGTATTGTGGCATAATCAATCCCCATAGGAAGTGCTCTCTCTCTCCCTCTCTTTCTCTCTGACAAGTACACATGCCCTCTGTCAAATTATAAAGAAACAAACAAACAAAATCAAAGGAAGACTATTTTATAAGACTTCATGATCTAACTTCAAAAGGCATGCAATGTCACTTCTACTATATAGAGGGCAATGTAGACAGTTGCTAAGAGGAATATTTCACTGGGTACCTTGTCACTTGAGATTTCTTTCTAGTAAATTATTGTTTAATTTGGTACTTGAAAAATGATAATAAATTATATAGGCAAAGCGTGCCAACTAGAATCTTCCCAAAAAGTAAGATAAATTATGAAAGTCATGAGTGAGGACCTTCTTTGTTTCACTAAAGAAATTTGAAGACTGCTCTGATTAGAGTATATTAGATGAGGGAGAATTTCGGACCATTGTAGCAAGTTGGTAGCAGTGAAATATTTAGGAAGCTATCCCTATATTCCAAGTAAGAAGTATCCTAGAGCATTTAATTAGGGTATTGGAAATGGAGTGAGAGAGAGGAAGAAAACGGGAATAATATTCATTGTAGTTTGGACATGAGGATTAAGAAAGAGGAATAAAAGATGAAGTTCTGATTTTTGGTTTGAGCACCCAAATGAATAATGGCATTATTTAATAAG
>NW_006160069.1:35138-118447 GCF_000334495.1 Tupaia belangeri chinensis | reverse complement strand
GAAAGAGTGAGAATGTGGAACGATGAAAAGCTCAGTATTTGACTTTTCATTTATAGACAGATAGTGTGATGACTAATTTAAATTGTCAACTTAACCAAATCAAGCAATCCCCTAATAGCTAGTAAAACATGATTCCTAGGAATGACTATAAAGGTATTTCCACCAGAGATTGGCACTGAATCAGGAAGTGAGGAAGATCACCTCTCACTCATTGTGAGCAGGTGCCATTCAATCAGCTGAGGGACTTAAGAAAACAAAACAAAACAAAAACAAACAAAAAAAAAACAGAGCAAAAGCTAATTATCACTTTGTCTTGGGAAAATGAGTTATCCATCTTATCTTCCCCTTGTATATTAGAACTGGAGGTTCTCTGGCTTTTGAACTTCTGGAATTGCAGCAGGGGCCACCAATTTCTCAGGCTTCTTACCTTGTACTAAGAGTTACTGCATCAGCTTTTCTGGTCCTGAGGACTTCAGATTTGGACTGAAACACACTGCCCACTTCTCTGATTCTATAGCTTTCGAACAACTTTTCCTAGGATTTTTCAGCTTAACCAAGGCATGAGCCAATTCACTTAATAAATCCCATCCATCTTTTATCCGTGTATCTCCTATCAATTCTGTCTCTACAGAGAACCCTAAGACAAAAAGAACAGCAATAGGAAGATACAACATGTATAATCAATATAGATATAATCATTGTTATAGTTACAGTTATGCAGGGCACTCAGAAGAAATGCATTAGCAGAAGAAATATTTTTAGGAAGATCTACTCCTACAGAAGAAAATCTTGTAGTAAAATGAATTACAAGGAGTATTAGGAATTTTTATTTGAGATGCCAGGTGTGGCGTTAAAAACCTTAGCAATGTACAAAGAAAAGGTACAATCCCATCATTATGAGTAATACCAAGAGAGTGCAATTTCTGGATGGTTAAACACAGGGCATAACATAGGTTTAGAAGTTCAAATGGTCGGGGGCCAGCAGGTGGCATGGTGGTTAAGGCATTGGACTCTCATATGACCAACCACAATTCAAGTTCTGAATCTGGTGGCTTGCTTTCTCATTTTCTCTTTCTCCCTCTTTGGTCAAATTAAATAGTGATAGTGAATAAAGTTAAATAAATAATTCCTTAAACAAACAAAAAATATGAAGTTCAAATGATCAAATGTATTTAATAGAGTTTAAAGACTGAGGAGGATTAAAAGTACAAAATGAGTGGCTATGGTAGCCTGGAGGGCTTTAAATTTACTTATGTATTTGTTTTTTATGTAAGAGGGATTGTTATAGGGTAGTCTGTGTGGAGCAATAATGTAAACTAGACAGTATTGTACTTTTTTTTCTCTAGAAAATGTGTATTTGTGTCTCCAAATAAAATTTTAAAAGTCTAAGATACTTCTACCATACAGAATTGGCACTAGCATCCTGATCTTATTTTTTAAGAGGTTTTTGCCAAAGAGCATGTGCGCTCACTGGAGAGAGACAGAGACAGTAAGAGGGAAAGTAAGAAATCATCCTCAAGGGGGGATAGCCACAACTTAATCCCTTCTCCATTCTCCTCCTGGGATCTTGAGCACTCAAAGACACATGCCAGGCATGATTTTCAAGGCACTGGGTCCAGGACTCAAACCACAGTCAGCCATGGGGGAGTCCAGCAACATAACCACTATGCCATTTGCTGGTCCCACATCTTAAAATTCATCATGAATATTTCCTGTTTCTGCTCTGTCCAGACTTTCTGAACAAAGAACATTGACAGCTTGGTTTAAAAACGAGTGAAAGACAAATTTGTCTTCTAAGTTAGCGATGGTATATTACTCTGAAGATATAACTGGACTTACGTCCTTTGGCATCATTTGCTTACATTCTCTCCCCCTTCTTCACTGGAGATATTTGCTTACTTTCCATGTAACATATCTTTCAGCCCAAAAAGGAAGATGAGTTGCGTCAATCATCATGTGTATGACCTGTAAGTCTTGTAACATCAGGATTCCTCTCCTGTGATGCCACGCTGTCTCATGTACCGGTAACATGTCACCAGCTGGGTAATAAGGCTTGAGGAATGCACATTTAGTTATGCTATGAGTAGTAAGTGGTTCGTTTTCTGATCCAGAATCCTTCTGCTCCCTGTCAGAATATGTGTAAATATATCATTTTAACATTTTTTTAAAACACAAATGCTTACGCATGTACCCGTGCTTAAAAGTGCTTTTTAAAAAAATGACGAATAAGTACATGAATAGCTATAGTTTATTTTTAGAGAATAAAAAGGTAATTTAAAACATCATTTAGCATATTGTTTGTATTATACATTTATTCTTTCTAAATTACATTTTAAGCTGTTGTTGTTTTATAAAAGGTTTATTCTGGGTCAGCCTGCAGAATGGTGATTAAGACAGCTGGATTCCACATGGCAGCCAACTTCCTGGTGTATACGTGTGTGCACTAAATCCCGACAGAAGGGAGAAATGAGAAGGGATTGTGGGGTGGCCATTCCTCACAGGAATGCTTTCTCAGTCTCTTTCTCTGTTTCCAGTAAGAACATACATCTGGCAAAATTTTTTAAAAGCTTATTCCTCTTATTCATTGAAATATTATGAAATAATAATTTAGTTTTAAAATTACGTTTTACATTTTCTCAAGGTTAGAGAGATTTCTTTGATTTACTGAAGATACAATTAGAAGTGGAGATATTCATAGAGAGAGCTAATGTTTAAGTCTACATATTTCTGTGAAAATTTGAAGGGCAATCATTAGAATTTCTGGCCAATGAAGAAAAGACTGTTTTTTTCTCTTTCTTTGAAATGCATTTTTAAATGCTCTAATTTTCAATTGTACATGCTATATTTAAGTATCTATAATTACATAAATCTAATAGAATAATTATATGAGCTATTAATTTGACCAAGTTAGATAATTCCTTCTCATTAAACAACTTCATAGATTTCAAAAAATTGAATTTGTTATAGACTATTACATGTCCAACAACTATTGATAAGAGAATCACACTTATTTAAAGTTCTGTAAAGTTTAAGGAATTTCACTTATTTCTTATAAGATACTTTACTAGATTGTGCATAATTACTTAATGACTCTGAATTGTTAATTTTAAGCCTTTATTTCTAGATGTTAGCAACTTATAATTTTATCTATTTCTATACAGGATCATTATGTTACAGAAAAGAAGTACTAAATTCCTTTTAACTTCCCAAATAAAACAAATTTGATTTAACAAAGTGGAAATTTATTAGTGTGTAAATGAGAAAATATTTATACAATAATTCGCATTTTACATAAGATCTCAAAGTGATATAGTATTATTGTTTACAAAGTGAAAGAAGATCTTTTTTTTTTTATAAATTTTGAGTTAAAAGGAGACTTTGATCAAAAAGTAAGCTGAGGGGATCATCATATGGAATGATGGGCATAATAGTTACGTTGGTGAACTCCCACGTAGTTGACCGTAGTTCAAGTCCCAGACCCAGCAGCTTGGATACGTGTGCATGTGTGCCCAAAGTCCTGAGAGGAGAATGGTGGGTAAGAGCTTGTGGTGTGGCCACTCCACTGGTGGCTGACTTTTCACTTTCTACTTCTCTGTTTCTCTCTGTCTCTCCAGCGAGGGCACAGGCCCTATAGCAAAAAAATTTAAAAAGTCAGCTAAGGATACAATAACTAATAATTATATTTGAGAAATGTTTTATTATATAGACATGCATATATCTATATACTTGATATGCATCTATATACTTGAGTGTATACATGTTCTTATATATGTACATACATATTTTATATTATTTTGCATTTATACATATTTATTTCTTATTTATTTACATGCAGCTAGCACTAAAGGAAGCCCCAGCATCTGGATAATGTAAATGGATACTCAAAGCTGTTTAAATTTTATGCCCAAATTAAATGATATCTTCTACTATCAGTTTCTGACATGGAGGTATGAAACATTTTTGTAAATGCCAGTTATATGCAGTAAATGTTAACCTTTCTATACTTCATATACTTGATAAACTGCTTATCTTTCCAAACTCAGTTGAAAGCTCATCTTGTAAGATAATTTCTGTGCTTCTCTGTTATTTTTCACACATTTCTTTTTTGCTCACTTAACATCCTGAGCACTTACCTATCGTTGCTAGGAACACATGGGATTTTAGTGTTTATCTCCTCTACTAAAAGTTAATCTTTTTGACTCTAACTCTTTATTTGCTTTTTAGGCACCTAATACTTATAACAATGGATGCATGATAAAATCTCAATAAATATTTATTCAGTGGATGAATAAATAAATACAAGATCGAAATATCTGGAGCCTATACATAAAAATGTGGTCACCTTTTTCTGTTTACAAACTTAGCTTACGCTATTCATAACGAAAAGTGATTTCATGGTAGAGAGACCCGGAAGCTTTTCTCTGTAGTGCCCTTGAACCGCAGCCTTCTTCCCTTGAGCATCATTTGTAGATCAGTCAGCCCTCTGGCACTTTGGGCATGTCTTTATAACTAGAAGGTGTCAGTCATTTTCTTTTGTTTCTTTGTTGTATTTAGTTTTTAACACATATGTTTATTCCCATTGGAGCTTTCTCGTATGTTTATATAAATATTTCTCTGTTCCATACATATTTTTTCTTTTTTGGGGAATTCACCTGTTGAATATAGTCCATGATTCGGAACCCTTCATTACATCCAGAAGTGTCAAAATCACAGTTAAATTTTTGTTCATCATGATAGATGTCAGTATACCTAATCCATTTCATTTTTATTTTTCTCCATATTTAATTTTTCTGTTTTCATAATGTAGCAAAGATGATAATAAAATTATCTTTTATGTTTCTTTGTTTAATCAGTTCAGGTTGTTCTCACAAAATGCTAAAGTTGGGTGGATGATAAATAGAAATTTACTTTTCACATTCCTTGAAGATAGAGATTTGAGATCAGTCTGCCAGAATGATAGGGCTTTGGTGAGGGCCTGGTTTTCAGGCAGCCATCATATCGATGTATTCTCACAGTTACAAAGATGATGAAAAACTCTCTGAGGTTCTTTTTATAAGGGAACTAACACCTTTCATCAGGGCTCAACCCTCATGGTGTACTTATCTTCAAAAGACCATGATCATACTATATTGGGAGTTAGGGCTTTAGTTATGGAATTTGGGGACATAAACATCCTGTAGATAAGAAGTTACAACACCTCAACCTTACAGAAATCATTACCATGCTTCACTTTGTAATTTTACAGCCTTTTCCAGTACATTCGTCAACTTGCCAGTCGAAGTGAATCTATTCTGTAATGCTTTTTATATTTTATTAGTAACAACTTGGGGGGCAGGAAACTAATGCTGTTTTCACAAATACATTATTTTTCAAGTGCTAAAGGGCGTGTGCACTCGCTAGAGAGAAACCATGAAGATAGGGGGTAGAAATCGCCCCCAGTGGGGTGCTGTCATGTCACAAAATCTTCTCCTCCATTTCTCCATCCTGGTGGGATCTGAGGCATGTATAAACATGTGCTTGCATGTTTTTTATGCTACCAGGTCTTGGATTCAAACTACAGTTTGCCATGTGAGCTCTAGCTCCCTTAACCACTAGACTCTGGGGCAAGCACCATGCGTATTTTTAAAACCTCGTCTTTTTAAAATTGATACGTAATAATTGTACATATTTATAAGATATAGTTGTTATTTTTCAGTGTATGCATATAATATGAAATGACCAAATCAAGGTAATTAGCACATCCATCATCTCAAACACCTATCATTACTTTGTATTAAGAACACTCAAATTCTCTTTGTATTAAGAACATTCAAATTCTCTGTAATTTTTTTCAGATAACTACAGTTCCTGGAAAAGCTGTTGCTGCTATTGATGCATAAGATACTACTGTTATTGGTTTTTTACATAAATTATATGTATATGTATATGTATATATATATATATATGTAATTTGAATTTTTGGAAATTTTAGTTGCATTGTCAACTTAGGAAATATATTCCAGTTTACAGTGTTGAGTTGACACTGTGCAGCAATTAACAGCCATATCAGCTTCATAATATTAAATATATTTATTTTTCATTTTTACAGTGGTAACACACTGTATTAAATATGTAAAGTCTTATCTACATGGGTTTGATTACAGAAACTAAGAAAGTATTCTCCAAATGAAAAAGAAATTCTCCATTCTAGCTATATTGAAGTGTACGATAAATTATTGTTAATTATAGTCACACTACTGTGCTTGCTATAGAAAGAATTTATTTTTCTTACCCAACTGTAATTTTGCATCCATTTACCAATATCTTTCCATCTCCCTCTCTACACTTTTCAGCCTCTAGTAACCACTATTTCACTTTTTACTTCTATAAGTTCAATTGTTTGTTTCCACAAATGAGTCAGAACATGAGGTATTTGTCTTTGGGTGCCTGGCTTATTTTATTTAGCTTAATGTCTTCCAGACCTATCCATGTTACCACAAATAGCAGGGTCTCATTTCTTTTTATGTCTAAAAGATATTCCACTAACTATATACTACATTGTTTTAATCCATTTGTCTGCAGATGGGCACTTAAGTTGATTCCATACCTTGGCTACTGTGACTAGTGCTGTGATAAACCTACATTGCAGATAGCTCCTAGACATATTGACTTCCTTTTGAATGTATATCCAGTCTGACAGTTTTGGATCATTAGGGAGTTCAATTTGTTTCCAAGGAAACTTCATATTCTTTTCTATAATGACCACACTATTTTCCATTTCCAAGAAGAATGTATGAGTTCTTATTTCTCTGCATCCTTGCCAACATTAGTTATTTTTTGTCTTTCTTTTTTTTAATAGAATCCATTCTAACTGGGGTGAAATGATACCTTATTTACACAACCATTTTTGTTCCTTAGAATATATATATACTGTAAAAGTTGAAGCCTTTTTCAAAGAATATTTCAACGTGCTTTTTAGTGTTTTAGTTTATTGAATTTTAGATTTTTGCCATAAGGCGTATGTGCTCACTAGAGACAGAAAGCGACAGAGAGAAAGAGAAAGTGAGAAACTACCTCCAGAGGAGGATAGCCATGCTACAGTCCCTTCTTCTCCAATTTCCTCTCATGAACTTGGGCATACACACAAATACTTGTGTTTTATTCAAGTTTGTGAATCTGGGACTCGAACCACAAAGATGCCATGTGGGATCCAGCACCATAACCACCATGCCATATGCTGGTCCAAATAATGCTACTGTTTTTACTAATAATTATACTGTATGAATCATATCTTTTTATAGATGGATATATACATATATAAATATGTATCAGATTTCCAATCAGTACTATTACTCACTACTTTTATTTTTATACAACTACTTTAAACATTTATTAAGCACTCAATTGTAAGTCCCCACCATGTTTCAAGGTCTTCATTGAAGTCTAACTTTCTGACAATACATAAAATATATTTGTCAACAGAAAGCCATGATGTAATTCAAAACCTTTTTTTCTTAATTCAAGAAGAGTTACACAAAAATTAGGCAGCCATTTCTAAACCAAAATTATGTGAAAACCACTACAAAATATTTGAAGGGCATAAGAAATAATACAGATATGTGACCAGAAGATGGTGTAATGGCTATGTTGCTGGACTACCATGTAGTTGACTGTGGTTCTAGTCCCAGAGTCGGTGGCTTAAACTCACACCAAGCACGTGTGTGTGTGTGCCCAATATCCTGAGAGAAGAATGGAGGAAAAGGGATTGCGGCATGGCCATTCCCCCTGGGGGGTGATTTCTCGCTTTCTTTCTCTCTGTCTCTCTCTGTCTTTCTGGCCAGCACACGCACTCTATAGCAAAAACTTTTCAAAAAAAAAAAAAAAAACAGAAAACAAAACAGAATACATATTTATAAAAATTAAGAGGTAATTATTCAAAGGAATAAAAGTAGAATATTTTTCTCAACTCAGACGTATAGCCAAGGAATTCTAGTTGTGACATTAATATGAATTCAATTTCCAAAGTTATGGGAAAGTTCTTTTTTATTTCCAACTAAAAGCAAAATATAATTCCCCAAGGATCAGCATTTTTCCTCTTTAAAATTTTGGCTTGCCATGAATTTCTTCAGTTTCAGGGTGGAATTCTACTATTGAAGTAGAGTCTTTCTTCATGGAAATTAAACCTGTATCTTAAAATTTTAATATGGAGTGTTTGTTTTATCAGGAAGGATCCTCTTATGGTTATGTTCTCCTTTGCTGTGCAGTGTCCTGTGTCTCAGCAGCCACACTCGAGGCTTCCTGCCGCCGTGACAAATGTATATGAAATCAGAAAAATGGTTCTAAGACTGAGAGACTACTAAGAGTGCAAAGAGCTATTATTCATGGGGCTACCAAAAAAATGAAATATTGCTCATTCAGTTGCTATTTCTCTAAGAATGAAAGAGAATGGAAACTGAATGTAGCTTAGGTTAGTAGGGATCAGTTCAATTATAAAATGTATAATTTTTTACATTTGCATATACTACAGAAAGTTTAGTATGTATATTCATCATTAGGTATACATCACAAGCCAGCACTGACATGATGGTTAGGGCTAAATCCCACCAGTCCGATTGTGCACTTTGAGTCCCAGACCCAGCAACATGTGAGAAACATGCCAGGTACATGTGTATGTGTACAGAAAATCTTAAGAGGACAGAAGAGAGGGGAAATCGGCATAGACATGCCCCCTAGGAAGAGCTTTCTCTCTGGATAGATCATGGGTCTTATAGTAATTTTTAAAAAATAAAGATACTCTTAGCAATACCTTTAGCTAACAAATAAATATAAATTCATTTGTTCTAGAGCACAGTCCAGAATAAAAAGAAGTATTAAAAAAACAAAAAAAGAAGAAGAAGAGGGGCATAGGCCCATGACATAGTGATGAGGGAACCAGATTCCACGTGGCTGATATTGTAGCTTGAATCCTGTCCCTAGCAGATTGAAAATTATGCCAGGAATGTGTTATGTGTATGTGTGTGTGTGTGTGTGTGTGTGTGTGTGTGTGCCCCACATCTTGACACAATGGAGAAATGAGTAAATGAGATCCAAATTCTAGACTATGTAATGTGGCACATAAAATTTACAGGATCCATTCTTAGACTCGCCCAAAGTGCTCTTAAAATCTAGAGTTCTCAGGGCCAACAGATGGCGTGGTAGTTAGAGTGGCTAGATTTCCACATGACCAACAAGGGTTTGGATCCTGGACCTGTGTCTTGCAAATCACACAAGGCATGTGTGCATGCATACACAAGATCTAAGAAGAAAATGGAGGAGAAAGGATTGTAGCATGGCTGTCCCCTCACCCTGGGGTGGGGTGGGGGGTGATTTCTCACTTTCTTTCTCTGTATCTCTCTCCTTTCTGGCTAGTGCACTTGCTCTATAGAAAAAACCTAAAACAACAACAACAAAATCCAGAGTTCTCTATTCAATTCAAATCATAAAACTCCTCTTACTCAGCTTTATATTCCACTACAATGTCTATAAGATGTAGCCATAGTGGGACCAGCTGTGAGCATAATGGCTATGACGCTGAACTCCCATGTGACTGACCACGGTTTTTCCCAGACCCGGTGGCTTAAACTCATGCTGGGTGCGTGTGCGTGCATGCCCAAGATCCCAAGAGGAGAATGGAGAAGGGATTGAGGCATGGCCATCCCTCCTGGGGGGTGATTTCTCACTTTCTATCTCTCTGTCTCTCTCTTTCAGGTGAGTGCATGTGCCCTATAGCAAAAACCTCTCCCAAAAAAAAAAAAAAAATGTAGCCATAGAACTGCTGTTTTTTTATTTTTTATTTTTTTTATTTTTTTTTTTTAGTTTTTGTGGTTTTGTTTGTTTGTTTTTTGTTTGTTTTTGTTTTTTGTTTGTTTGTTTTTGTTTTTGTTTTCTCTGAATTAACTGACTCCAGGGATTTCAACTATGAATGACCTCTTTTGCCATTTAGGAGACTTACCACTTCGTTAGTACTTCATCTCAAATTCTGGTCAAATGTCTAAGAAATAATGTTTGAAAATATCTCATCTAGTAAAGTTTTGTTTTGCAAGGAACTACCCCAGATAAGTTAACTGGAGTATCTCTAAAGATCTCTGATAGTTGAAGATAGAAAAGTGAGCAACTTTTATAAACTTAGGAGGCTCAAGAAGATGTGATTGTTTAACCTTCCTGAATCCATGCACTTGGTGTCCCTATTACAAGTCTTAGGTTTCTATCCCTTCTCTTCTTCTTTTTTTTTTTCCCCTTTTCTTTCTGAACCCTGATTTTAGCTTTCTGAGAAAGCAATTCCATTAGAAACTTTGCTGCTCTTACAATGTGATGTTGGACCAGCTCAGCAACATCAATTTTCTTCCCATTGTAGGAACTCTTAGTCTCTTTTTAAAATTTTCATGGATATGGCCAGATAGTGGCATGGTAGTTAAGGTGACTGGATCTTTTATGGCCATCTGCATGGTTTGAGTCACAACCTAGTATCCTAAAAAACACACCAGACACATGTTCATGCATGCGTAGAATCCCAGAAGGAGGGCGTGGTGGAGAAAGGATTGCAGAGTGACCATCTCCCAAGAAGGTGCTTTCTTACTTTCTTTCTCACTCTCTCCCTTTCTTGAAGCAAATGCACCCTCCGGGGGAAAAATAAAGTGAAAATCCATAGACACATTCTCATTTCCCTACTACACATTTAGTTACTTACTGGATGACTTAAGCCTATTGTTCTCTCTGGTGCCTTAGTGATTACGTCAACAACCAACCATTTTCCTAATCCTTTTAATTACCATTTCTCCCATATCTGTTTTATGCTATAGACATGACCCAATGGATTTCACATTCGGATTCCTTTATAGATGATCGTATCTCAGATGATTATATATAAAATAAATTCAATCATCGTGATAGAATATGCTAGAAATTAATTCCATTCTGTTGATCAGTCTGTTGCTCTCTATTTGGAAAGAGATCTAGTTCCAGATTCACATAATCTGCTGCCTAGAATCACATCTGTTAGACACTGACATAAAAGCTTTCCATAGCAGACTGAAGACAAAGATTCATTTAGAAGCTCTTATGAACATTCTTCCAGGAAAACTAATTAGAGTTGTAGAAGCAAGCAAGGAAAGGAAAAAAGTGAAATCAGCGTGTAATCTCAAGTGAGGTCACATAAAGATGAATAGCTTTATTATAATGCATTGGAGAACTCTGGGGTATATTATTACACTGCACATTTGCCCTCATTGAGAACAGGGAGCTGGGACTTATACAAACTCACATACATCTGTTTTGTGTCATTTATGTGTTAAGGACAGCTGCAGGAGGTTTATAAATTCCCCACATCTCTGGCTGTTGCAATATAGCTGCAGGTATCCATAGGGAGTTCTCTGAAAGAGTCAAAGATGCTGACTCTTAGAGGCAGAAGTACATTGCTCTGATATTCAATAATGACTAAGTGGTAAGGAGTAAGTCAAAACTATAATGAAGAAAGTTAATAAATTTAAAAAAATTGCAGTAATCTGATAAAAGTACTAGAATATAGAAGAAACTGATGGCATATTGACTGCATCACTGGACTCGCACATGGCCAACCATGGTTCAGGTTCTGGAGCCAGTGACTTAAAACTCACACAGAACACAAGTGCATGCTTGCCCAAGATCCTGGGAGGAAAATGGAGGAGAAGGGATTGTGGCATGGCCATCTCACCGGGGGGATGATATCTCACATTTCTTCTAATTGTCTCTGTCTCCTCTCTCTCTCCAGCAAGCACATGAGTTCTAAGGCAAAAACCTTTTAAAAAAAAAGTAATAGAATATAGCGTAAGAGGGATTCCTTTTCACTGATAAATATGTTTTAAAATTCTAAACCAAACAAGAAAGTTAGCTCTAAGCCTTTCCTAAAGAAAATTCCCCCAGACAGAAGGAGCAGAGCAGGTAAAGTTCCTCAGAGGGAATCCTGCATATCAGACATTGAAGTCAACCTGTAGGCAGTGAGACTGGAGCAGAGTGAAAGGATGAGGGGAATGGCAATAAATTGGGTTCATGAAGAAAAGTAGGAGGCTGTTTGTGCACAAGGACAAACAGCAAAGCAGACTACATTTTGATCTGCTTGGGACATATTCACTAATACATAATCACAGAGACAGGATGGGAGGATATGTGGGTCACTGCTCTCATGCAATGCTCCATTCTTGAGCAGTTCACAGACATCCAGCCATACAAAATGAAAGATATGAGAAAAGGGACCTGGGTTTTTTTTTTTTTCCTTTTAAGCTTCTTAATTAAAACAACAACAACAACAACAACAACAACAAAAAAAAAACACTGACTTCTCACCTGGTAAACTAGAGGCTGAGATATAATAACAATATGATGAAATGGAACTTTCACTGCTACCCCTGTAGCTCAGCATTGCATTTACTAAGATAGCTCCAGATAAACCCTACACACACACAAACATGTCTAGCTTGGACAGGAGTTTGTGATGAAATCTTTGTGTTTGGGATATATCTGGCCAGCTCTTTTCCTTGGAATGAGAGGTAGAGGAGAATAAGTCTTATACAAGATAATGATCAAATCTCAGAAGCAGATCCTGTATGATCTTATAAGTCACAAGTCATATTCTCTTGCACTTAAAAATGATTTTTTACCTAGTGAGATGTAAGCCACTGGAAAATTTAAAAATAAGAGTCAAGATCTGAATTCACATTGTAAAGGATATCTGGCTATGCCTATAATAGAGTTAGCAGAGGTGAAAGGGGAGGGGGGACATCAGTGAGGAGACCACTGAAATAATCCAGATGTGGAAAGATGGGGATTAGACCACTGTGGCAAAAGTGACATGTTGAAAAGTAATTGAATTTCAGATATATTTTGAAGACAGAATTAAGAAGGTTTTCTGAAGGACCAATAATAGCATATGAAAGAAAGGAAGAAATTTGTAATGACAGCAAATCATTTTACAGTAGTAACTGAGAAACTGAAAATTGTATTAATTTATGGGGAATAAGGATAGGTACAAAAGAGACATAAATGTAAAACTGGGCACTAAGACACTGTGATATTTAGAATGAAGACTATGAAGATCAACCCACTGAAGAGACTGATTGGGGTGACCAGATGTGTAAGTGGAAAATGGGATAAATTTGGTGTTCTGAAGATTGAGCAAATAAGGTGTCTCGGGACTAGAAAATAGCTGTGTCTAATCCTGCTTAGGGATAAGTATTAATCACAGGATTTAGAAACATGAAGATCAGCAGTCACATTCTCATCCTTCCCTGGATTTTTGCAAAAGTATCTATGCTAGGCAAGGTTAGCTTTAAAACAGACTAGGTGGAGACTTAAGTGCAGTTTATTCTCTTGGACAACACTTGTGATAAATAATTGGAAGTCTGATTATGTAGGGGAGGAAGTTAAACTGATGTAATGACAAGGGACCACCAACAATCCTACAGGAAGTTCTAGGGCTGGGGTGACCTTTCAGAGATGTACTGGACCAAAATTCAGGGGCTCAGTGTCATAACAGTAATTGTAAGTTTGTGTTCCTCTCACCAGTAAAAACAAGGTCTAGAACAATACTGACATATGGACAGCATTCAGTCAATAGTCATTGAGCAAATGACTTAATAAGTGAATGAATGAATAATAAATATTCACTTCTCCACTATGAATTTGAATGAATTTATTCAGAAAACATGTACATGATCATGACAATTAGTGTGATATCAGAAAAGGTTTAATAATTATTGGTAGGGTCTTACTAATATACTGAAATGCTTCCAATAATTATGAATTTATTATAAAATTTTGAAGAAATATAACAGAACACATTAACACCTATTTGCTACTTCTCAGTGAACCTAATACATATGTGTACACATATACTCATATATATAAATATGTATTACAATGTGTACATGACAATCAATAAAAATAGAGTTGGTAACTTTTGAACTTTTTAAAAGTTTATTTTTTCCATTACAGAAAGACAGAGGGAGACATCCAAACAGGTCAGGATCTTCAAACCACAATCTACTGCCAGTCACAGTAAATCCAGATCATAGGCATACATGTGCACCCACCCATACATACAAGTAGACCCTGTAAAACAAAACTGAGATCCTCCCATGTGGGGCCAGTTGTATTACTGCTGACTAACCACCTGGCCCAGTATTATTAATTTTTTTTTTGAGAGGTTTTTGCTATAGGGTGAGTACGTTTGCAAGAAAGATAGAGACAGACAGAGAAACAGAAAGCGAGAAATCACCCCCTCCAGGGAGGATGGCCTTGCTGAAATCCCTTCTCCTCCTTTCTCCTCTTGGGATCTTGGGCATGAACACACATGTGCCCAGTGTGAGTTTAAGCCACTGGGTCTGGAACTCAAACCACAGTCAGCTACATGTGAGTCCAGTGACATAGTCATTACGCCAACTCCTGGTCCCTGGCCCCATATTTTTATATGTATATATATTTTTTTCTGGGGTCCACCTATGGTGGCAAAACAATAGCACACTGCTTTATGATGCTGAAAGCCATATGGAAGATGGGGAAAGGATTTGGTTCTTGGATTGATCTGTATAAGGATGAGTATGCATGCAAGCCCATGATTCAGTGTGCCTGGGGAGATTGGAGAGAGGACAGCAACCCGAGAGCCTGTTGAGGAAAAATACTTGAACATTCCTAGGAAGGTATTTTCCTAAAGTTTTCTAAAACATAAGAATTCAAGAGGAACAGTACAGAAAGGGGGCAGACGTGTGCAGCCTGCTTAGGTAGGTAGGCTAGAAATCATCAGATACCTCCCTTAGCTGGGGTGAATGAGAGACGTATAACACCTGCTATCACCACAGGTGAGACTCAAAGCTCCTGGGGATCCAATGCTCCACATGGTCCTCGGCCCAGTGAAGGAAAGTTCCTGACATCCATTGAGCTGCCTAACTCCACGAAAGAATCTCACTCTGGATAACTCCAACTTCCAGGGCCCAAGCTGTTCCAAAGGAACACTACTTGGAGAACAAAATGCCTGCTAGAATAAAACTGGCACTGAGGTTCAGTGCCTCACATCTTCAAGTCTGTTAGAATCCATTGAAAATACCACAAAACTCATGGGTGGCTAGAGCTGCTGAACATTAAGGCTGTAACACAGCACCAAACCACATGCAGCATTATATATTCCGGAACTTATACAGACCAGCATAGCAGAAGCACAGCAAATTAATACAAAATCCTCACAACCAAGCTTGGCTCACACTATGGCTCAAGCATATGGCTGCTGGTCCCTAAGGGGGTCCTTCATTCTCTGTTCCCACAGCTCCTTCCTTGCCTTGAACATAGCTTACTCCAAGTTAGAGTATACATTTCTCTACCTCAACCAATGAGAGTCTTCCAGGCAGTGTGAGCTGCCCCCAGATGACCACCTGAGATAGCTGTTGGAGCCCAAGGGGACTTCCTCCCTGTAGAAGCTTTCTAGATGCTTTCTACTGCCTTCAGGAGACCATCTCAGAGAATGGCTCCAGTTCAAGGGTCCTTCCTCCCCATAAGAGCCTTTCAGGCACTGCCAGCTGCCTTCAGGAGCACAGCAGGTGCAACAACTCTGTCCCATGTGCCCCTACCTTCTGTGGGAGCACAAATGGCTCTATAGACCTCTGCCTCTATCATAAGTGAGGCCCACATGTAATACCACAGCTCAACTATATAGGTTCTTCTCCCCAGTGGAAGACCTCCAGGTACTCTAACCACTGCTAGGAGCCCACTTCATGTAGCAATTCCTGTACTGGGACCCCTACCTCCATTGAGAAGCCTCCAGGCTTTACATAACTCTGCTACTGACAGGAACACATCACAGTGCAACTGCACATCCTGCTACCATTGTGAAAACCCTCCAGCCTTGGCTGTCACCACCCCTGACAGCACTGAGCTCAGCCCCATCAAAGTCATAGCACATGTGTTGCCATACCCTTGAAGGGTCTTTGATATACTGTAGAAGACTGATATTCTCAGCCCTGCCATCCTGGAGGACTGCTCTCACATTATTAAAATGTCTATACTACCAAAAGTGATCGACAAATTCTTTGCAGTACTTAAAAAAAAATACCATGACATTCTTCACTGAAATAGAAAAGCACCATTCTAAAATGTGTATGGAATCACAAAAGTCCATAAATAGCAAAATCAATACTGGGTGAAATATGCAGATAGAGATACAATACTACTAGATTATGGGTCAGCAGGTGGTTTAGTAATTAAGGCTCTGGACTCCCACATGGCTGATGATGGTTGGAGTCCCAGACATGGCAGCTTGAAAATAATGAAGGTGACATGTGCGTGCATGCCCAAAATCCCAGGAAGAGAATGGAGGAGTAGGGATTGCAGCTTGGCCCTTCTCCCTGGGGAAGAGAAAGAAGGGTGATTTCCCATTTTCTTAATCCTACTGAATTATAATCTTTATTTTAAAATCATAATAAGTCAAACAGCATGACATACTGTCAAAAATAAAATAAAAACAAATAAACAATAACAAAGGAAAACCAGACACATAGACTAATGGAACAGAACAGACCATTCAAAATGAATTCACACATGTTCAGTCAATCTATTTGACAAAGATTTCATAAAAATTGAATGGGGAGGGGAAAGGCAAAAGACAGGCCTTCGGAAGATGATTCCTCATGGCTCCTGAGAACTTATGATTTCAGGGGAAAAAGAGAAATGAAACTTTCCTACTGTAACTCAACCTCCAGCTCACAAACTTGAGTGGTATCATAACAAAACAGCAAAGAGGTTATAGATCACCTCTTTCTGCATACTCCTGATTGTTCAGATTGAACTTCAAGAATTAGGAAGAAAACACCATCCATCAGATGAGTAGAAATCACCTCAGGGCTACAAGAAATAATAGGAAAGCAAGAACACACCTCTCTTCCCAGGGAAAAGAATAATTCCTCTTCATTCACAGACAGTTTGATGGAAATTATGGAAATGTCTGATAAAGAATTTAGAACATTCATAATGGCAAAGCTAACCAAGATGGAGGAGAAGAGAGACAATGAACCACAGAAGAGTAAGGAGAAAGGAGCTGACGAGTTCCAGAAGGTGAGGAAAATCTTGAAAGATTTAAAAGAGAAATTATACACTTTACAAAAGAATCAAATGGACCTGTTAGAGATGAAGACTAAAATACATGAAGTCAAAATCTCCCCTGAAAGTATTAAAAGCAGATTAGATCATACAGAAAATACAATCTGAGATGTAGAAGAGAAAATTGCTGGCCTTGAAATATCCACCACGAAGACTGAGAAAATGCCCCCCGCCACCTCTTGGGCATGCATGCACATGCGCCCGGCATGAGTTTAAGCCACCGGGTCCGCTGCAGTCGACTACATGTGAGTTCAGCGACATAGCCATTACGCTAACTGCTGGTCCTGTCTCTGGAATGCTTAATCAGCCAAAGAATTTGTACTTGGGTACGGCCTTACCCTGAAGTAAGATAAAGGGGCTCACCACAGATTGCTGGCCCCAGGAAGCTCTGATAATCACAGAACATCATAGAATGGGCTTTGAATGAGTCCAGCCTCACGCCTGTCTCCAGGACCCCTTTCCTCTAGACCGGGGCAAGGGCCATGCATCTTCCCACCTACGTGAGGCTGGTGATTTGTGCTAAAGAAAATACTTCAAAAATACCACTGGGAAGCCCCACGGTGAGGACTGCTAGGGGAGATGGGGCAGAGCAGTGGCATCAGAAAGGAGCCCCGGGATCTCATAATGCTCCTGCCCTGGGCTGTAATGAAGACCTGTAAAAACCTAGCAAATGGTTGCACTGGCAGAATTACAGGAGCACTTAGACTGTCAGGATGGATTCTTCTTCCCTTTTTTGGAAAAGAATTATTAATTTAATTTATTTATCATCATTATTATTATTTACCAGAGAGGAAAAGTGAAAAAGCACCCTGCCAAGTCCAGGACTCGAACTGCGGAAAGTCAGCTGGGAGTCCAGCACCTTAACCACCATGCCATCTGTTGGCTCCCATCAGGATAATATATATATATATATTTGCTATAGGGCACATGCACTCACCAGACAGACAGAGACAGAGAGACAGAAAGTAAGAAATCACCCCCCAGGGGGGATGGCCACGTTGCAATTCCCTCTCCTCCATTCCCCTCTCAGGATCTTGGGCAAGCATGCACATGCGCCCGGCATGAGTTTACGCCACCAGGTCTGGGCTCGAACCAGGATCAACTACATGGGAGTCCAGTGACATAGCCATTACACTAACTACTGGCCCCCTGAAATAGAATTTTTATCACTTTTGACTAAAACATTGCTGAATTTTTTCTAGGCTTTGTTGTCCAGTTTTAAGGATTTGTGTTCTGTCCTGAGATGTTGATAGGTTCATGTATCTATCATTGCAACAGAATCCTAAACTCTTTCCTAGCTTTAAACTTTAAGCAAAATTCCTTAGTATTTCCTTGATTTAAGTTAAAACTGCTTTTCTTAAAATTACCAGCTGTACTTGCTATTGAAAGTAGATAAGATTATTTAAGAAATTGTGTGATCAATACAATGGGGGGAAAAGAATGGAAGACAACTGTAGACACTGGAGATAATGTGAGAAGAGTGTGGAAAAGTACAGAGGGTCAGAAATAGGTAATATAGGGATCAGCAGTGAGCGTAATGGCTATGTCGCTGGACTCCCACGTAGTCGACCGCGGTTCGAGTCTCGAACCCGGTGGCTTAAACTCATGCCGGGTACATGTGCGTGCGTGCCCAAGATCCCAAGAGGAGAATAGAGGAGAAGGGATTGAGGCGTGGCCATACCCCTGGGGGGTGATTTCTCTCTTTCTATCTCTCTTATATATATGACTAGAAATGGAAAATTTTTGATGATAACATGAATTATTAAGCCACTATGCAGTATATTCTGCATGGAAATAACATTTTGTATTCTGTGACAATGCTTAAGGAATGAATATAAATTAATTAAGTTTTAAAAAATGTTTTAGAAAAAAAAAAACCCTAAAACTGTTTTTCTTGAAACTAAAAAAAAAAAATAAAAAAAACATTAAAAATACCTATTTGATGACTGCAATAAGATATATAGTCCCAGCTAGGTGCTACTTTATAGTATGTTCATTCTACTCACTGAGGTTATGCCTAAAGTCAGACTTGTGTTCATGGATATGTACATATGAGCTGTGCTTGCTATTCAAAATATTTAGATTAACTAAGATCTTTAGTGAGTCAATAAAATGTGGGTGGGGAAAGGCATAGAAAGCAACCACAGATACCAGAGACAGTGTGGGAGGAGAGTGGGAGATGGCAGAGGGTGAGAGATAGGGAGTCAAAGGTGGGAAAAAAAGCAAAATACACAGGAAACAAGAAATGGAAAAGTATTTCTTGACAATAACACGTACGTTGATGTGCTTGATTGAGCCAATATACAGTGTATGATGAAACCTCTCATTGTGTATGTTGTAATGATATACAGTGAATAAATGTAAATAAATAAATTAATTTTTTTAAAAATTGAATGGGGAAAAGATGGTCTTTCTTTTTTTTCTTTTTTTTTCTTTTGTAGTTGACTGTGGTTGTAGTCCGGGATCAGGTAGCTTAAAACTCATGCCAGGTATGTGTGTATGTATGCCCAAGATCTCAAGGACATGTGTACTTGCCAGAGAGAGAGACTATGAGAGAGAAAGTGAGAAATCACCTCCCAGGGGGGATGGCCAAGCTACCTTCTCCATTCTCCTCCCAGGATGTTGAGCACGCACACTCACTTATCCAGCATGAGTCTCAGGTCCCCACATTCACTCACCTAGCAGGAGTCTCAGCTCTGGGACTCAAACTTATGTTGGCCACACACGGCACTCCAGCAACATAACCGCTATGCCATCTGCTGGCTCTGTATCTATTTTAATTTTATAGGAGGAAACAAGATGAACAGAGAAATGGATGAGAACTTTCTTACTATTAAATTTGCATTCCTCACTTCTCTCCCTAATTAACTTACACAAAATCACAATATCATTCTGTTTGTTAGAAAAATAATATTTGAAGTTTCATCTGTCTGACTAGGTAAACAAAATACAAGGAATACTAAGGAGAACCTTTAAATAAAAATACTATAAACAAATTGCATATGGGAGGGAGGTTTACTGTTTAGCATAATAGAACTATTTAAATAAATACCCTAATGAGGCAGATTTTCTATCCAATTAAGATAGTCCTGGGGAGCTCTTTAGGTACTTTGAAATGTAGTTTACAATTTTCAGACGAAGTTGGACTATTTAGTGCTCTGAAGTATGGGTTAGTTAAATGATGCCCTAGGGTCTAAAATATTTTAAAAATGCCTTGCAACTTCCCATATTATCAAGCATATATCTTCATAGGGAATAAAGCACAAAGATGATCTAAAATAGAATGAATTCATGTTGCATTTAGAAACCTTGTTGTATTACCCTTAAAATAACATATTTTGTTTTAGAGGAATGAAGATGAACTGGTTAGTATTTTGAACATAACAACATTCTGTACCTAACACAAACTTAAGAATTTGTTTATTCTCAAATGAATAATTCCAATCATCTTCAAAAATACTCTCAAATAATTTTCTTCAAAATTTTAATACTTTTAAGGATTCTTTGAACCTTTTACAAAACTTCGCAATTCTAATTTTTTTTTCTGGATCCTGGAAAGTTTGCACAGCCTCATCGATGTTAGTTTTATGGTATTTACAAAATAACACATAATACTAAACAAATGAATGTTCAGTGACTGAATCACTAAATGAAGAGGAGTAAAGAGTAGTGGTTAACGTGGAGTCCGACAGGGGAAGTTTGAATCTTGTAAGCGCTTTTGCCTCTTAGAAGTACCATGACTTGTTATTCAGTTACACCTCAGTTTCTTCACTGATGAATACAGTTATACTAACTGTGACTGTCTCATGGGGTTATGGCACATCTTAATAAGTACAGCGGCTCCGGCGGTGGGAGGAGTGGTAGGGTTTATCCGCTCAACTCCACAAAGGTTCTAGGCCCGTCGGGGCCTCATCAGGCACCCAGAATGCACCCTGTCCGCAGCCAAGATGCCCAAGAGGAAGGTCAGCTCAGCCGAGGGGGGCGGCCAAGGAAGAGCCCAAGAGGAGATTGGCTATTTTGTCAGCTAAACCTCCTGCAAAAGTAGAGATGAAGCCAAAAAAGGCAGCAGAGAAGGATAAATCTTCAGACAAAAGAGTGGAAAGAAAAGGGAAAAGGGGAGCAAAGGGGAAACAGGCTGAAGTGGCCAACCCAGACACTAAAGAAGATTTACCTGCAGAAAACGGAGAAACTAAAACTGAGGAGAGTCCAGCCTCTGAGGAAGCAGGCGAGAAAGAAGTCAAGTCTGAGTAATATTATATCCAATGTCTTATCAATGGTCCCTGTCTCCCTTCTTATATAATCCAGTGGAATATTTTTATCAACTCTTTTGTAAATGCAAGTTTTTTAGTAGCTCTAGAAACATTTTTAAGAAGGAGAGAATCCCACCTCATCCCATTTTTTAAGTTAAATGCTTTTTTTTAAGAGGTGAAATCATTTACTGGTTGTTTATTTTTCAGTACAACCAGAAAATAGTTGGATATTGACTTATAGGAGGCTTTGACTCTCTTGCATGTCAGTTTAATATTCCATAGGTGGGGGCGGGTGGGTAGTTTTTATATCCTAAATACAAAGCATACTAAATGGCAGTTTGGAGTCACAGTCATGCATTTAATGTGTCTTGAGTATTTTAAATGACTTTTATTATGTTTTTTAGTAGTATTGTTTCCTAAAGAAAAACCACTCTTTGATTGTTGCTCTCCCTGTCAGAATTGTGTGCACTCTGTAACATCTTTGGTCATGGTAGTCCAGTTTCCTTAATAATTCTGTTAATGTGCTGTGAAAGATTGGAAATTTGAAGTATGTAGTGTGTATGATACTAAATTGTGATTTGGTGGGACTTATATAACAGCTTTCAACATCTGAAGACAGTGGTTCTTGATATCCTCTTAAGGAAAATTTGCCTACAAATTTGACGCTGGAATGTCACTGGAATAACTTAAAAAGAATCACTATACTTGGCTTTTTAAATTTTTGGTACGTATGTTAAGAATTGGGTACAAATTGAAATGTCTGTACTGATCCTTGACACAACCAATAAATCTCAATTACAAAAGAAAAAAAAATAAGTACAGTATATTTACAACATTTAACATGTGCCTAGCCCATAACAACAAGGTTTGCTACTATAACTATTAGAATTTAACAGAACAAATGTACATACAAAAGACAGGAATTATTCCACTGAAAAAAACTGCCCATTAAAAAGTCATTTTAAACAGGGACTAGCAGTTAGCGTAATGGCTATGTCGCTGGACTCCCATGTAGTCGACCGGTTTGAGTCCCGGATCGCGTGGCTTAAACTCACGCCAGGCGTGTGTGTGTGCATGCCCAAGAGGAGAATTGAGGAGAAGGGATTGCAATGTGGCCATCACTCCTGGGGGGGTGATTTCTTGCTTTCTGTCTCTCTGTCTCTCTCTGTCTCTCTGGTGAGCGCACATGCCCTATAGCAAAAACCTCTCCAAAAAAAAGTCATTTTAAACAAAGCAATTTTGGGTCCGGCAGGTAGTATGGTGGTTAAGGCACTAGACTTCCACATGGTCAACCACTGTGAAAGTCTCAGATATGAAAAATTATGCTGTACGCACGTGTGTGTGTGTGTGTGTGTGTGTGTGTGTGCCAAAATCTTAAGAAAATAGAGAAGAGATTGTGGCATGGCCATTAATTACCCGTGGGACATAATTTCCCACTTTCCCTCTCTCTGTCTCTCTCTTTCTCCAACAAGTGCACCTGCCCTATGGCAGAAACCTAAAACAAAATCAAAACCAAGAAAAGCAAGGTCAGTATTTAAATTGCTATCATTATATTTATGCAAAAAAAAAAGTTTATTTGGCTCTATATAACTTGGATGAATATAATATGATCTATTATATTGATAAATTTTCATACTTATTTTAATTCTACTTAAGATAAAAATTATATTAATTTCTGCATGATTTATACTGTTAGAATTTTATATATATATCATATGTACATATATTTTTATATATACATGTGCAAAATAGCTATTAAAATTTTGAAAATATTATAGAAACTTTTAAAGGTGGTTAGGTCAAAAAATTTTTAATTTTGCATGGAAAGAATACACTTTGGAAATCTTAGTCTTACTCTGTGACACAGCAATATTATGAAACTATGAATAAAGGCTAAATATGAGAGAATATTCAATATAGAAAATGTATAGCTAAGACACTGATTGACTACTATAGTCATTTGTCTTTAAATACATTTTAATTAATTTTTAGCTTACAAAATTCACTTTTTTTTTTTTTTGGAGAGGTTTTTGCTATAGGGTGTGTGCACTTGCCAGAAAGACAGAGAGAGACAGAGAGACAGAAAGTGAGAAATCACCCTAGGGGTTATGGCAATGCCACAGTCCCTTGTCCTCCATTCTCCTTTCAGGATCTTGGGCATGCATGCACACATGCCTGGTGTGAATTTAAGCCACTGGGTCCAAGATTTGAACTGCAGTTGACTATGTGGGGGTCCAGTGACAAAGCCATTATGCTAACTGCTGGTCTCAATATGAAATTCACTTTTTAAAAATGAGTATGTGCTAATGTTTAAGTTCATATGCTGAAATCTAATCAGTAATATGACCTTAGGATGTGGCCTTTTGGGAAGTGATTAGACAATAGACTCCTTGGAAAAGTGACTCCTGGGAGCTAGCAAGCCCCTTCCATCATGTGAGGATACACACTGCTGTCTTTGAGGGAGAGCTCCCTCACCAGATGCCAAATATGCCGGATCCTCGATCTTGGATTGCCCAGCCTGCAGTACTGTAGGAAGTGAATTTCTGTTCTTTATAAAAATCAAATGGGTTAAATAGCATTCAGTGTTTTGTTAGAGCAGCTTTTAAGAATTGAGAGACTGTAATTAAAAGCTGACTTGTAAGGACCAACTGATGGCATAATGGTTACATAGCTAGACTCCCACATCGTTCGCCATGGTTCAAGCCCTGAACCAGTACCTTAAAAACTTACTCCGGGCATATATGTGTGTGTGTGTGTGTGTGTGTGTGTGTGTGTGTGTGTGTGTGCATGCCCATAATCCCAAGAGGGAACTGGAGGAGAAGGGATTGCAGCATGGCCTTCTCTCCTGGGGAGTGACTTATTGCTTCCTGTCTCTGTCTCTGTCTGTCTCTCAGGCAAACACATGTACCCTATAGCAAAATCTCTTAAAAAAGAAAAAAAAAAAACCCTGACTTTTGTAGTCCCTAAAATTTGTTATTGTGAACTGCCAATATGGATCAGCTCCTGTACAATCACGGGTGCAGCCACACAGCACACTGCTTTTGTCCTACCACCCCTCCTGCTACCAAGAGACAGGACTGGAGCCATGCTTCAGAGACGTCAACTGGTCATTCCCTTCCCTCACATTGTAATTTCCCCTGAACCTTAGAATTTAGAAGGCAGAGGTAAGAAAAATAAGACTTTAATAGGAAAACTTGAGAAAGATAACTTGACCAATGCTCATTGATGTTTTCTGCTCTAAAAATGGATTTTTAAAATATTCTGTTAATCTAGAAGTTATTTATATGAGAAAAGGAGAGTTATTTGGAGATTAGAGGTCTTTTGATACTGAGCTGCCAGTTTTGATGTTTAATTTTTCAGCATTTATAAACCATTATTCTATTTACTAAAGAGCGAATGACCAGTTTCTGGTATTGGTGTTAAATACTAACAGCACAAGCAGAAAGTGAATGAATACAGCAGTTGAAGGCCAGAAAAAAATCAAATACCAGGGGCATGCCAATTACTTTTTGTTGTTTGATCAAATGGTAGATTTATGCACTGATTATACTGTGCATCTGGACAAGTACAGACCTTACTGATCAAAGGTAGAACTGCCAGCAGAGAGAAAAATAAGGGCTTTCATACGTGGAAATGATAAGGCATCTTTCCAATTCTTCTTCAACTGTAATAGAAAGAGACGCTGCTAAAATTGCAAGCTGTAATAGCAATGTGTGAGATAATCATTCTACTTTGCATAATCTACACTGCAAACTGCATTTTCTCTCCTCCCTAAACATGGCTGTTACTTAATATCCAATATTCACTCTGAGAAATGTCCTTCTTATCTATTCTATTTTCCTACTTCTTGATAGAAATTAACATCAAATAACACAACTTCCATTTATGTTCTAAATATTTAAAACATTTTAACAAAGCATTTTTATGATTTTCTAATTGAGGGGGCACTATACTATAAATCAACAGTGAGACTCATAAACACAGAATTTTATTTCATTAACTTTTAATATCAAAGAGTTTGATGAACAGAATATAAATGCCAGTGAAGAATATTCTGCCATGAAGTAAATGTTAAATTTAATTAATTTAGTTTCTCATCCCTTCAATTGCTTTATCTCAAAAAAGAAAACAAAAACAAGAGTTTTACTTAACAGATCTATTCATTATTTTACACTTCTAAGTATTTCATTACTTTACACTTGTAAGTACTTGAGTACTTGATTAAACAAACATACATACAAACAAATACACACATGAAGGGAAGCATATTTATGTATTCATATACAAAATTTAATAATCTAGGTCACATAATGGAGTTAGGGACAAAAGAAATCAGTGAATGGATGGGGGTGAAGGAAGGAAAATAGCCGGAATTTATGGTTCTTGAATCAGATGATAGAAACAAAATCTTAGGAAACTTAACATATACCATTAATGCAGCTCAGTTCCATGTGCTTCAATTTTTTTTTATTATCTAATCAAATTTCTCCTCATAGTTTAGTTCCAGCCTCAAGGGGAATGGTTTTTTTTATCCATCATTCATAGCTGAGTAAAGTCTTCATATAAAGCTACTGAAAAGGCTAAGTTAAGATACATTCTTTTGGGACCAGCAGTTAGCATAATGGCTATGTCGCTGGACTCCCACGTAGTCGACCGTGGTTCGAGTCCCGGACCCAGTGGCTTAAACTCATGCCACGCACGTGTGCATGCGTGCCCAAGATCCCAAGAGGAGAATGGAGGAGAAGGGATTGCGGCATGGCCATCCTCCCTGGGGGGGTGATTTCTTCCTTTCTATCTCTCTGTCTCTCTCTGCCCATCTGGTGAGCGCACACGCCCTGTAGCAAAAACCTCTCAAAACAAAAAGAAGATACATTCTCTTTGGGGCCAACAGGTAGAGTGGTGGTTAAGGTGTTGTACTCCCACATGGCTCATCACGGTTCAATTTCTGGATCTGGAGGCTTCTGTCTCTCTCTGTATCTGGTCAAATTAAGACATAATAATGATAAATAAAAATAAATAATATATTTTTAATAGATAATTGTCTTTGTTTTACTTCTTCATCACTGTTTCAGTAACTCACTAAGTTACAAGCAGCACAATATTGGTTGATGATGTACAGTTCACAAAAATAAGAGAACGATTGTAGTATGCTGTTCTTTCTCAAGAAACAGTAGAGAAAAAAGTCCTAATTTAAGATAGTGATAAATCAGCCTTTAGGTATGTCCCACCACAAAATTTCTCCCCTTTCATGCTAGTATTCGTATAGTCCTCAAAAAACACATGCTGTATATTGGCCCCCCAAAAATGACAAATCATTTACCTTTTCCCAATAGAAATGGATCATACAATCATATGTGGGAGTTTCTAAGATCACTTCAAAGTTGCACAATAAAATTTCCAGTGATATCCATCTATAGCTAAATTGTATCTTTATCCTACTGAAATGTTTCCTTTTTTTTTTTTGTTTTTGATAGGGTGCTTGTTTTGATGAAAAGAGACAGAGAGAGAGGGAAGTGATAAAACACCTGCCAGGAAAGGGATGGCCCCCAGCAATCCCTTCTCCTCTATTGTTTTCTCATGACTTGGGGCACACAAGCACATGCACCTGGAGAGTTTTTCAAGCCACCAGGTCCAAGACTTGAATCCCACAGTCAGCCGTGTGGGATTTAGCCATCTTAACAACTATAGCACTGGCTGGCCCAAATTTTCAAAAAATTTAAATATATGTTTAGCTCAACCTAAATTCAAGCTTTTAAATGTCTATATCTATGGCCAACCATGATGTGCAGAGGTTTAAAAAAAAATGATATGCAATTCTTAAGCCACAGGGGAAGGTCCCAGTTCATATTCTGGGGCATGCCTGTACACACTGGCCATGCATACCTGCCCATGATCCTGGTTGGCTGAGGCAGGGCATGGATCGCAACATAAGGACATTATTGGTATTCTCTCTCTCTCTCTCTCTCTCTTTCTCTCATGAAAAAAAAATAAGTAAATAAACACCAAAAAAATACATAAATGACCTAGCAAAAAAAGTTTTTATTTATTATTTTTTTAAAGTTTATTAATTGCGGACCAGCAGTTAGCGTAATGGCTATGTCGCTGGACTCCCATGTAGTCGACCGCGGTTCATGTCCCGGACCTGGTGGCTTAAAACTCACGCCAGGCAGGTGTGTGTGCGTGCCCAAGGTCCCTAGAGGAGAATGGAGGAGAAGGGATTGTGGCGTGACCATCTTTTTTGGGGGGGTGATTTCTCGCTTTCTGTCTCTATGTCTCTCTCTGTCTGTCTGGCGAGCACACACGCCCTATAGCAAAAACCTCTCAAAAAGAAAAAAAAATGTTTATTAATTGAGTTGGACCTAAAACATAGTGTTTAAGGTAGTTTGATACCACATGACCAACTGTGGCACAAATTCCAGCCTTGGTGGCTTGAAAGACATACTAGGCCTGTGTGTACAAATGACCATAATCCTACCAAGACGGAGGAGAGAGGATTGTGACATGACCATGTCTCATTGGGGAGTGTATTCTCCCTCTTCTCTCTCTCTCTCTGTCTCTATCTGGTGAGCAAAGGCATCATTGGCAATTAAAAATAAGCAAACAAGTAAATATAAAAGCCTATTTATTTATCTGTGGGTACGTGAGAGTAACAGAGAGAAAGAGAGAAACAAGTATCTCCAGCAGGGTGTTCTTATCCGGTCCATTTGATGTGCACAGGGAGCCCAGCGACATAAGCCTAGAACCATGGGGTCCAGTTGCTTCACTGCCTCACCACCGCTTGGCCACAGCAACTTGTTTGTTTATTTTAAATTTTTTCCATAGTTTGCATGTGTTTGCTGGAGAAAGACAGAGAAAGACATGTAAGGGGGAAAGTGAAAAGTCACCCGACAGGGGTTGATCACACCACAATTCCTTCTCCTCCATTCTCCATTTGGGATTTTGGGCGCACGCACACACGCACACACACACACACACACACACGTGTCCACCTGGCCTAGGACTTGAATTGCACCGTCATCCACATGAGATTCAGCACCTTAACCACCATGCCTGCTGCTGGTCCCTCAACAGTTTACTTTTAATAGAATGGGAAAAGCAAAGAGTGATAGAGTGAATGATTCATCAATTCTGAATATCCAAAGCAAAAGAGACAATCAATCAATCTGAATACAACTAGAAAAGAAGTCTTCATTCCGAAACTGTTGTGCTTTCACCCTTGCCTATCACAGTGCCCTTCTGTGTTGCCCTGGTTTATACTCAGCAGCAATCTGCCCGGCTTCACCTGGTGATCAGAACCAAAGCTCTTTCTATGGTCATTAGAGTTCTTAAAACATATCTACTAGCTTATGATATTAGCTGATTAGTTCTGTGGGTAAAATATTTTACATAGATTATCTTCTCTTAAACTAAAAATGAACTGAATAAGGTCAGTGCTATCATTATATAGTTCATAAATGAATTTATGTATATAAAAATCTTGAAAATATATATACATGCAATTTAATTTTCACACATATAAAATGTACTCTATATTCATAGATATACTTTCCTTCACACAGTAATTGTTGTGGTCCGTTATTTAGTTTTTGCAGGAATACCTGAGACTGGATATATAGTGAAGTACAGATTTAGAGTCCATGGTTCAGAAGGCAAGGGTCCTGAGGACAACTTCCAGTGCAGCTGCAACACGAGGGCAGAGCCTCCAGCAGAGCAGTTATCTGCATTTCCTTTGTCATAGCCTGTTTCCACGTGGCCTCTGCCTGCCTCATGTGCTTTCCTTATATACACACCTAACTCAACCACAGACAGCTCCCTGAGACACCATGAAGGGATTAAGTTTTCACCTAATATATTCATAAACAACCAAGTCCCAACACATAAACTTTTGGAAGACATTCAGTCATCATCCACTAAGACCAAATTCCAAAACAGGAAACTTCCTTGGTCAGTGTTAGACTATATATATAATGATACAGTATATATTAGAAACAAATTTTTTTGGCATTTTATCACTTAGAGAATTTACAAAATATATGTAATTTTAAGCTATATTAACATAAGTTTATTATATTTTCATGCTAAGTACTGAATTCAATGCTTTCTTTGAAATAAAAAAGCAATTAATTTTACTTTAAATTCCCATTATTATCTAAAGTTATAAATACATTAATTAACATTATTCGATTTAACTTAATAATCTGAGGAGGAAAAATCTAGGAAATTATGGGAAAGCTTGATTGATTGCCATATAGATCTGAAATTATATGTTCATTACCATACTACTTCCTTGATAGCTTAACGAGTCAACATTCATAATGATAATGAAGCATATAACACCTCACTCTATATCAATGTGGTCTGGCAAAATTTAAGGTATTTATTCATAAGATACTAAACTTGATCATATTTTGATTATAGTTCAGAAAATTATACTCAACTAGATGGTTTTCAGTTATTGAAGCTTATTCTTTTTTTCTTTTTTATCTTTCTTTTTCTTTCTTTTTTTGTTTTATTTTATTTTATTTTATTTTATTTGCTATAGGGCACATGTGCTTGTCAGAAAGACAGAGAGAGACAGAGAGACAGAAAGTGAGAAATCACGCCCCCCCCCCCCCCCCCGCCGAGGAGATGGCCACTCCACCATCCCTTCTCCTCCATTCTCCTCTCGGGATCTTGGGACACACAACCAAGTGCCTGGTGTGAGTTTAAGCCACTGGGTCCAGAACTCCAAGAGCAGTAGACTACATGGGAGTACAGTGACACAGCCATTACGCCAACTGCTGGTCCCTCAGCTTAGTATTATTTTTTAATGAAACCATAATGTGAGTATCTTTTTAAGGGTACATGTATTTATGATTTTTTAATAATTTATGTATGCATATATTTGAATATGTAAACAACTTCCTGAATATTACTCTATGAAGTAATACTGTACAATGTCTAGAAGGAAGCTACTAGAGCATTCTTGGACACATATAACAAATCCCCTAAAGCTTAACATTCGAGTAATAATACTGAAAAGGAATTTTGGTTTTAACCTTTTTTTGATTTTGAGAGTTTATTTTTTTTTTGTTATAGGGCACATGAGCTCACCAGAGAGACAGAGAGATAGAAAGCAAGATATCCTCCCCCCTTATCTTAGAAATACACAATGCACTGTCTCAATCATTTGCTGCGCATCACTGTTCCGTTCACCGTGCGTTGACAGGCCCAGCTGTTACGGCACAGTGGAAAAACTGCTCTGCAGACTAAAAGACATATGTCTAACTGCAGGTTCAGGTCCCATGCCAACGTGAAGACACTCAGAGCACCCGGTATCCTAAGGAACTGGAGAAATGAGGAAAGGGAATCACAGCACGATAAGACTTTGTCAAAAGTGCTATTTCTCTACTCGTTCTTTTTCTCTTGTGTGTTGGTTGATGCTTGTGGAGGCATTAGAAAGGATAAAATTACTGAGTATCTTAAACATTTCTCATTCTTCCACGAAATAAAAAATCTTCTTCAGATGAGCTGTATCTTAGAAATAATTTTGTTTCCATGTTGCTAAAGCAATAACTATTAAAGTGTGAATTAAAAAAGAACTATTCATAAAAATTTTAAAACATACAAAAGCCCAGGGATATTTAATGTCTTTATGCAAGTATGTAGATATAAAGAATTGGCAATGTATATGATCAGATGACTGAAAGAAAATATGATGTAGAAAAACATTTTGTTGATAAAAGTAAGTACTCACTAATACAAAAGTAAGTATTCTATCAAATTCATCATAACATTTTAAAGGCTTTTAAGGCCATAATTGAAAGACACTAAGGGAAGTTGTAAATGAATTATTACTCAATATACACTTAGGTATATTGAAATTGCTTCAATAAAATATGAATAGAAAAACAAAAATCTCTAAGTTATGAATAGTTTATAAAATCAAATTTATATCTGTCCATAAGGATTTCTTTAAATTCTCCCAAATATAAAAAAATTCCCAATATTTTGAATATTTTAAAATACATTATATTATTTTTAATTATCTAAACATGCTAACAGTGAACAACCTTTTCTCACTTTGTTATGTATAAGACTGTGTTTTGGAACCAGCAGTTAGCATAATGGCTATGTCTCTGGACTCCCATGTAGTCAACCGCAGTTCGCGTCCTGGACCTGGTGGCTTAAAAATCATGCCAGGCATGTGTGCGTGCATGCCCAAGATCTCAAGAGAAGAACGAAGAAAAGATTGTGGCATGGCCATCCCCCCTGGGGGGTGATTTCTCGCTTTCTGTCTCTCTGTCTCTGTCTGTCAGGCAAGTGTACGCGTCCTAAAGCAAAAACCTCTCCAAACAAGAGAAAAAAAGACTGTGTTTCAACAGGCTGTCACAAGTGGTTGCTGTATTTAAATCATTTTTATAGTCTTGCTCTAGGAAAAAAATAAACTTTTCATATGATGTTAGTGAAAACTAAGCTACTTCAAAAATAAGTTAAAGTACAGAATATTTAAAAATACAAATAAAAAAGTATTTTTTTTTCTGATTCTGTATCCTTCAAGAATTCACTAAAGAGAGATCAAGATTATTATGTTAGTATTTTTTTTTTTAGAAAGATTTTTACTATAGGTTGCATGCACTCTCTGGAGAGACAAGAGAAAGATAGAGAGACACTAAGCAAGAAATCACCCCTTAGGGAATGGCCACACTGCAATCTCTTCTCCTCAGTTCTCCTCTTGGGATTTTGGGCATGATGCACACAAGCCTGGAATGAGTTTGAAGCCACTGGGTCTGGGACTCTAACTGCAGTCAGCCATGTGGGAATCCAGTGATATAACTATTATGCCATCTCCTGGTCCAGAAATCAGGATAATTATTATCATTATTATTTTCCACAGAGCTTGTGCTCTTACAGGAGAGAGTGAGAGCAAACACATCCTAATAGGAATTGGTCGTACCACAATCCTTTTCCGTCCATTCCTCCTTGCAGTGTGGACTTTGGACATGCATGCACACATGCCAGTATATTTTTTTCAAGCTTCTGGAATTGGAATTCGAACCTGTGGTTGACCTTGTAATTTCCAGCTACCTTAACAAGTGTGAAGCTGAGCCACCTAGGACAGATTTATATAAGATAAAATGTGAAAAGTAAACCCTGTTAATCATAAAAAATCTTTAGCAATATTGAAGGGAAATTTGTCTTGTATTTGTCCCCATAATTCAAAACATGATGCCAGGAAAAGAGAGTTCTAGACAACTTTCTCTCAGTACTCTAAGAAGAAGCACAAAATCTGTTTGCATGACATTCCCCATTTAAAATCTTTTACCGGTTCTCATTACATGTCATCAAGTCTACCCATTGTTGGACTCTACTTATTTTTAACAGACTCATTTCTTTCCTTCTTTTTAAAATTTTATTTATTTATTTATTTATTTATTTATTTATTTATTTATTTATTTATTTTAATTTTCGCTATAGCGTACATGTGCTCACCAAAAGACAGAGAAAGGTAGAAAAACAGAAAGTGAGAAATTACACACAAGGGGAAAGAGCCATGCCACAATCCCTTCTCTTCTGTTCTTCTCTCGGGATTTTGGGAAGACATACAAGTGCACTTGGGATGAGTTTCAAGGTTTAGGGTTTGGTACTCAAACTGCCATCAGCTGCATGAATACAACACTGTAACCACTATGCCACCTGCTGGACCTCAGAGTCTCATTTCTTAGAACATCCATCCAGTCTGCATGTGCTTCATTCCAGAATTTCACAAACATTTTTGGTTAAATAATATTCTGGTTTTTAAACAACACAATGACAAAACACAAGCAGGGGCACAAAATAAAATACTTCTTGGGGCTGGCAGGTGGTGTGGTGGCTAGGGGTGCTTTCAAGGAGTTTCTTTAAAAGGCAGAATAATATCATTGTTATTCCATTCACTCTCTCTCTTTATATATGTGTGTGTGTGTGCGCGCGTGTGTGTGTGTATGTATATATATATATATATATATATATATATATATATATAAAATCTCCAGTCTAATTCTTTGCTTGGAATCAAGACACTGAGATTTAAGATATTGTGAAGACATGTAAAGATTACCATGCATAAAATTATTAGGAGAAAAAAATCTCAATTTCCCAAACTTATTCTTTTATTTGAAGAAAATTATCTTAGAAGTACTAGGTTTAGGGAACCAGCAGTTAGCGTAATGGCTATGTCGCTGGACTCCCACGTAGTCGACCGCGGTTCGTGTCCCGGACCCGGTGGCTTAAAACTCACGCCAGGCGCGTGTGCGTGCGTGCCCAAGATCCCGAGAGGAGAATGGAGGAGAAGGGATTGCGGCGTGACCATCCCCCCTGGGGGGTGATTTCTCGCTTTCTGTCTCTATGTCTCTCTCTGTCTGTCTGGCGAGCGCACGCGCCCTACAGTGAAAATCTCTCCAAAAAAAAAAAAAAAAGAAGTACTAGGTTTAGTCTTACTTTCTGTCATCTCCTTAATCCATCTGTCTCAGGACAAAGGACAGGATGCTTTCATTATATGCTTCTCCTTGACTGTAAAATATATCGAGTGTCAACATATTCACTTGATTCATGGATTTTTTGCCATTTTCTGTTTTATTGGTTGGGGATGTACTTATGGGAGCAATCTTCCGTTATACAGATAACCCAAAGAATGGTTTAATAACTATTTGCCCAAATTATGGATAAAATATTAACTATTCAACCAGACACATATCTACAGACTTTTAATTCAGTTTTATAAACAGCCAATACCCTTCTATTTTGTGTTAGGTTATAGACATATTCTGTGGAGAGTCAATCCTGATGAGGAACTGGGACCTCTGACATCAACCGGCATTAACTTGAAACCATTTGAGTGAGTTGTCTTAGAAGTGGACCTTCCGGGTCTGGTCAAGGATTTAGTTCACTGCAGTCCCAGCCAACATCTTCACTGCAGTGTTATAGGAGGCTTAGAACCAGAGCCAGCCAATTAACCTATTTTCAAATTCTTGAGCCTAATAAATTATGTGAAATATAAATCTTTATTGTTATTTGAATACACTAGTTTGAGGGGTAATTTATTATATAACAGTATATCTCTAAGAAGTTTGTGTTGTTATTTGAAATAAATATTTATTTTGAAGACATTAATTTTGAAGAAAATTTATTTTATAGTAATAGATATCTAAAACAGGTATGCTATTGAGTGTCCTTTCCAAAAGCCAAAAATCTTTATCTCTAATCCTTTTTCTCAAGTAATTATTTATTAACTTTATTTTGTATGATTAACTTTATTTCATATTATGATTATTTCAATTTGCTATAGGGCACATGCACTCACCAGAGAGAGACAGAGGGAGAAAGAGAGAGGGAAAATTGAGAAAGGAAGTGGACACTCCAGGTCTGGAATCTTGTTTGGCCATGAAGGAATCCAACACTTTAACCATCATGCCACCTGCTGGCTGTAACTGTAATCCTTACAAAAGAAATCTCAATTTACCTTCGTCATCTCAATAGAGTCACCAATGATGAAGTTCATTAAATGTAACTGAGACTTCCTTCCTTTCCTCTGCTCTGTAAATTATCAAACATCAATTGGTACTTGCTGATGCTCATTTTTAAAGTGTTTTTTATCTATTTATTTATTTTTATTGATTTATTTTTAATTTGCCAAAGGTCCCGTGTACTTGCTAGAGAGGAAGAGAGCGAGAGAGGAGAGAGAATGTGTGAAAGCACTCTGTGTGGAATGGCCACACCCTATCTCTTCTTTCTCTCTCTCTTCTTTTTGGATTTTGGGCAAGCACACGTACATGCTTGGTGTGTTTTTCAAGCCACCAGGTTTGAGACTCAGACTGCACAGTCTACAGCGAGGGACTCAGCCACCTAAACTACCTGGCCAACAGTGGTCCCTTAAATCAAGTATTTCTATGTATCTTCAACTTTATGGAAAGTAAGCTCTATTAAATCAACATAATTTATCTATAGCATAGCCATAGTTTATGAAATGTGTCTTCCTTGTTCTTCTTTTATCAATTTTCTGCAATATAGAAAATAGGAATATTTATAAATATAAAAATACTTCATTTAAATCTTATTAAGATTTCATTTCACTCAGCCTTGAAAATTCAGATGTTATCACATAATTTATAAAGCTCTCCATGTTTTAGGCTCTGCTTCCTGCTTCATTATTTTCCTAAAACTCCTATCTTCACAAGTTTAATCAGGACACTGTAATTGGACTGTCTCCTCCAGATGTCAACTTCTCACTTGGAACAAATTAGAATCTATTCCTGATTCTCAGCTATTGATTTGATGGACTTATTTCCTAGGCTTTGATAAGCAAAAACATCAGAAGATGTTTGCTTTTATATCACCAGATCACTGGGACAACAGAATACTTTTCATTTTAATTCAAAGAAGTGATTTCTCTTCTTTTCAAGAAAATATACTGATTAAATGATGACATATTATACTGTCTACAACTTCTGTCAAATGGCTCGGAAAAAGAATTTTTAAACATAGCCAAAATACATGAGAAGTATTCTAAAAGTTTATGAAAATGCAGACTATAAAGGTGACCCTGCATGGATTTCAATGTTTTTTGCACCAAAATAAACTTACATTTTTAATTACATTTTTCCATGTATGTTTTAAAGCACTCTCTTAAAGAAAAATATTAAAAAATAATTAATTTAAGTGAAAAATATATAGATATTACATTCTAAAATTTGTTATGTTTTAATTGTTCAAAGATTAATTATAAAAAACCTATCTTATTAAGTAAGTGGAAGCAAATCCTCATTTGCAATAATTTAAAGACTCAAATACATGTATAAAAAATGATTCACAGGACAGTAACTGGCAAGACAATCTAATGATCCTGAGAGTTGTGACCATGCAAGTTGAGTGCTGAAATTGCCCTAGTTTACTACCCAGAGTTTCTAGGCCATGGCAGAAGACCTCCCTGGAACATGTGATTTTTTTAAAAATTTAACTTTATTTATTTTAATTTGACCACAGAGGGGCAAAGTGAGTGAGTGAGTGAGAGAAAGGGAGGGGAAGTGAGAAAATAAGTGGCCAGGTCTGAGACCAGAATTGCTGTCAGCCATGTGGGAGTCCAACACTCTTAACCACCACAACTCCTGCTGGCTCTGTGCCTTGTATGATTTTTAAGTTGCCAGATCCAGGACTTGAACCACAGTTAGCTGTGCTGGAGTCGAGCCTCTTAAATATCATGTCACCTGCTGGGCCATTTGTAGTTTTTATTGCCCCAGGACAAAATAATTTCATTTTTACCAGTGGGTTATTATGAATAATTAAATTTATTTCTTCCATGAGATAGGCAAAGAAAGAAAGAGGGAGGTAACTTTAACAAATGCCATGATCATGTCTCCAACCCAACACAGGTAGAACTCTGGGCTCATGTGCATGCCTAGTGTATGTGGGAAATATTGGATGCAAATCTTAGAATGTACCACATGACCTCAACACCTACATTGCAGTGTGTTACTACTGCACCATCGCGGCTGGATAGTGAAGGTTATCTGCTGTTTATTAATAAGTTATAACCCGGGGCTAGTACATGATATGGTGGTTAGGGTGCTGGACTTCCACATAGTCAACCCCCAGTTCAAGTCCTGGACCTAACAGCTTGATTTCTCACTTTCCCTGTCTCTTTGTCTCTCTCTCTCTAGTGACTATACATGCTCTATAGCAAAAATTGATAATGACAATAATAAATACAATTAAATAATTCTTTAAAAATAAAATAAGTTATGCCTTACAGACTACTTATCTCACTAACACCTCAAAAATACTGTTCTTTTAGGATGCTCTGCTTGGGGAGAAGCATCAACAATTCAAAACTCTCAAAAGAACAGAAAACACAATGTAATAGAATTTAGTTTTCAATTAGACACGAGTATTTTACAAAGATATATATGAGTTTCTACTCCTTTCTGTAAGACTGTTTACGTTGATTCTTAAGCAGCCCTGAATCTACTTATGATTTCTTTTCATTTCCAGTAATTATGACCATCATTTATTATTTATTTTTAAATGTTTGCTATAGATCACATGCACTTTCTAAGACAGAGAGAGAAAGTGAGAAATCTTCGCCGGGGGGATGGCCATGCTGCAAGCCTTCTCCTTCACTCCCTTCTCAGGATTTTAGGCAGGCAGGCACACATACCTGAAATGATTTTTAAGCTTCACGGTCCAGGACTCCACCTATGAAGCTGGCCACGTGGGATTCAGCTGCCTTAACCTCCTCACCATCTGTGGCCCTCAACATAAATTTTATGAAATATCTTTCAAAATATAATTTATTTCTATAGATTTATAGGACATATTAAATAAACATTCTGAATATGAAGCATTGGCAACTTATTAGAGTGTTAAACCTCCCTCTCAAATATTCTCATGGATGTGTGAAACAGAATAAACAATTTTGAGGACGATAGATCAATAATACATATTGTCATTTAAAATATATTTCCAAGAAAATACTAAAATTAATTTGATAAAATTAAACATAAAAATGTCTAGTGCTTACTGCAGTGAAACATTTAGTATAATCTAAAAATATTTAGTAATAAAAATTGTTATTCTTTATAAATCATACAAGGAGAAAATAATTATTAAATCATATTAGATAAAAACACTTACCAACCTGACAAATTAATGTGTTTAATATCAAAATACAGTTTATGAAATATTAAAAATATTTTTATAGAAACATACGACTGTTTATACCTATAATTGTGTCTAAAACCATATCTATAGCATCATGTTTCCACATCTATCATTTTATCCTAAAATATGTAAATATTAGGACATATGCTCAATGAGATTTCTGGGTAAGTATAATATAGAGAAAAATTATATTGTACACTTGAAGTGGAAAATGTTAAATTACATAATATACAATCAGAATATACAAAATATGCAAAAAGTTATATTATAAAATATAAGATCAGAAAATAAGACGAATTGGAGCCAGCAGGTGGCATAGTGTTTAAGACACTGGACTCCCACATGGTTGACCCTGGTTCGAGTCCCAGACCCAGAGGCTTAAAACTCATGATAGGCATATGTGCATATAGCCCAAAATCTCAAGAGAAGAATGGAGGAGAAGAAATTATGAAACTCATTCCCATGGGGGTTGATTTCTTGCTTTCTGCCACTTTGATGAGAAAATGTACTTTATAGCAAAAATCTCTTTTAAAAAAATGAAGAAAAATTTAAATGTATCATTATATATTGTGCATACATAACTTATTGCACAAATATATTTTAAGAAAACTTAAGTATAAGGTGTAAGTTTTTTTCTTTTGAGATATTTTTGCTATAGGGTGAATGAGCTTTCTGGAGAGACAGAGAGAGAGAGAGACAGAAAATGAGAAATTAGCCACTGGGGAGATGGCCATGCCATAATCCCTTCTTCTTCTTCATTCTCCTCTTGGGATTTTTGGGCATGTCTGGGCTGAGTTTTAAGCTGCCAGGTCCGGGACTAGAACTACTGTCGACCATATGGGAGTCCAGTGATATAACCATTACTCCATCAGCTGATCCCAAGGATACAGTCTTACATTTTAATTATTTAGCACTATTTGTCAATTCCTTATTACAGATACATTTGATTCTCAAAAAATCCACACAAAGGCTGATTTTGAGCTACATGCAAAGCTCTTTCCACATGTTGTTTGTTTTTAAATTAATTTGTAATCAAAAAATGTTTACAAATGTATCGTGTTTTTGATAAATAACCATACATTTTTATTTAAAGAGAAGACGATTTGGCTATTTGAAAGTCAGTCCATATATCAAAGAGCTCACGTTATCCTGCAAGTATAAAATATGTTTTAAACTGCCTTTATTTTTCCTTAGTAATACCATTTATCAGATATAGACAGAGACAGAGAGGAGAGGAAAAAGCATCCCCCCTTCCCATGGTCGTGCTGCAATTCTTTCTCCTCCATTTCTCCTTCCTTTCAGGATTTTGGACATGCACGCATATGCATCTAGGGTGTCTCTCAAGCCACCAAGTCTGGGGCTCAAACCACATGGTCACCCCTGTGGTATCTGACTGCCTTAGCCACCAGGACATGAAGCTGGACCTAAACAGCTTTTAATATTTTATAATATATATTTTTTATTCAATATTTATATATTTTAATATATATATACTTTTATATGTGTGTGTGTGTGGGTGTACACAAATTCAGCTTCAGTAAGTCAAGATCATGGGTAACGCATGTGACTGTCATGATCAGGGATGTTTCCAGATGTGGATTTGGAAATCTTCACCTGGGTCAGTCTCACAGAGTGTTACATTTAAGGGTCACTGTCTGCCCCTTAAACCACAATTTAATTGAAAAATTCACTCTAGGGAGCATGCATTTGAAGTGAACAGAAAATAACAGATAACAATTTTAATGAGTAAAAGCATTAACATTTACATCATCTAAACCATTCTTCTTGACTGAACTATTGTCTTTTACTTAGAAAATGATTAAATGATACATATGCCATATTGTGAACCAAACTCCAGTTCAAATTATTTTGAATTTTTAAAAATGTATTTATTTATTTTAATCATTTTAAATGTTTTTAATTATTATTTTATTTAACTTTATTTATTTATTATTTAAATTTGACCACAGGAGGACAGAGTGAGAGAGAGAGAAAGCAAGAAAGCAAGCTCCCAGGTCTGGGACTTGAACCACAGTCAGCCATGTGGGAGTCCAGCACCCCCAACCACCATGCCACCTGCTGGCCCCAAGTTTTTTTTTTTTCAAACAGAAATTCTTTTTAAATAAAGATATAATTTGCATACCATAAGCAGCTATGTTGTACATAAATTTAAATAGTTAACATACACCTGTTTCTAAGCAATATTTTCTATTTTCATATCATAAATACTCTCTAGATGGCATCAGTTCATCTCACGGTCTTGATTAATGATGCTGCCATTAGCTGTTTCTTATTTATAAGATATTAGCTCAATATTGACCTTACATACTGATAAAAGTATCATTTTAAAGATAATTTGAATAATACAATACAGTTCTACACATATTGCAGTTATATTCTTCATCATTTTTGTAACAATTCATCTTTAGAAACCAGAATTTCAGAAATTTTACAGAAAATCCTTACCATTAACCAGTGGTTATCAATATGTGGTCTTCTTGGCAGCAACATCATAACCTGGGAAGTTGCTAAAATTAAAATTGTCAACCTCCACTCTACTGATGTAATAAATGCTGGAGATGATATTCAGTAATCTATCTATGTATCTATATCTATATCTATCTATCTCTCTATATATGTATATATATATATACATATATATATTTAGAGGTTTTTGCCTTAGGGAGTGTGAGCTACTGGGGAGAAAGAGAGAGACAGAGACAATGAGAGGGAAAGTGAGAAATCACCCACCAGGGAAAAGGCCATACTGCAATCCCTTCTCCTGGGATCTTGGACACGCACACACACCTATGCCTGTCATAATTTTCAGACCACAGGGTCTGAGGCTAGAGCTGTGGTCAGCCATGTGGGAGTCCAGTGCTATAACCACTATGTATTTGCTGGCTCCCAGTAAACTGTATTTTAACAATTCTTCCCAATGATTCTAATACACTCTACAATTTGTGAACCACTGTTAGAAAGAGATAAGGAGTGTGAGTACTGCTATTGTCAGTTGGTTTCCTATCTCAATGTCCTGTGGTCTGTAAAGTGTATTATACAATACATTTATTTCAAAGTATTCACTTTATATTTTAACTGCTCTTTTAAGTCTATGAATAATTAACTGACAGTTTCAATTATTTAGTATCAACACCAAACTTTCAATTTTAGAGAAAACTGCATGGGATCTTACCATATTGCCTCTTCCAGGAGTTGAGTACATAATAGATGTACAATAAATAATTGAATTTCTTTTTTTTGTTAAGTAAGAGAACATTTAGGAATTTTGTAGAAAATATTTTTTTTGGGGGGAGAGGTTTTTGCTATAGGGCACATGCACTCTCCAGACAGAGAGAGACAGAGAGACAGAAAGCGAGAAATCACCCCCCAGGGGGGATGGCCACATTGCAATCCCTTCTCCTCCATTCTCCTTTCAGGAACTTGGACATGCAAACATGCGCGCCCGGCGTGAGTTTTAAGCCACCAGGTCCAGGACGTGAACCGTGGTTGACTACATGGGAGTCCAGCGACATACCCATTACGCTAACTGCTGGTCCCGAATTTTGTAGAAAATATTTCTAAAGTACACTAAACATTATTCATTTTGTCCCCCCATCTATACCCACAGTCATCCCCAAGAAATAGCAGTAGCCTTCTGATAATAAAAAATTATAAGTTTGACTGTGGCTTGGCAACATGAGAGCCACTTGGATGAGAACTTGATGGCAGGGTCGCGGTGTGTCTTCAAGGAGATCATTGACTTGCGGAAATAAATGTCACTCGCAGCCTTACCAGTTCTCTGTCCTTGACGTCCTCAGTTCTTATGGTCTGCTGTCCATGAGTGACAGTTCACATACTGTCCTCATTCCTATAAATCATCTCCAAGCTGTCCCGCTTGCATTTTCACAGCTATTGGAAGAACCCTTCAGCAATGCCTCACTTCTCCTTACGTGGTTAGACATTTAAAATTAAGCCCCTTAGCAATTCATGGTCATATACTAGAGTAACAGGATGATAATGTTTCCTGTTTTAATACTAACAATCTGCTTTATTTTGACTCTTTTTTTTGATTTATAGCATATTGAAATCTAAATAATAATATAGTTTCGCAAGCGGAAGTTTTTCAGTTTGAGATCTAGTTATTGTCTACATAATGATTTTAAGAGTTAACAAGACAATATTTAATTGTCATCAGCCTGAAAATTTCTACCTGTAAAATTAAAATATTTACAGTAATTTCTACTGAAGAGTAGGCTATCCTATGGGCATAATTGCTTTCGTGAAGATTTCAACCTGTAAAATTAAAATATTTACAGTAGTTTCTACTGAAGAGTAGACTATCCTCTGGGCATAATTTCCTTTCATCTGGAGACCACTCTGCCAAAACTACTGAAAGAGATTTTCTTTCTTTCTCCTCTTCTCAAAGTAGCAGGCAATAAATAACTCAACAATAAATTGGTTCACTCTGCTTGTTAAGTCAGCTGAAGCAAGAAGGGTAACTGTTTTATAAACCATTTATTTTAGTTGAATTATACTCAGTTCTCCTCCTTCCCTAAACTTTATATCTATAAAGATCAAAGAAGATTTTTGAGTATCCAGGAAAGAGATCTAACTGTACCTCTTTCTTGAAATTCTGAGGGCTGTGTCAGCATATAAAATTTTAAATGACCTACTTGTTGTCTAAGGAAATCTAAAAACAAAACCAAATATATTTGCATGCGCACCCATACACACATACACACACCATTGTTTATATTATTTATCGATTAGTCTTATAGTATTTCATAAATATTTTTGTCTTTACAGAGTATCATGGTAGAAAAGCCAAAAAGCGAAGTATATCATTTTTTTTTCTTCGTGTGAGTTTAAGTAATGGTATACACATGCTAATACAAAAGAAGAGCTTATAAGTTCCTTAAGAAATTAGTGTGGGTAGGCAACAGAAAATTCCTGGAAACGTACAGTGGTAATATATGCCAGTTCTCTTCCATAAAGTTGTGAGAGAAAACTAGAATCTAGAACTTGTAAACATAGGGGAAGTATTTTAAAAGTATTCTAAACCAACTTTAAAGCTCACTTGTCTTTCCAGAAATTGTTGAATTTCTAGACTAGCATCAGGTAGTACATATAACCCAATTTGAAGTGATTTCTAGAAGTAGAGTTGTGAAATACAATTTTTTTATATTATTCTATATTACAAAAGAGAGAAGAATAGTAGTGACAGCTTTGAGGATAACAATCAGGGCATTTTTATTGTCACTGAAAAATGCCATTATCCTGACTTTCTCAGAAGCAAGATATGAGGAGGATCAGATTTACGAGAGGTATACCCAATAATTATTTGTAAATAAGGAAAAATATGAAGAAGTGTGAAAATGCAGTTGTCAGGTAGTTGAGGAAATGTTTACATTTATCTCTTCAGATATCAGATCTTATTTTCCTGCTAAACGGTTCTTGAAAAAAGGTCATTGTGCTTAATAATTTGGGGAAACCAATTTGAAGTTGGCGAGCTACACAAATATTCATACAGAAGAAACATCTGGTGGACAGCTTGCATGATATGATGAAAGTAAAAGGCAAAAGTTATTTTGCTCCTAAAATACATAATATTGTACCTTTAGCACATGCTAGAGTGTAGAAAGTAGGCTCAAGTCATTGTTCACAACCTCTTATTTTTCTTTTTGATAACATTAACATTCAATTGTTCTGTAGGTAAAATTCAATAATATTCTTTTCAGCTTGTTGAAAATTTTATCATTAAAGAGTAATTAGCTTATAAATGCAGAATGCATAATCTAGAACACAAAACATAATTTAATTTGGAGTTGATATCAAACACACTTCTTGTTTTGTTTGTTTGTTTGTTTGGTTTGTTTTTTTTTTGAGAGAAACATTTTTGCTAATGGATGTGTGTTCTTTCCAGGGAGACAGAGAGACATGGAAAGTGAGATGACACTCCCCCAGGGGATAGTCACGCCACAAACCCTTATCCTCCATTCTTCTCTTGAGATTTTTGGGAATGCACACATACGCACCTGGTGTGAGTTTTTAAGCCAACAACCCCAGGACTCAAACTGCAGCTGACTACATGGGAGTCCAGTAATGGAACCATTATGCCACCTGTTGGTCTCTCAAATATAATTTCTATTAAACTATTTTGAAATTTGGTTCACTTACTAAAATATTTTTATTAATCATGATGCCATATAAATACTGTCATGTAAAAATAACTTTTTTTTTAAGTTTTTGCTATTGGGTGTGTGTACGTGCTGGAAAGTGATTGGGAGATGGAAAGTGAAAAAAATCACCCCTCAGTGGGGATGGCCTCATTGCTATCCCTTCCCCTCTTGGGATTTTGGCACACGTGCACGTGCACCTGACGTTATTTTCAAGCTACAAGGTCCAGGATTTAAACTTCAGCAAGCCATGTGGAAGTCCAGGACCTTGACCACCACACCACCTGCTGGTCCCAAAATTAAGCCATTTAATAGAGTAAATTAGAAACTGTGAAGAGTCAGAGAATTTGCCTGACTTTCAAGTTACCAAGTTACCTTGACACAGTTGTGTGTGTGTGTGTGTGTGTGTGTGTGGTGTGTGCACGCTATTGACAAAAAACACAAGACTCCTCAATTGAAGATGGAGATTGTCCATTTGTTGTCAGTTATAGTAAAAATCAGCAGTCAAACAATAACTCTCGCTTATTCCCTGACCCGCAATGCTCACAGTCCTACGTAGTGTGGGTCATATTTATTTTTTAATTTCTTATAAAAAGAATTCCTAAAAGAGCAAAATACTGTGAAATACTATTTTAATTTTTAAACAAATAATGTTATGGAGATACTTGACATATTTAGGAAAATACGTAAGCGTTTTTAAAGTGATTTGCATTTCTAATTTGGTTTCTTTCATTAAAAAAAAATGCTTATGCCTCTAAATACCAAATGTTTTCAAAAGTGAAGTTATAAAAATGCTTACCTTTTAATAATATTTGCTTACAGTGAGATGAAGAAAATGGTCCAGAAATCGCATATTGAAAAGCAGAATGAAAGGTCCAAGTCAGAAAAAAAGGATAAATACAAAATATGAATAAGTATGGGGCCAGCAGGTGGCATAGTAGTTAAGGTGCTGGACTCCCACATGGTCGACTACAATTTGAGTCCTGGACCTGGTGGGTTGAAACTCCTGCCAGGCATGTGTGTATGTGTCCAAAATTCCAGGGGGAGAATAGAAGAGAAGGGATTGTGGCATGGCCATCCCCTAGAGGGAGATTTCTCACTTTTTCTCTCACTGCCTTTGTCTGTCCAGCAAGCGTGTGTCCCTTGTGGCAACAAACAAACAAACAAGGAAATCTGAATAAGTGCGAGCAAATATCAGTGTCTGATGATTCATGTTCTAACTCCATAATGCATTAAGATGTCTTCCTCCTCAGTGTACAATATTTACCATATTCTCTTACAAAGGGAAGCATTAGAAACAAAGGCATCAGAAGCTAACAATTAAAAATTCTTACATTGCCAATGTCAATCTATTGACATGCCTTGGAAATATTGCACGCTTGGTGCCAGATCACAACAATAAAGCAGATATCACAATAAAGTGTGTCACAATATTCTTTTGTTTTCCTAGTGCATAGAAAAGTTAAGTTTGCATCATCCTATAGTCTATTAAGCAGGAAATCACTTTATATTTTAAAAATATGCATACTTTAATTGAAAAATTCTTTTTTTTTCTTACAAAAAACACCAACAACTACTTGATCTTTCAGCCAGTCTTAGTCTTCTTGCTTGTAAAGAGTCTTTCTTCTGCATTAATGGCTGCTCACTGATCAGGGCAGTAGTTGCTCAGGATTGAGGAGTGTGTGGCAATTTCCTAAAATAAGACCTTACCACATTAATAGATGCTTTCTTTTGTGAAAGATGGCACTGTAGCATCCCATGCTGTTTGATAGCATTTACCTCAGAGCAGAACTTCATCCAAAATCACAGCCAGTCTTCTTAAACCCTGCTGCAGTTTTACCTGCTAAGTTTGTGAATATTCTCAATTCTTTGTCGTTACTTCACAATGCTCACAGCATCCTCACCAGGAGTAGGGTCTGTCTTTAGAAATCACTTTCTTTGCTCATCCATTAAAAGCTACTCCTCAATCATTTGTTTTATCGTAAGATTCCAGCAATTCAGTAATTTGTTCCAGCTCTTCTTCTAATTCAAATTCTAGTTCTCTTGCTGCTTTCTCCACATCTCTAGTTACTTTCTCCACTGAAGCCTTGAACTCCTCAAAGTCATCTATGAGGGTTCGAATCAACTTCCTCCACATCCCGGCTAATACTGACATTTTGATTTCTCATGAAAGTTTTTAATGATATCAAGGATAATTAATCCTTTCTATAAGGTTTTTAATGGACTACATTCAAAAGCAACAGAGCAGTCACTGCCTATGGCAGCTATGTACTTATAAATGTGTTTTCCTATGTAAAAAGTCTTAAAAGTCAAAATTACTTTAATATATGGGCTGCAGAGTAGTTATTGGTTAGGTGTTATGAAAATGACATAGCTTCTTTGTACATCTCTAGGAGATCAGGTGTCAAAACTCACAGATCACCATGACAAATATAATAATGACAGAAACTTTCAAACACTTCCAGAATAACCAAAATATGATACATGAGCACATACTACTGGAAAAAAAAAATGGTTTCAATAGACTTTATCTCACAGACCTTCCATTTGTTACACATACACACACACTAAAGTGACACATGGCTCTATGAATTTTCATGTTTCAAACATTTTAATTTGCTTCTTGCCTGGCCTTTCTTAATATCTATTTGAAAAAGCCCTAATCCATCTAAAAATAACTAGTATATTATATGCATTTATTTTTTAACTATTTTCCAGTTTGCCTTCTAGATAGCATAAAAACTTGCACACTCTAAGTTCTCATTGTTTTTTTTCTCAGTAAAACTCTTCTGATCTGATTCTGTAATTTATTTGCTTTGTGATTTTTTAATGTACTTTAAATACACTTTTTCTTTCCATTTACTTTTCTATTAAATTTATAGTTAAATTTCTTAAAATTGTCATTTTTATATTCTTGTCTATTGTGCATCACCTTCATCATAGGCTGAGGCATTTCTATCTTGTAATTTGATTACAAAAATGATCTGTGTTTTCGAACATTCCTCTCTTGCAACCTGCAAGCAATTACTGGATTAATTTCTCTTAAGGACCAATTTTATAACAAAATCTCGATTTAAATATTCCATGCAAATAAAACCTAATCTCTAATCTGCTATGTGAGTCCCTTAGGCTTCCATCTTATTTTCAAACCATTCCCTATAAATATAGTGTATAAGTTGAAGTTGATGGTACTGCTTCTCATGACATGATCCCTTCTACTCGAGTGGACATCTCTGTGTGAGTCACATTTACAGTTCAATGTGTTACAAGTGACTGAAGGTTAATTAAATATTTGTCTACTTAGATTGAATATGCAGTCTTTCTTTACCAGATTTTTGAGCCATCCAGGAGTTTATTTGGGATCAGATTTCTTCTTCTTTCTCATTTTACTTATTTCTTTTGGGTCCTACCAGTTTTCAAGACTAGAAGCATCCGTCATTCTCTCTACATTTATGAGTCAATAACATCTCAACTTCCTTAGCTTTCCTTCATTCCTCCTCTTTTCCCTAAAATGTCTTCATTTCTATAACTGTATCTATTTATCTATCATTTACCTACCTAGTCTATATTTATATATATGTTAACTTCTGGAAGAGAAGAACTAAACATAAAACCCTAAATTAGCAAACATTTGTTTAAACTTCTTTACTTCTTTGACGACATTTACTTATGGAGTTTTGGAAAGAAAACATATTTTGGTGATCATTTTTAAAGTAATAATCACAACATACCTACATCCCATTTTTTTTTAAAAAGAGAGAAACACAAAGGAAAAAAATATACTCTAATAATAAATCAAATATATTGAAACATTATTTAATTTAGATGACATTTTCAAATTAAATATATATATTTTTTAACTTTCAAAACCATTCATTGCAAAAGTCCTCAAAAATCTCATTTAATTTTTCTGATCCCTCCCTTATGCTCATGCAAATTCATTTCTCTATCAAATTTCAATTATTCTGTTATTATTTCACAACTTCAAATGAGCATGTATTTTTGTGCATAATCTGTGAAAGCAGAATGGATACTACACTCAGAATTTAGTTCAGATGACAAAACTGATGATTCTAGACCCAAAATACTGAGGATAAGAAACAATTTATTACTTACACACTGAGGCTATCTAGGGAGAACGTGATTAACTCCCAAATAGGTTGAAATGGTTTGAGAAGGTAAGTGAGAATTAATTGCTTGAATTTTCTTGTGATTGTGAACAGCATCAAAGTGAGGGTTCTTGCATGCAGGGCTAGATTTGAATTTCTTACCAGTTTCAAGAGAGGGAAACAAACTTATTTATAGGCTTTCACATTGTCCTAAATTATTCTATGCATGCATGGATAATGTGACCCAATGATTGAAAACTTAAATAATATTAAATTTTTGTCACTTACAGTCAGTTTCACAATTTAGACCCCATGAATCTTCATCTCTGGTCAAAACAATTAATGTGGCTCCATGCAAAGTTAAACAGAGACTTCAAGGATTAGAACACATCACTCAAGAGCTCTTTAGAGAAGGGGCTATTATCCCCACTGCTTTTCTATTTTTTCCTATATTTAACAACTATAGTTTGTCTGTACTTACACCTGAAAATAATAAATACCACTTAATGGATTATTGCAACCTGAATGCCATAATTTTACCCATTAAAACCTGCAGACTCAATACTGTTTAAATTACTGACTCCAATCCAATCAGCAACTGGTAGATACTTTATAGTCATTGATTTACCTAATATATTCTGTTCTTTGTTTAGTACTCCAGCTTTTCAGCCATAGTTTTCTTACAAAGGGACACAATACATTCTACACAGCCACTCTGGGGCATCTCTACAGACTTCCTGCTGTATGTAATATTTGGAGGTAAGATCTTAATCACATCCAGATTTCTCTAGAAATATACGTACATTACGCACGCACACGCGCCCGGTGTGAGTTTTAAGCCACCGGGTCCGGGACGCGAACCGCGGTCGACTACGTGGGAGTCCAGCGACATAGCCATTACGCTAACTGCTGGTTCCCTGGAGGTAAGATCTTAATCACATCCAGATTTCTCTAGAAATATACGCACATTACCCTGATGACACTCTTCTCCAAGGAAAGTCATTTCACACTTACTCAGGACTTAACAATCATTCACAAAAGAGCTCACCAAAATGAATAGACCACTGCCTCACACAAAATAAAAGGCCCCACCGTCTCGGTAAAATGTTTGAGGATTATCTGATTAAATGGAGTGTATGCCATCCCTGACAGTGTCAGTAAACAACTGTTGACTTTCTTAGCACCCACAATGTTAAAACAAGTCCAACATCTTTAAGTAATTTTTGAGTATGAAAGCAACATATTCTTCCTTTGTATATTTTATGTAAGCTCATTTATGCTATTACTCACAAATTGGCCCACTTAGAATGGGATTCTCTGTAATGAAAGGCTCTGGAATCCACCCAAAGTGCAATACAATCTGGAACTTTGGTTACTCTACCCCAGAGGTGTATTCACTGTTGATGCTTTATCAGCCTCCTCTCATACCTTAGTTTGTATACCACCCACAAAGTGGTAAGTGGTTCATGAGTTTCTCATGAAACAAACTGCCTCTCTTGGGTGCCATCTCCTGAAAATAGACTCCTACAGGCCCAGAGTCCATAACTCACTGTATTCACATATTCATTGTGCCTTGGGTCATGGAAGTAGCACCTTGCTAGCTCAGCCAGCCCACTGAAGTTTCTTTGTTAAAATGAACATGGTACTGTTAAGTAAGAGCTAAACTTGTGCCTGCTGACATTGATTGCCTCTAGAACGATCCAATCTTCTCTATCTGAAGTCTCTGCCAAATGTCACAGTGCTACAAGTCCCTCTCCTGGGTACCTGGACTACTGGGAAGTCTCCTCAGAAAACTGAGGAAACATCAAAGGGAGTTTATAGGATGTAAGTGTGGAAGTACCACTGTTACACATGACTCAGTCCAATGGCTCTCTCTGCATCTTATAATCACTTTACCAGGATATCTCTGATCAAAAATGGAAACCAAAACCTAGAGCACAATTGACTGAACTTTATGCAGTCATCTTAACACTGAATGTTCTGGACAACAGTCAGTTCTACCTGCCTATTTTTAAGAAATCTTGATCCATGCATAGTGGCTGGCCATTTTGACAGACTGATGACAGTAACAAAAGTTCCATATCAAGACTCACTTCTTCAAATAAATAACTCTGGAATTTTGTGCACTATAAATGCCTGCAATGTAAGTCAAAGTTACTTACACATAAAACCAATCTTTATCAAAGCATTTTTTATACTCTTTAGAATTCTAGCTTGTCATTGTTCACTCAATAGATAGTGAGCAAGGTACATATTTTCCTTTACAAAATGGGCAATGCTGGGTTTATATATTATTCAGAGTTCTCCAGAAAAACAAAACCAATAGGAATTGGCAGAGAGAGATTAAGCATTTGTTAATTGTGGACATTGGCAAGTCCCAGGATTTGCAGAGTGAATCAGCCAGTTGCATTCATAGAAGAGTCAATGTAGTTCTAGTCTGAAGTCTGGAAGGCTCAAGAACTAGGAAGACCAAATGTTTAAGTATGAGTCTAAAGTCAGGAATAAAAGCCAATATGATAATTCAAAAAGCATCAGGTTGGAAGAATTATTCCTCACTCAGGGAAGAGTTATTTTTGTTCTGTTTAGGCTTCAGACTGATGAGATAAGGTCCACTTGCATTATGAAGGGAAATCTGCTTTACCCAATTTACTGTATCCCAAAATATCCTCATATGAGCCCTTCAGAGTGTTGAGTACTGCATGGTCAGCCAAGTTTACACAGAAAATTAAAATCAGAGCTCATTACCAAGTTACTCAATGGAATTTTTGCTTTCTGACCAGTTTTACATTGCAAGCCTCACAGAGGAGACAGACACAGTGAGAGGGAAAGTGAGAAATCACCCACGAGGAGGATGGCCATGCTGCATTCCTTTCTTCTCCATTCTCTTCCTGGGATCTGGGGCATGCATGCACATGTACCTATTATGATTTTGAAGCTACTGGGTCCAGGACTTGAACCATGGTCAGCAATGTGGGAGTATAGTGATGTAATATTATGTCACTTCTTGGTCCCTTGATGCTTTATTTTTGACAATTTTCATGCCCCACATTTTGGCAAGCCCGTAATATATCCTGAATTTCTACATTGGTGCCCGTGGGATGTTTGCACCATGTAAATACCATTCAAAATTCACAACTCCTAGCCCTAGTTACAATAAAAGGCATGATACTAGTCCTTCTGTGTTTTCTTGAACTATTTTTAGACCTATTTAGGATGCTTGATATGATCTTCCCAGAAAATCTTATTATGTGAAAAAGTAATCTTTTTTCATATTCTCTTGTGTATGGTGGTGTCATCAGTTTTATACTGGATTTAAGTTTTGTTACACAGTTTTCTTCTTCGTTTACACAGTGTTCATAATATTCCTATAGCTTCTATTTTCCTGTAACATCAATATAATATAACATTCTAATATAGCATTCTTACTTTTATATCCATGCCTTTGTAACTAATGCTTGAAGCATGACTTTTAAAGGTTGACATGAGTGGGGGCCGGAAGATGGTGTGGTGGTCAAGGAGCTGGATGCTCCCACATGGCTGTCCCTGGTCCGAGACCTGGGCCTGGTGACTTGCTTTCTCACTTTCCCTCTCTCTCTATGTGTATCTCTCTCTGGTAAAATTAAAACAAATGGTTGAATAAATAAAATAAAATAAATAATTCTTAAAAAATTGACATGAGTGTAATATATATATAATATGTATATATATATCTATACACCTATAATCCATGGTATCCAGACACAAGATTACATAAAGTATAAATAAAAAGTTAAATAAATATGAAGCATAAGAGATAATATATTTCATCCAAAGATATGATATAAAGATTTTTAGTTTTTGCCCAGATCAATAGCTCTTTTGAGCAACCTGTTAATCACTCTCACCCAATCCTCTTATAAACTAATGATTATTAGTGGGTTTTTTTTTGGCCTGTTTTTCTGCTATAGTATTAAGTTGTATCAGAAAAGAAATTAAAACTTATAATGGTGATTAAAGAGTATGCATAATAGTTATGGCTGAAGATTAAACAGTAAATGGCTTCAGATTAAGCCCTTAAATATAAAATAACCTAAAATTACAGAACAGTCTTCTTGAACTCATTATCAATTTAAAAATATGCTCTAAAGTAGACTACTTATTTTCTTTCTTTAAGAAGTGCCGACTGTATAGGTCAGGTAGTTAAGCAAAATCTCCACAGCAGGATATACAAATTTGAAATCTTTCAAAAGGCAATGTTTTTATTCCCTGTAATTAGGCAATTAATTCTACTGGCATTTATAGGCTGCTTGTGGTGAGAGAAAAAGAGATAAAGAAAAGTAGTAAAATCAAATATTTCAATTTTACTTTAAAGGTCACTGAATTATATGACCTACCTTAGGAGTATTTAACTTGAAATAAAAAAGTCAGGAGACAAATGAGCTGAATAACTCAAGCCGTGAAGTTTGCTACTTTAATTAGAACATAAAAGATTTTCTTTTTAAGAACTCACTACTGCTTCAATAAATGATCGCTCTGTAAATGTCTTGACGTAAATCTTACTTACTCCCTATTGTTTTATTTCACACTTAAGTGCATTATATTCAATATTTATTCTCTTAAAATACAAACTATAAAATTAAAAGAATTTTTTTCTTCTATGTGACTGGAAAAATATGTTTTCAGAGAGTATAAATACACATGGAGAGGCTTGGATGTCATGCTCTTGAAACAAGTCATACATATTTGCTGCAATTTATTTGTTAACTTTATATTAAAAGTTCAGAAAATATGCTAGTTAATTTGCCCTTTGGTTAATGATCTTAGTGGAAGAAATAATTATATACTTCAAAAAATAATTTTGACACATGAAAAATTTAATAGGAAATCTACAAAGATTTGTATTATATGTACTAACTATAGGTGAAAAATGTTTTCTAGAAGAGCTAATATAGTTTCTTTCAAAGCTTCAGTAGGACACAGGACAAATGCACTTTTCACATGTTAGGCTATAGGGAAATCCGAAGAAATTCTCATAAGGGAGAAAAGTATGCTGACAACATATACTAAAACTAGAAAATAAAAGCAAAGTGTTAGTGAAAAACAAGTAAAAGAAAATCCCCTAAGTAGCTCTCACTTTAAGTGATAATTACAAATTAGAGTATTTTTAAAGCATACTTTTATAAATAAGGTTTAAAATATAGTGATGATTACCATAGCAGAGTATGCCATATATTCACTAATATGGGTTCTAAACTTATTATTTTTTATTTTATTTTATTTCAAATTATTTTATACATTCAATCATGTTATTTAGCTTGCAAAGTGAATATTCCAACATGTGTACATTTCTCACCAGTCCAGTCAAAAATACTATAAAGTTATCTTCAACAGATAATACCCCATTTCCTTGTCCCATTAATGCTATGCCTCTCTAGTTTTCTTCTTAATGTCCTTCCTCAAATTCTACTCCTTCACCAACCCTTTTCTCACATTATATCTGGTATTCACAACCATTTACTATGTTTCTGTATCCTTTAGTCATTCATTTTCGGTCACAGAGTGCGGACACTCGGTATATATTAAGTGGAGACATACAATGTCTCTCCTTCATGGCCTGGCTTGCTTCACTCAGCAGTAAATCTTCCATATTCATCCACTTTCTATAAAATGCCAGAGTCTTGTTGTATTTTATGGCTGAGTAGTATTCCATAGAGTACATGTGCCACAGTTTTTTATTCCATTCATCTGTTCGTTGGCATTTGGGTTGGTTCCATGTCTTTTTTTTTTCAATTTTCCTTTTTTTTTTTTTTTTTTTTTTTTTTTTTAATGAAATAGTAAACTCCTTTAGAAGGTCAGGAGTTCCAGGGTTGGGTAGAGTTTTTTATTTATTTATTTATTTATTTATTTATGGAGAGGATTTTGCTATAGGGCTTGTGCATTCTCCAGAAAGACAGAGAGACAGAAAGCAAGAAATCACCCCCAGGGGGGATGGCAATGCCACAATCCCTTCTCCTCCATTCTCCTCTTGGGATCTTGGGCATGCATGCACACAGGCCCAGTGTGTTTAAGCCACTGGGTCTGGGACTCGAACCGAGGTAGACTGCATGGGAGTCCATTAACATAACCATTACGCTAACTGCTGGTCCCAGCAACTTAATAATTAATGGCAGTTTTGTATGGACCTCTGACCAGTAGCCAAACACTAAATTTACTAGTCACTCTTTCAGCTATTCAGGGACTTAGATTAAGATCTTGACTTTCCCTAATAGGATAATAATATGAACAACTGCCAAGTTCTGTCATTCAAAAAAAAGAAAAAAGGATAAAAGGATGGGTGCCAACACATTTCTCTTCCTCTTTCCAGTTGAATGCAATAGGATGTGCTAGTAAGAGCAAAAACAGCCATTATCATACTTTGATCAACATGATAGAGCAAGAGAGTGAGCCTGTGACCATGACTTTTTAAGTTATTCCCAGCACGGGAAATAGCTACTTGGATTCATATAAGAAAGCTGAGACATTCAGTTTTCAGTGCTCCCTGACCCCTGAGAGTTTTGTTTCCATTTGCAACACTAATATGAAAGAGAGGATGCAATGCATTAAAATATACAGTGGAATTTATTTCTAGCCAAATGCTCAGATACACTAAATAATAACACTCAAAAATTCTCATTCTTAACTTATGCATTTGTCTGAAAAATTATTTAACCAGAAAATAAACAAAAATTTAAAAAGCATCTAAAAATTACATGAATTATATCAGAAAATACTATTACAAAACAATTAAATATTATAATATAAATTAACCCCTTTTATTGATATAAAGTTAATATATATTATGTGACATAGTAAGGGAATAAAAGAGGAAAGAAAACAAATACATTGTTTAATAAATGTATATATACACACAAACATATTTTTAACCCAGTATGAAGCAAATTCTCATGACAATTACAGTTCTCATTTTTATAACTGGTCACACAGTCATAGTTAATATTTATAACTTTCTTTTATAACTCACTCTATATTTATTTGCCTTTAATAAGTACCTCAACTGTTTGTGATTCTCTGGTGGAGTAACACAGATTTTCATTTCTGAAGGGTTTGGAGTATTTGTAGTCTTGTGTGGATTGGGATGCTGTAGTTTACATTGACTTAATCACAGGCCATGGCAATACTAACAGGCACCCTAATGGATCACCTGTATTCCAGACATACTCTTATTTACCTTCATTGGGAGGCAACAGTTCAATTTCCTCTTGGCAGTCTGGATCAACCTTTCCAGTCAGCACTGTGGCTCTCCCTTAGCCTGTTGGTTTAGAAGCAGAAAGGACCCAAAATGGCCAGGTTTAAGTTTGATTTCCATTTCAATCAAATTCGTGTTTCTCCTGATAGAAGCCTTCTCCCCTGAAACTAAGACCTCTAGACCAGTGAGCACGATATTAAGAGAAAAGGAAGCAAACATTTGCTCCTGGGTTACTGGAGTAATGGTAAGGGGTGCCTCTGCCTTTTCTATAGCTTGATTTCTAAACAAGCAAATCCTGGCTATGGGAGAAGCAATATCATTGGGAGCTGATTCTGAGGACACATAGCCTTCCTCTGGAGAACCCTTCTTCAGCTTTGCAAAGTATTGTCACCTGCTGCCACTAACAATAGTTAGTAGATTCACTGTAGACAATAGACAATAATACATTCACAGTAACTGAGTCTTCAAAAGGCCATTCCACCATTTTATTAAGTCAGCTGCTTCAAGGTGATGGGGAACATGGTATGACCAAAGAATTCCATGAGCATGAGCACATCAGCATACTAAGTTTACTGTGAAGTGAGTTCTTTGGTCAGAAGCAATGCTGAGTGTAATACCATTGCTGTAAATAAGGCATGACATAAGACCACAGAGGGTAGTTATGGCAGAAGCGTTGTGTATCGGAAAGGAGAACAATCCATGTCCAAAATAAGTGACTATTTTGATATGCAGAAAAATGGCACCCCTTCCACTGTAGAAGTGGTCTCATATAATCAACCTCCACAAAAGGAAGCTGACTAATCCCCCCAAGGAATGGTGCCATATCAAGAGCCCAGTGTTGATCTTTACTATGGTCAGACTGGACACTCAGCAGTGGTTGTAGCCAGGTCAGCTGAAGTCAATGGACATGCATTTTCCATACATGATCTCCATCTTTCTGGCCATGGACAATTTGTTTCGGAAAACATTGGGCAGAAACAAACAAACAGAAAGTTATCCTTTCCAAAAAAAAAAAAAAAAAAAATTAGTAGGGCCAAATATTGAGCATTAAAAATCCCTGAAAAAGATGTGAGCTTGTAGTATAAGATGCAACGCACCATTGAAATTTTCAGGCATCTAAATATTCTGAATATTAAACAGCATGGTTCAGGTCCTGGAAATGGCAGCTTAAAAAAGCACATCAGGTACATGTGCATACATGCCCAACATCCCATGTATAGGGGAATAGAAAAGAAGGGACCCTCCCCTCACCCTCAAGGTACTTTCTCACTTTCTCTCTCTCTCTCTCAAGTGCATACACTCTATGGCAAATATTTACAAAAGATAAAGGAAATAGAAGTACATCTACCATTCAAAAAACAACAGTAAACATTGCATACTGCAACTTCTTGTTTTTTATTTTATTTTATTTTATTTTATTTCATTTCATTTCATTTTATTTTATTTTTAGAGGTTTTTGCCTCAGGATGCATGGACTTTCAGGAGAGAGAGACAGACATAGTGAGAGGGAAAGTGAGAAATATGCCAAGGTGGGGCGTCCACTCTGCAATCCTTTCTCCTCCATTTTCCTCCTGGGATCTTGGATACACACTCAAATGCACCTGGCGTGATTTTCAAGTCACTGGTCCAGGACTCAGACTATGGTTGGCCATGTGGGAATCCAATACAACTGCTACACCATCCGCTGGTCCCATAACTTTTAAAAATGACTTAATATTCTAGGGACCAGCGGATGGTATAATGGTTATGTCACTGGACTCACACATGGCCAACCATAGTTCGAGTCCTAGACCCAGAGGCCTGAAACTCACACAGGGCATGTGTGTGTGAGTGCCCAAGATCCCGAGAGGAGAATGGAGGAGAAGGGATTACAGTGTGGCCATCTTCCCTGGCCAGTGATTTCTTACTTTTTGTCTCTCTGTCTCTATCTCTCAGGTGAGCACATGCTCCCTATAGCAAAAATTTATCTTAAAAAAAGTCCATATTCTGGGAACCAGCAGTTAGCGTAATGGCTATGTCGCTGGACTCCCACGTAGTCGACCGCGGTTCGTGTCCCATACCCGGTGGCTTAAAACTCACGCCGGGCGCATGTGCGTGCGTGCCCAAGATCCCGAGAGGAGAATGGAGGAGAAGGGATTGCGGCTTGACCATCCCCCCTGGGGGATGATTTCTCGCTTTCTGTCTCTATGTCTCTCTCTGTCTGTCTAGCGAGCGCACGCGCCCTACAGTGAAAATCTCTCAAAAAAAAAAAAAAAAGTCCATATTCTGAAAATTTAGATACCTGAAACTTATACTTATTTTTAAAGGTAACAGATTTCTTTATGAAATCTTTATCTCTCACTTTCAATTTTTTACTTCTTTTAAATAAGGGCTTTGAGAAGCTTTTTGTTGAGTAGGGAAGATTAGAAAATTGACATGGAAGCTGCATATAATGATTATAAATATTCATACATCAGTCAGTCTTCTGGTATTTATGCGTGGTTTGCTAATATTTCCACGTGTATATTACTTTTGCTTAGTGAGAAAATTTTATTTTCTCCCATCTCAGGAAAGGACATTCAAGTATGTTTATCACCATAGAAAGTTAAACTATGAAGAAAAAGGTGTTAAAATTGATTTTTAAAACTGCACATATTTAAAGTATACAGTTTGATGAGTTTTGACATATGCATATGCCTGCGAACCATCATCACAACCAAGGTAATAAATGTACTCAAAACGTGCCCATCACCTCTGAAAGCTTCCTCCTCACCTTCCCGCCTTATATTTTAGCGTGAGTGCAGGTCTTGTGGTCAAAACAACTGACTTGAAATTTACTCTCATTGTAAACTCAAGTGCATGACACAGTAGTGTTAACCAAAGGCATTAAGTTGTAGAGTATATCTCCCGAAATTATTTATCTTGCGTAAATGAAACTTTATACCTATATAGCAATACTTTAATTTCTATTTTCCCCAGATCTTGGAAACCATCATTGTATTACCTGCTTTTCTGAGTTCAACTATTTTGGGTATTTTGTATGTGAATTATGCAGTATTTGTCCTGTGACCAACTTATTTCAGTTGGCATAATGCTCTCTGGGTTCATCAATGTTGTCTTGTAAAGTAGAATTTCTTTCTTCTTTAATTGAAAATACTCCATTGTATGCATCACCAAATTCTCTTTATCCCCTCACCCATTAACAGATATGTAAGTTGTTATCATTGCCTAATTATTGTGGGTAATCAAAACTTCTTAAGTAATCAAAAAAAAAAAAAAAACCTGATGACTGAGAACATGGTATTTAATATTAATTGAGAATTATAAAACCAATAAATGGTAATACAGAGATTAATCAAAAGTTATATTTTGCAATTAATTTGATACAGAAGGGAAATTCGTTGTTTAGAATCAGCGAAATGATAACAGAGAGTTTACATGCCAAAATAGTCCATACATTTAAATATTACTCATTTCTCAACTTGTATTTAAATTATAGAAGAAAACTGCAGAAAGAAATAGAACTCTCATTTACTATTCCCCATAATTAGTTGGTCTGGATTGTTCCAATAGAGAAACCTGGTTTAATCGATGAAAGTAATTGGCTATTTTCCATCGTCTCTCAATTCTATAGTAACCTTTCTCTGCTCTACCACAAAGCTTGCAATTGCACCTTTTAGGCTCTGTCTGGATAATTTTTTTTTTTCTATTCTTGTCAGCAGAACATAAAAAGATGTACAGAAGACAGTAGCTTTCTAAATTCTGGCTTGAACATCAGTTGCTGGTAGTTGCTGAAAGTAGCCAGAGAAGCAATAGCAGTTGGGTACTTATGGAATCCAGCAGGCCAGAAAATACACCTCTATTTTAATTATTCTGGCTTTGGTTGAAACAGCATCTGTTTCACATTTCCACAGAAAATGCAATGGTCAATGTAGTCTGACTTCCAACCTGGATGCTTTAGCTGCTTTTTATTTTTATTTTAAAAATTAATTGCCATGGACACTTGTCAGAGAAAGAGAGAGAAAGGGGGAATGGCCATGCCACAATTTCTTCTTCTCCATTCTCCTCTTGGGATTTTGGGCACACACACACACACATGCACATGATCACATTGGGTGTGATCATGCCACAATCCCTCGTCCTCCACTGCTCCATTTTGTCAAATATTTGGGCTTGCATGCCCATGCACACGGCTTGTTTTTCAAGTCGTGGGGATCTGAGATTCAAGCCATTGTCAGTCAGTTATAACCTGGATTCTATGCACAAAACTTAACCGCTACTTGATGGGGCTGGCCCCCTTTATATTTTCTCAACTTACATCTTTGTAACATTTCTCCATATTAAAGTGCCTGTACTTGAAATAAGCTTTATTTTTGCATATCAGTTAAAAAATGTGAATAGGAATGCAGTTTCAAAAAATGTCTTCAGTTTTTTTTTATGGTTATAAGAGTTTGAATGTGCTCATCAGAGAGAGAGAGAGAGAGAGAAAGAGAGAGACAGAGAAAGAGAGAGACAGAGAGAGAATGAGAAAGAAAGTGAGAAAACACCCACTGTAGGGTATGCCTAACCCACAGGCCTTTCTCCTTAATCTATTCCTCTTTTCAGGATTTTGGACATACAAGCACATATGTCCAACATGTTTCTCAAACCACTGGAGCAGGACTTGGACCACCCAGTCAGCCAGGTGAAATGCAGCCATTTCAAACACCATATCATGAGATGTCCCTCAAAATGAGTTTAAAAGCATTTTCTGTAACATTTTTTATCAATACAAAGTAAATAGTATATATAACAATTCTGTGATCTAATATATCAGGCATCAAAGATTATTCCCATAATTAAAACATGGAGTAGAAAAAACAAAATGGGGAAGATCAATTAGAAAAAAAGGAACATAGTGATTATATGAAGGACTTAAAAAGTTCACAGAGGGACCAGGAGATTGCGTAATGGTTATGCCACTGGACTTCCACATGGCCAATCATAGTTTGAGTCCCAGACCTGAAGGCTTAAACCTCACACCAAGAGTGTGTGTTTATGTGTGTGTTTGTGTGTCTGTGTGCCCAAAATCCCAAGAGGAGAATGAAGCAGAAGGGTTGTGGCATGGCCATCACCCCAGGGAACTATTTCTCTGTCTCTCTGTCTCTCTGAGGAGCACACATGTCCTGTAGCAAAAATCTATCTAACAAAAATAAGTAAATAAATAAATAAATATAAATAAAATCACAGAACAATAGAATTAAAGTATGAGTTCATTTTGGCACAAAAATATTTTAAAAATCCATTCACAGTTTCTACTTAATACCTATTATCCATGGACATTTTGAAGATTCCCTTCAAAACTGGAGGTACAAAGATAGTTTATTGTCTGTCAGGCTACATGGTATTAGATCAGAAATATCTGTTGAGTTCTAGCCAGAAATCCATCTATATGGAACTCAGGACCAACTTGAGTGGATCAGCCCAACAGTAACAGGCTCACCTGATAGTCAGCAAGGGCTGTGGCCCTGAACCATACCTCACCCCCTTCCAACAGGAAGCAGCCAGATGATTTCTCCATCCATCTCTGAAAGAATTTAGCATCTCCACTCTTACTGGGAGAATGGTAGGTAAGTAGCAGTTAGACATAGCAGGGTGAGACAGGCTGCACTGCCTCCTCAATGGAAGGTCCCACTGGGATCAGTCTGACATGTAGTCAACGTTTCCTTATAGAAGAGGGTATCTACTACCTTTGGGAAAAGTCCCCAGGAGAGGGAACCAGAGCCAACCAAAAAAAAAAACCCTTCCAAATAACCCCAGGGTAGCTGACTTCAACCAGCCCACTCTCCCTTCTTGAGAATATATTTACATGACTTTGCTAAGCCAAATAAAGTTTCTCTGCTACCTACTATCTACTCCTATCTGTTGGCGTCTGTCTTCAGTGCTTTGCTGGTGCACGCCAAGAATCAAGGACTGTGATCACCTGGTAGCATATATGTATTTTATTTGTTAAAAAAAAAAATACTCTTAAATCTTGCATAAAAAAAGGAGTTCAGCAAGTAATAGCCTGGTTATTAATTCCTGTTCTGCTCAAGAGCAATTCCACAGGGTCACTCAGATTGATGAAGTAGTAAAGTAGGTTAAATTAAGTAAAGTATATTGTAAGTGAGAAAGAGGTCTTTTCATGTTTTCCTTTACTTTGTCATTTTTGGAAGGCTTTCTTAGCCTGAAACCCAAGTCCTGGTATAGCTGACTCCATATTTGGCATAAGTTAAACTTCTACTCAATGCCAAGTAATACTAGTCTAGTCCTGAGTGATATTGCCAAGGCTGACGCAGAACCGAATTTCACTGGCTAAATAAAAGGTTTCTTCAAAAGTTACTAAAAAGGGAACCAGCAGTTAGCGTAATGGCTATGTCGCTGGACTCCCACGTAGTCGACCGAGGTTCGTGTCCCGGACCCGGTGGCTTGGAACTCACGCCGGGCGCGTGTGCGTGCGTGCCCAAGATCCCGAGAGGAGAATGGAGGAGAAGGGATTGCGGCGTGACCATCCCCCCTGGGGGGTGATTTCTCGCTTTCTGTCTCTATGTCTCTCTCTGTCTGTCTGGCGAGCGCACGCACCCTACAGTGAAAAATCTCTCAAAAAAAAAAAAAAAAAAAGTTACTAAAAAATATGTATCATAAAAAAAGTACGAATTTCAAATTTTATTTTGTACCAAAATAAACTCATACTATAATTCTATTTTTTTCCATGAATTTTGTGAAGTCCCCTAATAATTAATCGGCTTAGGAAAAGAGCAAAAATGTGGTGGTGGGTCTCAGCTCTGGAACACTTACCCTTTTCAGTTCCAGCTCCTGTCACAGGTAGATTCTTAATAAAGTAAAACTAAAACTATATAATTGAGTTTTCAAAGTCATCTATGATTGTGAACAGTTGATTCTATTAAATAATGTCAACCTATAATTAGAACTATTTTAATAGTTAAGTGTTCATTCATTTATAGTTTACCTAATTTGCATTATCACATATTTTGCAAGAGATTCCCTTTCTTAAGCTTTTGTTGTATTGGAAATTTGGGCTCTAAAGTAATGAATAACAGCCACTTATTAAAAATATATCATTTGAAAAGTGCAACATCATTACAAGAGATCACCTTCTACAGCTCATGTGTGTGCACATTTAATTCCTATTAGTTCATTTGATTGCTGCCATAAAGATTTAGTCTTGGTCATTTTGCTGAAATTTAGAAATTCAGCATTCTTGTATTATTAACGGTATTTCACAGCAGGTTATCTAGAAACAGTACTGTAGTAATACACCCATTTGAAAATAATTATGCTATTTCTATTAAAAATATTTTAAATGAACATGCAAAGCCAATAATATCTTCTTGAAAGGGAAATTTAATTCTTGTGCATTGTTATAGGAGAATACATATATTTGAAATGAATACACCTGAGATGCACAGTTTATATTAGTATTCTTACACGTTGATCTTTATGTAACTTCTATTTGATGTTATCAAAAAAATACTAACAATATATGATATGTTTATGATGCTATGTATTTAAAGATAATGTCATTACAATGGAAAGTGTTAACATTTATAATTAATATTTATAAGTTATTATTCAGTATTATAATTTTAAGGAAACCATTTTATGAAGACATAAACACATAAAAAAGAAAGTATTTCCTCAAATTTTATATCAAATCTTACTGTAAAAGTTGATATTATTTCATGCTAAGATTTCCTGTTTAAAAAGTGAATAAAATAAGATCATATTTAGAAGATAAAATGTCACTTGAATGCATTATACATAATTGCCTAAAAAGCTGACTTTTCAGTATATCTAGATCATTGTAGTATTCAATAAATCATGGAAGTTTAAAATAAGCATTTCTGATTTTAAGACTGCTATTTAACTAATTTTGATTTAAACTGTGTTACACAGTCCTATTATTTTATACCCCCATTTCATTGATAAGGGGTAGAACAAAGACTGTTTTTCACGGTCTCTAAGTTGCACATTTTTCTCTATCTGGTGCAGGGACTTGAAGTCTGAACGTGAAGCTGAATGGATTTAAAGCAAATGACTGAGCCACCAGTGTCATGGTGCCCACATAGACAACTGCACAGTTTAATCTCAGACCTAATGACGAAAAACACATCAGGCACATGTGTGTTCATGCCCAAAATCACTAGAAGAGAGAGAAGGAGAAGGGATTACAACGTGGCCATCCCCCCCAGGGATATTTTCTCGATTTCTCTCTTTCTCTCTCTGCCTGTCACTCTCTCTGTCTCTCCAGTAATCACTTATACCCTATAGTAAAATTACTAAATATAGATATATGGTAATTAATTGCAAAACTGGAGGAAAGCTTAAGGTCTCTGGTGCTCATTCTGCTACATTATCAGCAGCATTGTTATACCTGACAAAAGATCCGGAAGCCTCCCAATATTCCGTTTGCTTCAATTTGAGATCCCATGAAGCCACATTGTTTCTAAGTTGTTGCTTTGTACCCTAAATCTATTCCTGACTTTTTCTTGCATAGGAAAGTTTTCCATCTATTTCCTCTTATCAGTTCTCTTACTTTACCCAATGAACAGGCTGGCCACTATGTCAGCAAATTATGTTGAGTTTAACATTCATTATTCATCATTTCTGCAACTTTACAGAGCAGGGAAAAATGGCTTGTTCAAGAGCTTATTTTAATAAGAAATAGGATTCAGTAAAAATTTACCACATGATCTTAGATTGTGAGGTCATGATCCACCTGTAGGTCCAAATATTAGCCTGTGTATGTGTGTACACACACACATTTATATATATATATATATATACACACACACACACACACATGTATATAAATTATATATACATACATTATATATATACACACATATCTACACACACACAGTAGCCTGTATATATCACTGAGTTTTACCCATTTCTAGATGTATATGCCTGACACCTGTGTTTAAATGCTAACCTTCCTGCTAACTTCTGCATTTCACCCCTTCTTTTTTCTCCAGGTGCATGCAGTTACAGTTACATTACTAAGATTGCTTCCCATATACTAAAAACTACCCCAAACATGGCCCTCGGTAGAGGCTCTGGGTTTCTTGCTTTGCTCTCCTTCTCCCTGCCACAATTAAACTTTGGATTTTTGAGCGGCTTTGTGTATCATTCTGGGCATAACACATCTCCTTTAGGAATTGTGAATATGATACATCTTTTAATTTCAAATGTCTCTTGAAGTGTAATCTCTGTAGCTGTATTGGAGTGACTTTTAGTGACCCTACATGAGAAACTTAACGCCCTCCATTTACAATATAGTGGGTAAGCAGAGTGGGTAAACTTCAATAGGGTGAGCAATTCCCATCCTATTTATGCACATTCAACCCTGATAAATGTTTTGGGAGGAAAATGTGAAAGTATTCATTTAAAACAAAATGTGCATGATGTATTCTGTCACAAATTCCAAAAGGGCTTTATTCTTCAGAAACACTTGAAAAAAGTCATAGGCTATAGATGTAGTATATTTACCGTTAACATCATTTTAAAATAGTATGAAATGTTCTTCATAGTTATTATGGGAAACTATTATATGGTGATTCTTTCACTGGATGGAATAATCTGTAGTCATTAAAAATGAATGAAATACACTCTCTGTGCTACATGAAAAGTTCTCCAATGTATGCTATTAAGTGTATTAAAGCAAGACTCAAAGAAAATACTGCAAGTACTTATCAGTGAAGCCTGTAAAGATGGATTACCTGGTATTAATACTAACTTTTCTTGATAGGTATATTATTTCTATCACGAAAGTTTCAAGACATTTCTCATATAAAAATGTTTTTTATTGTATTTCTTTTTTCATTTGATTAATGCCAATAAATGTAATTATTTGACTTAATTATGTTTGCTAAACAGTACATTTTCATTCATGTTGGTTTTCAACTTTGAGCTTTTGTGGATACAATATTTAAGTCATTCAAAAAGCGTTGTTCTTTTGAAGTAGTAAATCTCCTGTTTCTGGTTTACAAATTATATTATGTTCAAAAAATTGTTTATAAACATTTATTAGATCAATAGCATGAACATTATTTCCAGTATCTATACCATCCTCTTAAGCCAAGCCATTGTACTTTTGTATGTAGGTTAAATTCTTTGATGGCTGTAAATATTTTTGCAAATATGATCCATCACATGTAATTTCAGCCCCCCCTTATATGTCAGTTAGTATTCTTTCTGCTATGCAATATGTTATTCTCAGATGTTTCTACATGCATGTATAAAAATCAACTTTAACGTGTTTAACTTGAAGTTTAACTTCAACTGAAACGTGATTTTTCTTTTTTTAAGAAAATGTTGAGGTATACTTTTTATTTTATTTTTTGTTGTTGTTCTTTCTTTTTTTTTTTTTTTTTTGAGAGGTTTTTTCTATTGGGCCAGTTTTTTTTTTTTTTGAGAGGTTTATTCTATAGGGCACGTGTGCTCGCCATACAGACAGACAGAGACAGAGAGACAGAAAATGAGAAATCATCTCCAGGGGGGATGGTCACGCCGCAATCCCTTCTCCTCCATTCTCCTCTCGGGATCTTGGGCATGCACGCACACGCACCCGGTGTGGGACGTGAACCACAGTTGACTACGTGGGAATCCAGCGACATAGCCATTATGCTAACTGCTGGTTCCCGTTGTTGTTCTTTCTTGTTTTTAGAAAATGTTGAGGTATACTTTTTATTTTATTTTTTGTTGTTGTTCTTTCTTGTTTTTAGTTTGTTATAGGTCACATGCACTCCTATGAGAGAGAGAGAGAGATCGCCCACCCTCCCCCCAGGGAGGATGGCCATCCCTTCTCCATTCTCCCTCTTGGAATCTTGGGATTTGAGGCACTCAAGGACATGCCATCAAGTATGTTTTCCAAGCTGTAGAGTCTGGAACTCAAACTGTGCAGTCAGTCATGTGGGATCCAGCTGTCTTAGCCTATATGTCACCTGTTGGCACATGTTTTTTAAGTTCACCTGTTTGAAAAAGTTTTATAATAAATTTACCTATTTTGTATTTATCACCATACACTAGTTTCAGACTATTTTATCATCCTAGTAAAATCTTTCATGTTCATTAATTATTAAGTCCAATACCACCTGTACCCTCCCTAGGCAAGCAATCATTAACCTACATTAACCTACATATCTGTTTGCTTTTTCTTGACATTTCATTAAAAAAAAAAATCACACAATTTGTGATTCTCCTGTTTCTGGCTTCTTTCTTTCAAAGAGTTTTTTTTTTTTTTTTTTTTTTCTTTTTTTTTAGGGGGCTCTCTTTTTTCCTTTTACTATAGGGTGCTTGCACTCACCAGAGAGAGACAAAGAAATCACCCTCCAGCAGGGATGGCCATGCTGCAATCCCTTCTCCTCCATTTACCTCTCAGATTTTGGGCACACATGCACATATCCAGGACTTGAACTGCAGTCGACTACCTGGGGTCCAGTGATGTAACTATTATGCCATCTGCTGGTCTCTAACTTCCATCTTATAACAATATTCTGGTGCCTCATTGCTGTTGTACTTTGTATTGGTATTGTGTCAATGTATTTACCCGCTGATGGATATGGATGTTATTTTTAATGTCGGCGTTATGAATACATGCAAGTCCTCATGTGACCATATTTCTATTTATCGTAGAAAGATGCTTATGAATCATATAGTCAGATTTTGTTTAAATTTTAAGGAATTGTCAAATTATTTTTTAATGCATCACCATGATTTTAATTCCCACTAGCAATGTATGGAGTTTATTGTTTCTACTCATCCTTGAAAGTATTTGATTGATTGTATTTTTTTTAATTTATTTATTTATTTTCTCCCTGAGCAAGACAGAGGGAGAGTGACTGAGACAGGACCCACAAAACAGCCCTGACACCACAGTCTACCCTTAGGCTTCAGCCAGTCTCAGATTACAGGTAAGTGCAAGCTGGTGTTCAAGTGGGAATCTCCAAACTTGAATTGAAAACCTTCTCAGGTGGGACTTCCTGGAGGAGCATGGTATTTTACCATCGCACCATCATCTGACACTACGCTTTTTATTTTAGACTTTCTAGTGGGTATGAACTAATATTCATGGTTTCAATGTGCATTTCCCTGATGACTAGCTAACGATGTTTTCAGTAATAATGTTGATATCTTGTTAGTGACTTATGTTTCTTATTGGTAAAATATTTAGTGATGTCTTTCGTTCATTCTAAAATTAGGTTGTTTGTTTTTTTTTTATAAGTGTTTATTATACATCTTCAACACAATACCTTTACCTTATATGTATCTTTGTATTTTGCAAATATATTTTCCCAGTCTTTTGATTGTACTTTTATTTTCTTAATCTTGACCTTTTGAAATGAAAAATGTATATGTTTTGATGAGGCCAAATTTAGTTGTTTTATTTCATAATGAGCCATGATTTGGGTGTCATATTTAATAAACCTAACTCAAATATCATAGGGATAATTTCAGAACTCACATTGAAATCTATCATTCCTTTGGAGTTTGTTTTTGTTTACAGTGTGATGTAAGGGACTAAGTTCATCTTTTTGCATGTAGATACTCAAATACCCTAGCTCTGTTTGCTGAAAGTGGCATTGAATATTGATACTATCATGTCCTGACCTTGGGACAATGGGCAATTTATTTAAGTCACTTAATATCTGAATAGTTTTCTTCTTTAAGGGGTTGAAAGATCCCAAATATACTTATAGAAACATATAGATATCTTACCATACACTGAGAAAACACTTCTTTCTCACGCAGAAAGTGAGAAATCACCCCCCAGGGGGGATGGCCACATTGTAATACCTTCTCCTCCATTCTCCTCTCAAGATCTTGTGCACGCATGCAAACACCTGGCATGAGTTTAAGCCACCAGATCTGAGACTTGAACCGTGGTTGGCTACATCGGAGTCCAACCACATAGCCATTACGCCAACTACTGGTCCCTAAATATGACCCATTTTTATAAATAATAATCATGGGACCAAGAGGTAACATGGTGGGAAAGCAGCTGGATTCCCACATGGCCGACCATGTGTGGTTGAAGTCTTAGACCTGACAACTTGAAAATTATGCCAGGAGCATGTGTATGCATGCCCAAAATCCTGATAAGAGAGTAGAGGACAAGAGATTGTGGCGTGGCCATAATCCGAGGGAGATGCTTTCTCATTTTACCTCTCTCTGTCTCTCTTGAGGACACTTTGGGTGGCAACTACATCAGTTATCAATTTATTAATTTCTTTACATATTGCTCCTTTAAAGTAGAAGGATGCAAAGCATTCTCAGTAGAGGCCTCAGGAGGGACACCACAGGAAGAACAATTTGTCCTGCGATTTCCAGGTGAGAAAGCTCTGCAGTGTGAGTGTGAGAGGATTAGGTGGATCCATCTAACATGGGATCAAAAAACTTTCCCTCTGACTTACAACCTTGCTTTGGTAATAACGCTTTCGCAGTTCTTTTCACAGAGAAACTATAGTTTCTGAAAAGAATTCAGGATCTGCTGACCTCTCTGGAGTCCCAGTGTAGCTTCTGGTGGCCTGGATGGTCACAGACTGGAGCAGTGACTTCTTGTATAGCTCCTGTAACTCCCATTTTCTCAGGGGTGTGGTATGCTTGTGCCACATCAGTGACAGCTAATCACCTACACTATTTGGATGACCCAATATTTGCCAAACAAGTCCAGCATTCTCTGGTCTGATCAAACCAGGGAAGGTCCCAGCTCTAGATTGAGCTGATTCACACTTTCCCCAGTAGATCTTCTAAGTTTGTCTTCCCCTAGATCTCTTCCTCAACCTTGAAGTATCTTAGGTGGTTTTCATATGCTTCATACTCCTACCATAATGGATAATTCATTATGTTAAATTTTTCTGTTCAGTCCATTCCCTAATTCTATCAACTGATTGCCCTAGACTGCTATACCTAGGCACATATTCCTGTTCATAAGAATCTTCACTTGTCTATTACAAAGTTATAACTGGTAAAAGTTATTAAAGAATACACTTGGCCCCATTCTTCCACCTTATCTCCTTTTCCTCTACACTATGCCAAGATTGTGTCAGCCCTGATTCCAGAATGAAGTAAATGTTTAGATATATTTAGATACAACCATACTTCTACAGCTTTGATTATACAGTTTTGATTATGTCACCAGATTTTAGATTTGATGAATAATTACGTACCATCATCATTGTTTTCTTTTCTTCCAGTTACTATAGAACTATCTATGTCTTTGCAGAGTTAGGCAATGTATAATAAATTCAAATTTTGGTATTTTGACTAAATCAGTCTGGCTCATTACATATTCATAGACATGTTTTATTCTTTTTTTTAAAAATTTTACAATCTGAAATTTCTTTACCTTCCCAAACTTGTACAACTTCATGCTTGTTAGGCTTTTCCTATTGTCAGCAATTTTTTAAAACGCCATCTGTATTTGGTAATTGTGAGTTTATTTAAACAACACAGTGAATGGTAAAAATATTAATAACTTTTTTTTTTGAGAGGTTTTTGCTACAGGGCGAGTGCACTTGCCAGAGAGACAGAGACAGAGAGACAGAAAGTGAGAAATCACCCCCCAGGGGTAATGGCCACGCCACAATCCCTTCTCCTCCATTTTCCTCTCGGAATCTTGGGCACACATGCAGACATGCCACGCATGAGTTCAAGCCACTGGGTCCGGGACTCGAACCACAGTCGGCTACATGAGAGTCTAGCAATATAGCCATTATGCTAACTGCTGGTCCCAATAACTATTTTTTTAATTTGTGTCTTTATATCAGATGGAATACATTATAATGAACTAGAATAACCTTCAGGATTTCACATAAATTTTGTATCTTGTTGGCTTCACAAAATCTCCTTTCAATTGCTTTCTTTACATGGTTTTCCTTTTTAACTTTTACTTCCTGGGTCCCCAAATAAGCTATTCTTCATTCATATAGTCCACATAATTTTCTTTATATTTGTGTTTCTATGCAATTCTATCTTATTTACCGTCCTATCTGAGATTATAATACTAAAGAGAAATGAGTTACAGATATATCTGGAATCAGACCATTTTTAGGGACTTATGAACTACCCATGTCCTAACCAAGAGTCAAGTAGGTTTTTAATTTGTAATTGAAAATGGCATGCTTTTACAAGTACAAGCAGGCATATATAATATGTATGACAAACTTTGGTCATAGTAATAATTTCCAACAATTCTATCACAAGGTAGAATACAGTTGCATCACATTATGAGATAGGAGGCAAGTTCAAAACATTTTTTTTTATCTCATCTAATATATGTGAGCCAAGTATTTTTTTCCTACTTTATAATAATATGATTTTCAGTTTGAAATGTTCATGCCTTTGAATAAAGAACACTTTGTGTATATTTATATGTAAATGTGATACTATCTGTATTGTCTGTCTAATCTGATTTGTTTGTTTTTATTAGGACAAAATTTTCATAATAAAGAAAAGGTAATCCCTATTAGAAAGAAATACAAAAGAAAGTTTAGTTTTATCACAGGTATCTTACAAGTTGTTGATTCATGACACCATTCTATGATAGTCTTAAAAGTATTTGAAGGTACTTTGAAGGTATTTACAGAGGATGAATATAAATAAGAAATCACCCAAAATTTTAAAAGAAAAAAAAAATAAATAAAATGGCAGATAATCATGAGTTTCTAAATCCCTCACTGTATCTAATACAGAAACTACAACAAAGAAAACGATGCTGATGGACCTTAGAATTTGATGAAAGCATTAGGATTCCCTGAGGATACAGAAGGCACCTCCCCAATTGTGTACGATTTTGGCAGGTGTTTCTATTTCTAGCTTGACTCCACAGGGATACATCCTGCATTTGGGCCAGAGTCAGACAATGCTTTCCAAAGGCTGTGATCCAATGTTTCAACCCAATTAAGCTTTCTGCCAATTGAGATGAAGTAGGTTAAAGAATTCATTCACCAGCACAGCAAGATTTCTGTCTCCCAACCTTTCAATTTTCAGTGAGATCCTGGCTTTTTCATGTTTATGTGTACTTTAAGTAGTTCATCACTCATCCCAGAATTTAAAGAGTTTATACTTAGCCCTTCTAAAACTCTTCTCACTTCAAAAATTTTCCAGGAAAGGGACCAGTAGCTGGTGTAATGGCTGTGTCGCTGGACTCCCATGTAGTTGACCATGGTTCAAGTCCCAGACCTGGTGGCTTAAACTCACGTTGGACGCGTGTGCGTGCGTGCCCAAGATCTCAAGAGGAGAATGGAGAAGATGGAATTACAGTGTGGCCATCCCCTCGGTGGGTGATTTCTCACTTTCTGTCTTTCTATGACTCTCTGTCTTTCTGGTGAGTGCATGCACCCTATAGTAAAAGCCTCTCCAAAAAAAAAAAAAAAAAAAAGTTTTTAAGTAATTTTGCATTTTCCCATATTCTCCATCCTAAGGGCCAAAAACCTGACAGTCCTACCTCAGAAAGTAGATATTCTTTGTGAATCACTTTAGAGAATTTAAATTAGAAAAAAATTTTACATTTTTGTTTATTATTTTTATTTTAAAAATAATTATTTCAACTTTACATATGTTTTCTCCTGAGTAAAATTGATTAACATTCCCAAGCTGCCATTATAGAAAGTAGTCTTAAAATCTGTTTATGTAAGTGACTTTGTAGGACAGTTCCTTCATGTTAACAAATTACATTGTTTTACATTTAGACCTTGAGATTACCTTTTACGAGAGCTTATTTAGGGGCCAGCAGGTCACATGATAACTAAGGTGGCTGAATCTCACATTGCTGATTGTGTGGTTTGGTCTGGATGTGCAGCTTGAAAAACATGTCAGGTAAGTGTGCGTGTCTGTCCCAATATCGTGAGTGTAGAATGGAGGACAAGAGATTGCCGTGTGGCCATCCCCACCCCACCCCGGGAGGTGATTTTTCTTTACCTTTCTGGGGAGTGCACATGCCCTATAGTAAAATTATGAACAAATAAATAAATAAGATGATAGTTATGGCATCAGATTAGTTTGAAAACATGTTTACCATATTTAGAAAGAATTTTCTACATGGGTTTTATATTTCTATCAAGGATTAACATGGCAAATATGCTCTAATTGTGTGATATTTAACATTAGCTTTTGAATGTTCTGCTCTCAGTGTAGATCTTTTTGATAAGAAGGAACTAGGCTTCCTGCATGACATTTGTTTCTGATTAAACTATCTAGTTTATTTTGGATAACATGTCCCTTGAATATTGATTAAAGGGCCAGGGAAAATTACATTAAAATACCAAATAAGATTACTGATTATTTTCACTGACATCCAAGTTTTCAAACATTTCAAATATTAAATTAGTTCCTTTTGGATCTTTATTGAGTGATTATCTTAATAAAACACAAAAAGCTAAGGGCTATTTGTACTGTCAACTAATAATTTTATTTAATTATTCAGGAAGTATGTGTCTCAATTTAGCATTCATAGATCTGTTCTTACTAGGAATGTTTAATGGCTTACTGTGGTGTCAGTACTAAAGCCAGGCTGAAGTAGCTGACCAGAGAAAGAATTTCAAATTACAGTGAGGTAGTTATCTGTACTCACTTTTTTTCCTGAAATTTATTTTACATAGTACAAAAATATATCAAAACTTGGTCATGCTTTTTAAAGACATGTATCTTTTTATTATTTATTTTTTTTTAGATTTTTCCAAAGAGTATGTGCACTCCCTAGAAAGAGACAGAGAAAAAGTGAGAAATCAGACCCTAAGAGAGATGACCACAGAGTAATCCCTTGTCCTCTTCTGGGGATTTTGGGCACACATGCACATGTGCCCAACATGATTTTATTTTCTTTCATTTTCTTTTTCTTTCTTTCTCTTTCTTTTCATCCTTTCTCTCTTTCTCTTTCTTTCTTTCTTTCTTTCTTTCTTTCTTTCTTTCTTTTTTTCTTTCTTTCTTTCTTTCTTTTTCTTTCTTTTTCTTTCTTTCTCTCTCTCTCTTTCTTTCTTTTTCTTTCTTTCTTTCTTCTTTTTCTTTCTTTTCCTTTCTTGAGAGATTTTTGCTTTAGTGCACATGCACTCACCAGAGATACAGAGAGAGACAGAGAGACAAAAAATGAGAAATTACCCACCCACCCCCAGAGGGAACAGCCACAGGACAATTACTTTCCTCTATTCTCTTCTCAGGATCTTGGAAACACATCCACATGTGCCTGTTGTGAGTTTTAAGCCACTGGGTCTGGGACTTGAACTACAGTCTACTACATGGGAGTCCAGCAATGTAACCATTCCTCCAGCTACTGGTCCTGTCAGGCATGATTTTCAAGCTGCCAGGTCCTGGTTGGTCATGGGGAATCCAGTGCCTTAACCACTATAGCACCTGTTGACTCCATAATTTTTTTTTTTTACTTAAAAACATAACTTACAGAATTATTTTTCAACAGAGAACTTTATATTCTTTAATTCATCAAATGTTTCTTTTCTTTGTCCCTTCCATCCACCCTCTACCACGCACTACTATCCCTTACATTTTCCGGTGTCTACATTTATCTCTCTATTATCATATCTTCAGACGTCAAGTTCTGCCATAGAATGCAGACATTTGGTATATATAGTGTGTCTTTCAAAGTCTGACTCAGTTTGCTTAAATTAAGTTTCTCTATTTACCCTTTTTAAATCAAGTGATAAGTTCTCATTGTTTAAGTCATAGTTTGAACTACTTTAAAAACATAATTTTAATAAAGGAGATTAAATATATTATTATTGAAAAGTACACTTTTTAAAAGACTTTTGCCTTAGAATGTGTGCACTCGTATGAGCAAAGAGAGACAAAGAAAAACAGTGAGAGGAAAAGTTAGAACTCACCCCCCAGCAGAGATGGCCACACCACACTCCCTTCTCCTGTATTCTCCTCCTGGGATTTTGGGCATGCATGTACATGCATCCATTGTGATTTTCAACCCTTCAAGTTTAGGACTCAAACTGCAGTCTGCCACATGGGAGTCCAGCACCTTAACCACTATGCCGCCTGCTAGCCCATAAAGTGCCATTTTAATTACAAGAATTTAAAAATTTGAGTAAAATAAAGTTTAATTTGTTGCAAGTATTAAACCTTTGAATGCTAATAAAATGACCTATAGATATGTATTTTTTTCAATTGTGAGGACAGTATTTTCACAAAGCTGATTTAAAGGAGTTCATTTGCTAACATAAAGCCATTATGCTCAGTTTATAGGAGGCAGTGCCGTTCATATGCATGGAGTGTGTGAAAACTGGGTTTTGTTAGTAACCCAGCAGGCGTATTCTAAATCAACCTCTAGTCCTAAATAAAAATTCCTCTACATGGCAGCTATAGGTATGGATTTATTTAAAGAGAGTGTCCCATTAACATTGAGGATTTATTCTATCCCATTTTTTAGTATTTCAATTAAATTTTGAATACTGCTTACTTCTGAAATGCCACTATGACACCAATGTAGGTTAATAACGTAAGTGTTAAAATTGACATGCAGGGCCCAGCTGGTGGTTGGCCAGTTAAGGTGCCGGACCCCATATGGCTGACTTAAAAATTCAAATCTCAGAACAAATGTCTTGAAAAACATACCAGGCATATTCTATGCATGTCAAAAATACCTAGAAGAGAATAGAAGAGAAAGGGTTGCAGCATGGCCAATCCCCTGAGGAGAGGGGTGATTTCTCACTTTCTCTCTGGCGAATGCACAAAACCTATGGTCAAAATCTTAAAAAAAAATGCACCAAGGCAATTTTACATAGTCATATATATGTAAGCTTCTTATGCCCATACATTTGTAACACTATGATTTTAGAAATACTATAATTCCAAGTACTGGTGGTTTTATTTCTTAGTGAAAGATCTTTTTTTTTTTTTTTTTTTATTGGTTTTTTATAGGGCACGTTCGCTTGCCAGACAGACAGAGAGAGACATAGAGACAGAAAGCGAGAAATCACCCCCCAGGGAGGATGGTCACGCCGCAATCCCTTCTCCTCCATTCTCCTCTCGGGATCTTGGGCATGCACGCACACGCGCCCGGCCTGAGTCCTAAGCCACCGGATCCGGGATGCAAACCGTGGTCGACTATGTGGGAATCCAACGACATAGCCATGACGCTAACTGTTGGTTCTTATCTTAGTGAAAGATCTTCAGTGTTCCTTAGAAGCTTATCATCCAGAGCCTATTAATACTATCAATTTTTTTAAACATGCTTTTAAAATAAATTTGTTATTATTCAGAAAAATCCTGGGCTGACTCCATGGCCTGATGTTTAAGGGAGCCAGATTTTACACAGCTAATCAATTAAATCATTTTCAAGCCTCAGTGGTTAGAAAAATATACCATACGTATATGTGCACCCAAAATCCCAACAGGAAGGAAAAATGGAGAACAAAGAATTTTGACATGTCCATGGGGAGGAGAAGAAAGGTGTTTTCTTTATCCCTCTTTCTGTCTTTCTGTCTCTCTGTCGAGTGTACATGACCTCTGGCAATTAAAAACACAGTAATGATTACTAAAATATTTTCAAATCTCCATGTGCAGTATTGGGAGACACCGGTAAGCTATTAGGAGGGCCTGGGTCATACCATCAGACCAAAGTCGCATCTGAGAAGTTGAGTCTTGTCATTGTGCCAGGAAATGACATTTGTTTGTTTTCTTGCCTTCATGCTTCTGTCTTTTTTTTCTTTCTTCCCTATGTCTTTGTAATTTAATTTCAAGAACACTGAGCCTGTAACTGAGTCATTTGATCAATTGAAATCTTTTACGAGGTGCCATATATTTGGTTGGACCTTTATTGGGAGCTGTCTTATTTTCTTCAGGGATCTTTAACAACAAATTTGACAGATTTTCTTTTAACACTTATACCAAGATAATAGATTCTATTTATCTTTTAAAGATCTCAGTTTCTACATACCTTTAGGGCTGAGAAGCAGATGATCTTTTACAATCCTGAACATCATTGAATTCTTGGATTTTTTTCTATTTGCATTCATTGTTATTCAAAACCTAGTCAGTATTTTCCATGTTCATGTTTCCATTACAGTACTTTGCCAAATAGAGTGATTACTTATTTTCTTTCCAACTCTTTCCACAAAGTCCATAAATGAAGAAAGTCTATTAGTTGTGCTGTCTCCCATATTATGCCAGGCCACAAGTTCCCTTAATATTTCATTACCACTTACCATATCTCTTTCAAACTGGGAATAGTAACATCGCTGGTCTACATCAAACTACCAAGTCAATGCAAATATTTTTAGTTTATGCCATTTTATTACTCGTTTTCTTTTCATGTTTTTTACTTATTTCTTCTGAGAGAGAGAGAGAGAAAGGGTGAGAAATATAGACAGATAGATAAGATGATAGAAAAGCGATGGAGGGCAAGGCACCCCTCAACAGAGCTTCTCACCTGAATCCATCCCAAACCCAGCCAGTTGGTATCATGGCCCCACGCCTACTGCATATAAGGGAAGCCTTGGGACACAAAGCCCAGACCTTCCCACATGGATCCAGCATCACAGAGCATTGTGTTTCTGCTATGCCTCAAACTGACTGTTACACACTTTTGAGTTATCAGATTTAAACTACACTATGGTAGCAAAAAGTGTTTTACTTCAGTCTACAAAGTTGTTTTTTTTTTTTTTTTTTTTCTGACTTTCTTCTTCATTAAGGATTAGCTGGAACTGTGTTCCATGTCTTCTCATTCTGGCATTTAAAGAGCAGTCCATGCACTACCTGGAACAAAACAATTCATCACAGCAGTGAGAAGGCTAAGTGGCAGTGTGCTCTGTTTCTTAGATTTCTCTCTGGGAGTGTCATGTCAGTTTTATTCACCTCTGCTTGGCAAAACCAAGCTTCAAACCACTGTCTGCTATCAAAGGGCACAGGGAGGAACAACTTTAACATTTTTGTAAAAGGAGTAGTAAAGTAAAACATTTGGGAAAGGCCATAATTTATAACACAAGAGTTCTTTTAAGGACTTTTTAAAATGTATTTCTTTAATGACATGATTACTGTGCGTATTTATTGACCATGATGTGATTTAAAATAAAAATGTTTCATTTATTTTCTTTATGTGTGTACATGAGAGAGAGAGATAAAGAGAGAAAAGCAATGAGAAGGCAGTTCCCGGTAGGGGCTTCATGCATTGATTCTCCACCCAGCCCTGTAGCCATCCAGGATCACAAATGCCCCAAGTGTGCTCAGGCAGACCCAGGAATTGAACCCAGAGTCTTCCCATGCGGCCAACAGCTTAAGAGCAATGTCTCCACCACTTGTCCTCACCAAGCCTGAGCCTACAATATGATTTTGCAGTATAAGAGTACAATATATAATTATCAAATTAGGGAAATGTGTATATCCATAATCTCAACCCTTAGTCATAACATTGTATTGGGAATATTCAAAATCATCTCTTTTAGCTACTTTGTTGTTTACAAGTTGCCCTATAGAACTTTTATCATACTAGAATTTGTTCCTCTTATCTGTCTGCATTTTTTTTGGCTTTCAATGATGATTCATTTTTAACTAAAGTATACATTAGAATAAAACTGAATAATATAACAAGCATCAGGTATCACAGTAGTAAATATTATTTATAAAACATCATTTCGATACATATGCTAGTGTTCATGAGTGTGCATACATAACATGCATGCATGTGTTCGTGTGTATTTACACATACAGATACATTTTAATTTACGTCTTGAGGCTGTGGAAGCTTGGAGGCTTAAAATTTGAAAAATTTTAGCCACTATTTCTTGCTATGCTAATAATTTCCAAAGCATTTTCACATTGCATTCTTTTTTTTTTCTTTTTTTTTTTTTTTTTGAGAGGTTTCTGCTATAGGGCATGTGAGCTAGTCAGAAAGACAGAGAGACAGAGATAGAAAGCGAGAAATCACCCCCCAGGGTCTATGCCCACACCGCAATCCCTTCTCCATTCTCCTCTAAGGATCTTGGGCACGCACGCACACATGCCTGGCATGAGTTTAAGTCACCAGGTCCAGGACTTGAACCACAGTCCGCTACATGGGAGTTCAGCAACATAGACATTACACTAACTGTTGGCCCTCACATTGCATTCTTAATTTTTCCTCATAGAAACCACAGAATGTGGGACCAGCAGTTAGTGTAATAAATATAGGTGATACTAAATATTCTAACAGCTGGTCCTAGGTGTTAATATGATTAAAAAGAAAACTTTCACTATTCAGATGCTTATTGATTCAGATATTAAAACACACACAGAAATATGAGTATTTGTGTAAAGTTGTTCTGTAAACAAGTAAGCACATGCATTTATCTTGGCTAAATATATCACAGTGGAATTTCTGGGTAAAAAGATGAATGTGGGGACCAGCAGTTAGCGTAATGGCTATGTTGCTGGACTCCCACGTAGTCGACTGCAGTTCGCGTCCCAGACCCGGTGGCTTAAAACTCACGCCAGGCGTGTGTGTGTGTGTGTGTGTGCCCAAGATCCCCAAAGGAGAATGGAGAAGGGATGGAGGTGTGGCCATCCCCCCAGGGGGGGTGATTTCTTGCTTTCTGTCTCTCTGTCTCTCTGTCTGGTGAGCGCACGCGCCCTATAGCAAAAACCTCTCAAAAAAAAAAAAAAAGATGAATATGTATTTAACTTGATAAAAAACTGTCATAGAGTCTGTAAAGTGATATAGTATTTTACACTCCTGCCAGCAAAATAAATTTAAGTTGTTTCACATCCTTAAAGACATTTTTCCTTTCTTTTGAATATACGCCATCCTAATGGACTTAATGATAGTAGTATTTCATTGTCTTATTATATTTCACCCTTCATTTCACCCTTAATGATATTGTGCATCTTTCATCTGCTTGCATTTCATTCAGACATCTTCTTTTACAAATGATCTGTTCCAATCTTTTTGTACATTGTTTAATTGAAATGTCTTTTGATTACTGAGTTTGAAGAGTTATTTTTTTATTCAATATAAAGGTCTTTAAAAATATGTTTGTAGATATTTTATATTAAGTCTGTAGTATTGCCGGTTCTTTTTCTTGAAAAAATATTGCAGGGCCAGGCCACAGTGTAGTGGTTAGGGTAGCTAGATTCCACCTGACCAGGTGGTTTAAGTCCCAGACCGGTGGCTAGAAAAGCACAACTGGTAGGTGTAATTGTGAATGTGTGCTCAAAATCCCAAAAGAGAAGAAAGGATTGTGGTGTGACCGTGCCCCATAGGGATACGTTATCACTTTCTCTTTCTCTCTCCAGTGAGTATACATTTCCTCTGCAATTTTTTTTTAAACAAGGTATTGTAACAAATATGTCTTATAATTTTCATGCACATGGGGCTGTCAGATGGTATGGTGATTAAGGTGTGGACTCCCATAGGACTGACTATTATTTGAGTCCCAAACTTGGCAGTTTGCTTTCTCACTTTCCCTCTCTCTCTCTCTGGTCAAAACTAAATTTAATTAATTAACAAATTAAATTAAATAAATAATTTTTTAACAACTAATTTTCATGCACATTAGTACTATTGTTACTTCAGGGATAGTGGTTTTGTGTCCTGGTCAACATATTTTTTGTCTTCTCTAGGTTTTGCAAATATTTTTCCCACTTTTTAATATGTTCTCTCTCTTTTCTTTTATGATGTATTTTTTTGGAGACGTTCTTGCTATAGGGCGCATGCGTTCACCAGAAAGACAGGGAGACAGAAAGCGAGAAATCACCCCCCAGGGGGGATGGCCATGCCATAATCCCTTCTCTTCCATTCTCCTCATGCATGCACACGTGCCTGGCGTGACTTTAAGCTACCGGGTCCGGGACTCAAACCGCGGTCGGTTACATGGGAGTTCAGTGACATAGCGATTATGCTAACTGCTTGTCCCCTTTTATGATGTATTTTCAAGTTAGTATTTGCATAAAGTAAGAAGTAAATGAAGGTATTTCATTTTGTATTAATTCATCAATAAATTACAGATTGTTGTAGTCTGTGAGGTATTTGACTAATGCTTGTTTTTCAGAAGAAAGTAAAAATGAATTTAAATTCTTGTGGGACTGATTCTAATACATATTTATTTTTCACTCTCAATAATACTTAATCATTTTTTGTACCATCACAACCTGTTAAGAAATGACTTTGCTGTTATTTACTTGAAAATCACTTATTTCATATATTTATAATGTAATGTCAATAACTCCCTTGACTGATCATTTGACTACTAATGAGAGACTGATTAATTTGGTTAAAATACTGGGCTCAGAAAGAAACTACCCAAATCGTTAAGAGTTTTTTGGGCTGGAAGTTCTAAAGATCGTACACACACACACACACACACACTTTATTCTTTTGCAAGTTCCAACAGTTAAAAAATGACACATAACTAATTGAATTTTTGATTCTCAGATTTCATATCATATGTAGACTGTCTTAGCTTATTATTCAGAAATTTATTTTTCTTATTATATGAATTTGAATGGAATGCTGAGCAACAACCATCTGAGAAAGAGCCCTTTTTCTTAGGACTTCAAAATTATTACCCAGTGAATTCCTTTGGGGATATACATTGCAAAAGCTCACCAATATTTCAAATGTCAGTCAGAGCGCTCACACTGCAAGGGGTTTTCTAATAATGCTCTCAACTTCCAACAAACAATGGTTAGATAGTTACTTGAGACTGGTACCAACAATTTTCCCTTTAAAAGGCAATTATTATATTGGACTTTAATTAAAATTTCTTTTATTATAAGGTAACAAAATTATTTTGAAATTCAAAATAACTGTCGTTTCATGCTCTATGTCACAACAATATTCCAAAGAAAATGCTTGAAAATGTTTCCTCATCAAACACTCAAGAACACATGTCCGGAGACCTATAAAGTACATATTGCCTACATTAAGAGGTATCTACCTGGCCCTTGGGCCCTACTTTGTATCCCCGTGAGAGAGACATTGTCAAATGAGCTTCTATACATAATGAGGTACCAAAGGGTGCAAAGCAAGCAGCAGCATTTATTGTTCAAGAATGGAGGTCTGGCCCTCAGTCTGGAAGCAGCTGGATTACAACCATTTGGTGGTTATACTTTATAAGGGACAAGACAAACCCACTAACTGGGAAGAAAGAACAGTAGCATTGCTCATGGTATCAGAAAAACAGAATATCAGAAAAACAGTGAGATTTATAATAAAGAAGGAATTACACACTGAGCTGGCAATATAGTCCAGAAGATGAACCACCAATGACTGGAAGATAAAAGCAATCAGTGTGGTGCACACATCAGGAAAAATGTTTGTACACTCAGAAAAGAAAACAAAGAAACAAAAAAAATATGTCTGAATTCAGGATGGGAAGAAAAAGAAGTGGATGTCCTCATTCTTTCATTGGAAGTGGCCTGGTACACTTACATGGGAGGACATAAAATCATTCAAGCAAGCAACAAGGAGTAGAAAAAGCAAACAGAGAAAACATAACCCACTCTTTTCCTCCAAAAATGAGTTTGATTGAAAGTTGCCCTTTCTCGTCAATAGGAATATCAAAGTCTGAAAGTAGCTATGCATCATCTTGCCAAGAGGATCAGATTGACTCATATATGACAATTGATTACATTCACCACTTCTAGGATTCCAGGTGGATAATTAGAGGTATTGATCTGAATTATATTAATTCTGGATTTATATTTGCATACAGGGTTCTGCAGCAGATGTCCTAATATTATTAGGGATCTTCAGCTGAAAATATTATTCATTAGGAGCTCCTGTTTTATCAACTACTAGATTAATTTTGTTGAAGGTATACCAAAACACTGAGCTAAGATTAAGCAACCTGCATCATGGACTTATTGTTTGCCTCACTAACCACAACATAGCAAATTAATTTAAAACTTGATTGGACAATTAAGGTATTTGCTTAGAAAAGTGAAGGCTCATAACAGACTGAAGGGGGCTTGGTTCACATGATTGAATGTGTTATGTGTACAGATGTAAAGAGATCACCATTTGGGTCAGTGGTTGAGATAGTGTGTGGGAGATGGGAAAGAATGATACGGTATGGCACTGCAATTTCATATGATTTCCACCACTTCACATTTTTTAATCTTTACCTCAAATTGTAGTGTTAGGAAATAGATTAAGTTTCTATGTTCCCAAGGAATGCTTAAGTATTAAACATGACACGATGACCATACTTTTAAATATTATTGTGAAAAGAGATATAAATATAACTGACAGTAATTTAGCTTTAGGGAAAGCTAAATTAACTTTAGAAAAGATACATATTTAGGAAAAAGGACATTACATTAAATTGGCTAATAATTAGATGGGATGTCATTTCAGGAAAAAGAAAATGGTGGCAAAACATTTGGACATGAAGTTCAGATTTAGAAAAATTAATTATGAAAACTCAGTTAAAATTGGACAACATGTTAGAGGAGAAATTTGGGAAATATTTGAACACCTATTCAAACTAGAAAGTTTAACATATTCCAACAGAAAATAATATAAATAGGTCAAGGAAAATTGTCTACAGACTTGTAAGTAGAGTACAATGAATGAATTTAAGGAATAATCATGATCTCACCAATCAATGGGAATTTAAAAATAGAGAATGTAGTTTGCATATGATCTCTCTGTCAATGACCAATACACAAATGAAAAATCAACTGTGGAAATCTTCCTGAAGATATGCACCTCTTACCCTATGGAATCTATAAAAATCTTACTTCATATTATGTTTGCGACTTCATGGATATGATTAGGTGAAAGAGT
>NW_006160069.1:0-35017 GCF_000334495.1 Tupaia belangeri chinensis | reverse complement strand
TATTATATGCATGCACCCAATGTAATCACAAGATCGATATGAGATAGAATCAGAGGACTACAGTTAGGGAAATCTATGAAAGCAGGGAAAAGTAAAGCCAATGAATGAGGGTTGCCTCTAGAAGCTTAAAAAGTCAAGGAAATAGTTCTCCCCTACCTTTACCAGAAGAAATGTAACCTTAGTCTACTTTGTGTAGGAAATTTCCAGAATAATGGTTTGCACACAGTTTCTATTTTGGTCTCTTAGGCCATACAGCCAGACTACCAGTTTTGGCAGCTCATAATCTAGAGATAAAAGCAATGAACTCTGGAAGATGATGCACATGCCTCAAATTCTATCCTGATATATTTCATCCTTGACTACAATTAAAGCCTTACTTACATAAATATTAACATCTCGAGTAATCACTGTGTTGTATAATGAAATACAAAGACTCCTTGTGGGGCCTGAATCTTGAGAAGTATTTGTCCCCATGACTTACGATTAATTTTCATAGTGACCCTGGTACATTTAGGTGACCAATAAGCTGCTGTACATCTAGCATGTTAATGAGTCCTACAAATTTGTGAGGAACTAAGAATCACTAAAATATTTATTTTTAAACATATATACACACACTTTTTGAATTTTTTTCTGATTTTCATACATTTTATATATTGGCTTAGTATCATACTTACAATGTTATAGCATTCACATGAAACATATGAATACTGAAAGTATGTGTAGTTAAAAATGTGATCTTTAAACACAATTGAAAAGCAATTATGAGTCAACTTTTGAATATAAGAGAGTATAGAGGTAAATGTGCTACTACCTTGTATAAAAAGTGAGAATAAGACAACATATTCTAAAAACTACTTACCAGAGATTCTATAAGTAAACACTGTTCTAGACATGAATGATATGAAAAGCAAGAGCTTTCTTGAGAAAAAAAGAAAAAAATACAGAAGTAATCAATTCATGACATTGTTTAGTAAAATCTTATGCCATCCATTATGCTAGTAGTAAGGATATAAAGATGTCTAAAACTGAAATTATATAAAATTCACAATTATGAAGGTTAAACCAACAAGCCAATGAAAACATTCAATAAGATTTAAATAATTATTACATAATAATAGCTATAGGTTGACATGAAGGCATTGATTATTGATATTTAACCCATTTAATTAAGTTCAGTGGCTATTGATCAATAAATGCATTCTTGAAAAAATGATAACCAACTGAAGTGTGAGGGATAAGCATTAATCAGAAGTTTATGGGGTCAGGGACACTGCACTGGGTAACAGATTGAACACTGTATAGTGAACAGGACAAAATATAAAAATCCTTTTTTTTTTTTTTGGTGGGGGAGGTATTTTTTTGTTGTTGTTACAGGGAGCGTGCACTTGCCAGAAAGACAGAGAGAGACAGAGAGACAGAAAGTGAAAAATCACCCCCTAGGGGGGATGGCCATGCCGCAATCACTCTTCCTCCATTCTCCTCTAGGGATCTTGGACATGAACGCACATGCACCCAGCATGAGTTTAAGCCACCGGGTCCGGGACTTGAACCAAGGTCAGCTACATGTGAGTCCAGCGATATAGCAATTGCGCTAACTGCTGGTCCCAGAAATACCCATTTTTAAGAAGGGAAACATTTCCTATTGCCGAATAGCAGAAAGTGCTATGGGATGGTGCGAGATTGTAGAGATGATTTCAGATCACACCTCAGAGGTGAGCAGGAGTTGACATACTCAGCAGTAATGGAGACAGAACTTAACGAACCGTGATGGCTTCTCTTCCTGTAAAGTGCCTAACTGGCAAAGTCATTCAGCGTGACTTCTTTCTGTCACCTGATAATATGACCCACATATTGATCAATATTAGTTTCACAAATTCACTTTAGGTCTCCCTTACTTCCCCAGTGTATACTTTGGCAATGTAGTAACTTCTAGGAGATAGCTCATTTAGTTCTTGAAAAACAGATGATACCTGGAAACTAGATTAACAAGGCTTTTTACCTTCTATTTTATTGTTAGAAATAGTAAATAAGAGAAAGCCATACAGCAGATCTAGAATGTACTTATCCAGCCTGAAATTTTCTCCCTGATTATGGAACAACAAGCTAGTACAAATAATCACAACCCTGGGCTGCCCATGGAATTGACGACAATGCTAAAATATTTTTATGATGCATTTTTTAGCATGCACTATTGATGAGACTCATATATAGAACTTTTGAGAAAAAAATATGTATATATATGCAGACACTTTGGCATTTTTAGAGTTTTCTGTAGCATTTCAGATAATGGCGAGGTGATCACTGGTGTTTTCAAAATAAAATATGTGCTTCATGTGCAGAAATTGAGTGAAAGAATTATTGAAAAGAAAACCTGTGCATTGTTTTCTATCTTTGTGAAAATCGACCAGTTCGCTAGTTCTGGGATTCAAGCCAGGAGGCTGGTGATATTCAAATAATATTTTTTTCCCTATTGTGATATTTATTATTCAATTAATTTTTTGATGCTTCCATCGCCTAGTGGCAAGAGCAATAAGAATTCCCTTAATTACTTTGCATTGCTCATACAGCTGTTTTGAATTATCTCAAAAAAACGCATTCTAATTAAGAAACTTTAAAAACTCTGGAAAGTAATTTTCCTTATGATTTTAAGCACTGCTGAAATTAGGGGTCAACACAAAAGAGTCAAGATGATAAACAATACCAAAAAACCCTCATGTCTTCATATTGAATTCTTTTTAATTTCCTTTCATATAGTCACAGACTTTAAATGTACTTTGCATCTTTATTATCTATATTAAGTCTGTGATTTCATTGTATGAAATTCAGAATAATTTACAATAAATCTAAATGCAATAAATATTTTACATGCAGCCTAGTTAATAACTAGAGTTAATGTTTTGGGCCTTAAATTACTTGTAATATTTTGTTTCTGAGTGTTGGATGACAACCACATTGAATGTTTGCATATTGATCATCATGCATCTGATTAGAAATCTTAATATTTTGTCTTATTTAGTAGTAAAATTCAACAAATAGAAAGATCACAAATAGTTGATATTGTTATTCCACAGTTTTTTTTAAAGCTTATTCATGGGACCAGCAGTTAGCACAATGGCTATGTCACTGGACTCCCATGTAGTTGACCGCGGTTCACATCCTGGACCCAGTGGCTTAAAACTCACGGCAGGTGCATGTGCATGCGTGCCCAAGATCCCGAGAGGAGAATGGAGGAAAAGGGATTGTGGCGTGGCCATCCCCCCAGGGGGTGATTTCTCGCTTTCTGTCTCTCTGTCTCTCTCTATCTGGTGAGCGCACGTGCCCTATAGCAAAAAAAACTCTCAAAAATTTAAAAAAAAAAAAGCTTATTTATATATTTCTTACACAAGAGAGAAACAGAGACAGAGATAGTCATCCCAATCAGTCTTCATGCCATGATTCACTCTCAGTCTCAAGAGCCAGCATGGCTCAGGGCAGTGCCAATGGACCCAGAGCAGGCACAATGCCCTATACAGGATGGAGTTCCTCAAATCCCAGTGAAATGCCCAGTTGCTCCAGCTTTGAGTCCAGTAGCCCTGGGTGCAGCTCAAGATGCTTACCTGGAGGGTGCAGGCTCTCAGACTTGGCACCATAGGAGCAGTAACAGTGTCCACATCCATGTTGGTTAAGTGTGGTGCTAATTCTGCTGGATGTAGGGACCACAAAGAGCTGTGAGCTGTGAGGGGCTCTTTCTCCTATAAAGCCTGGGGTTTAGGCAGAGACAAAGCCACTGACAAAGGCTTCATTAGAACAAGGCCAAGTGGAAATACAAGATCAGAACAGAGAGTAGCCCCCAGAAGGTCTGTGCCATGTTAGAGACACTAACTGTAGAACATTCAGCTTGCAGCATGAGCCTGAAAGAACTACTAGATGGAACATCCCAATTAAAGAGAATTGAACCATGGACTCAACCCAACATGGCCAAGGGGACAATGAAGTTTTGAAAGCCAATTCCCCACGGTGTGTCCAGGAGATTGCACATAAAGTTCCAGGATCAAATGTCTTCACACTTGTGTTTTGGACTTGCTTGGAGTCTCCTTCCTGCCATCCTTGGTGGAATGGAAGACACAGTTTCTGCTCTGTATCTGCTCTAAATTATATTTTGGGAGCACGTAATTTATTTTGATTTCACAGACCCATGGATGCAAGGACTTCGTTTTGCATTTTCAATGAGACTCTGAACTGTTGAGTTGGTATTGGAATAAAGTAGGACATTGGGACTATTGGAATAGGATGACTGTATTTTATATGTGAGAAAAATATGAACCTTAGGAGCCAAGGGTGGAATGCTATGGTAGGAATCATGGTTTGTCTCCCAAAGTTTCATGTTTTGGAGTTGATGTTGGAAGTTGTGAGGCCTAGTGGGCAGTGATTGTTTGATGGTGATTGTATCATGAAAGCAACACTCTCTTAAACAGATTAAAGCTGCCTTGTGAGTCTCAAAGGGACTTAGATCTCATGAGAAAAAGTTAGTTCTACTGAGAGCTGGTTGTTATACAAGAGACAGCAAGTTGCTCTTTCTCTCTGCACCCGTCTGCTGTTCTCTGTGCTTTCACCAGCTGTGTGCCGGGCTCATGCTTTCAGACTTTCCACTTGCTAGAACTGGCAGTTATTAAAAGTTATTAAATCTTCTTTCTTCTCAGATGTTTGCTATAGTGGGTTGTACTTGACAGAGAGACACAGAGACAGAAAGTGAGAAATCACTCCCTAGAAAGGATGGCCACATAGCAATTCCTCCATTCTCTCAGGATTTTGAGCATGGTGTACACAAAACTAGTGTGAGTCTCAAGCTGCCGAGTCTGGGACTTGAATTATGGTCAACTACATGAGACCCCATGCAACCTGCTGGCCCCTAAATCCTATTTCTTTATTACTTATCCAGTCTCAGGTATTTCTGTTAACAATGCAACGACCAGCTAACACAGAAATATTATTATTAACTAAATTCATGGTATACATTAGGCTTCACTCTGTGTTGCACATTCTATGAGTTTTTTGACAGACACGTAATGACAGGTAATTCCTAATAAAACATTATGATGAATAGTTTCTGCCCTAAAAATCTCCTGTGTTTTACCTATTTGTTCCTCCTTGCTCTTCCCAAAGCCCTGTCTTTATAGTTTTTTTTTTTTTTTTCTGGAATGTCATATTGTTGAAATTATATAGTATGAGCCTTTTCAGGTTTTTTCATCCCACTTAATAATATACATTTAATATTCTTTGATGGTTTTAAGTGGTGTGATAGCATTATTTCCTTTTATAATTCTAAATGATAATTTATTGTTTTGATGTATCAAAATTTGTCTGTTGACATATTGAAAGACATCTTGGTAGACAGCTCCTATGTTTTAAAAATTATGAGTAAAAATGCTATGAATATTTGTGTGCATGTAAATTTTCAACTCATTTAGGTACAATAAACACAAAGTAGCATGACTGAGGACTGTGTCATAATAAGATCCTTAGTTTTCTAAGAAGAAATGACCAAACTGTCTACCAAAGTAACTACCATTTTGGGACCAGCAGTTAGCATACTGGCTATGTCACTGAACTCTCATGTAGTCGACTGTGGTTTGAGTCCCGGACCCAGTGGCTTAAACTCACGCTGGTCACATGTGCGTGCGTGCCCAAGATCCCAAGAGGAGAATGGAGGAGAAGGGATTGTGACGTGGCCATCCCCCCGGGGGGTGATTTCTCGCTTTCTGTCTCTCTGTCTCTCTTTGTCTTTCTGGCAAGCACACGCGCCCTGTAGCAAAAAAACCTCTAAAAAAAAAAAAAGTGACTACCGTTTTGAATTTGTTCCCACTAAGAATGAAATACAGTTCCTGTTGCTCCACATCCTCACCTATATCTGGTTTCTATCCTCTATTTTTATCTCAATGAATTATATATTAGGTATAGCTTTGCTCAAGTCTTAGACTTCTTATATTTTACATTGAAGGAAATTTTTCACATGACAAATATCCAGTTTCTAGGAATCCCCAGAGTAACTACTATTCCTCATTTAATTTTTATGCTAGGTGTTATTTTAAAAAATATTCACTCCATAATTCTGATCTGATTTTTTTCTCATTTCTGGAGTTTAAATCTAGAGCATTTAATGGATGAGATCATATGCAAATGAACAGAAAATTACAAGTATATTTGAGACACTGATTAACTGTAAAAATGTTTTATCTTATGGGAACCAGCAGTTAGCATAATGGCTATGTCACTGGACTCCCACATAGTTGACTGCATTTCACATCCCGGCCCCGGTGACTTAAAACTCATGCCCGGTGCATGTGCATGCGTGCCCAAGATCCCGAGAAGAAAATGGAGGAGAAGGGATTGCGGTGTGACCAACCCCCATGGGGGGTGATTTCTCGCTTTCTGTCTCTATGTCTCTCTGTCTGTCCCCCCCCCCTTTAGTGAAAAATTTTTCAAAAAAAAAAAAAAAAAAAAAGTTTTATCTTATGGAGCCAGCCAGTGGTGGCTGGATCCAGTTAAGTTGGCTGGATCCCATGTGACCAACTCTGAGTTTCTATTCCAGACTCAATAAACATTCTGGCCATGTGTGTGTATCCAAAATTGCAAAAGGAGAATTGAAAGAGAAGGGATTCCATCATAGCATTCTCCAAAAGGGGATGCTTTCTTATTTTTCTTCTCGCTCTCTTTTTTTTTTTTTTTTCTCTGTCTCTCTCTGGCAAGTGCATGCAAACGCTTCTAAAAAAAAAAAAAAAAAAAAAGTCTTATTGCCATTTTATCACTGTGACCTTTTAAAAGCTCCCTCTGTACAATTACTAGAATACACATTTAATAGGTGGACTATGTATACAGTTTGCACATGATTATGGAAATGCGGTCTTGTAGTAAAGACTCTAAGAAATATGGTCATAATTTAAATTAGAGAGGAGACTAGCATAGGTGGAACATGCTGGTGTATAGCAGAGTAAGACCTAGTTAAACAAGACTCTCAAGGGGGTTATATTTTCAGTGTAGAAAGGAGAGAAGACACATTCGTACATACAACTAAATAAACTATCAAAATCTGAAGTTAGGAATTGTTAAGTATTGCAGAGCAATTTAAACCTAGTATATGGAAACAAAAATACACACATACACTTCTTTCCTGGGTAGTGAAAATATTTTCCTCAGTTCTTCTGGAAACTTTTAGAATCTTTATTGCCTTGTGAAAGTCACAGATCCATGGGAGCATGAGCAGAAAACGGCCTCCCTCTGATTCTCAGTTAGAATAATATTGTTTTCAGCTTGTTAATACCTCTCACATACTCTCAGTTGTAGAGCCAATATTCTTGTAATGACATTTCTTCTTAAGTTTAAATTGTGGCTGATAAATAATATGAAAATGCATGATTTGATAATAATTCCGATCTCAGTGAACACTGTGCAATAATTCTTGTTTAAATATAAGAAACTAATCACAAGTAATGCTCTAGGCAATTAAAGGAAAACTTCATTTTTCTTTTTCTTTCTTTCTTTTTTTTTTGATTTTACTAAGCCAGAGTGTACTGTGGATGTGAAAAAGAACAAAGAGACAGGGAAAGAAAAAGAAAACACTCCTCAAAAGAGCCCAATCTTGTTGTAACCCTTTTTCCTCGAATTTTCCATCTTGTTAGGATACTGAGCATGCTCCGGTGAACCTAGTATGTAAGGTGCTGGGGCTGGGACGTGACCATGTGGGATCTCCCTTCCTCTGCAAAATGCTAAACACTGCATCGTTATGGGTCCAGTCCTAAAGTGTAACTTTTTCACTTGAAGTTTCTTTATATTTTCAAATGAAAGACTCCATGTTACTTAAATTTCATACGAGTAATCTAAACCAGGTTCACTTCTTTGCTCTTGAATGTAGCTTTTGAAATATGTTCTTTAAAAACTTGCTTATTTTACTGAGTATATTCACTTACAGAACTACCCACAGACTTTAATATATGTAGTTCTGAGTAGTTGATTTATCACTGTATGCATTTATAATATTTTTAATGTCAAGTTGTTTTATATTGCATTAATGTATACCTACAGAAGTATTCCAAATTTTCCAGATAAAGCCTAGAAATATTTTTAAAAAATAAAGAATACTAAGAAATAAACATGATAGTCTAAGAAAGTTACTTATAGATGGTCTTGTCTGAGTTCTTCCTGTTATGTGAAAATACACTAGATAAAGAGTTTAAAAATATCCTGTGATCGGTAAATGACATATGGTTACATCACTGTACTCCATGTAGTTGACTGCAGTTTGAGTCCCAGACCCAGAGACAAAACTGTCACCTGGGGTGTGTGTGTGTGTGTGTTCAAAATACTAAGAGGAGAATGGAGGAGAGGCGACTGTGGCATGGCCTTCTCCCCTGGGGAGTGAGTTTTCTTTTACTGTATCTTGGTCTCTCTGGTGAGCATACATGCCCTATAGCAAAAATCTCTCATTTCAAAAAAAGATTTAAAAAAAAAAAGACTTAACAAAAGTATCATAGAGCTAAAAAGGAGAACTTTATAAAACACAATAAAAGTGGCCTTTTACTAATAAGTCTTAAATTATATATCATATTAACATGATTCATTAAAATATATTTAAACATAAAAGTTTCTTTAAAATAAAGATTTGTACACATATTTAGATACCAAAATTCCATTTTAAATATTTTAGCATGCCATTTAAAACCTGGGACCAGCAGTTGACATAATGACTGTATTGCTGGACTCCCATGTAGTCGACTGCGGTTCGAGTCCCAGACCTCATGGCTTAAACTCACATACTCACGCCGGGTGCATGTGTGTGTGTGCCCAAGAACCTGAGAGGAAAATGGAGAAGAAGGGATTGCGGCGTGGCCATTTCCCATAGGGGGTGATTTCTCGCTTTCTGTCTCTCTGTCTCTCTCTGTCTTTCTGGTGAGCGCATGTGCCCTATAGCAAAATCCTCTCCAAAAAATAAATAAATAAATAAATAAAATAAAATAAAACCTATATCAAAATAAGTTGCATATAAATAGATTTTAAAATACCTATCTATATAGTTTTAGAATTTCTTCTTCCTTCTATTATTCTGATTCAGGGGAAAGTTCTTTAATTAATGTACTATGTGCTATGGAAATGTCAATGAATGTGATAAAGGAACTTCTTTGGAGATTTATCATAAGATGTAATTTTCTAATTTTACATTTTGTTGCAATGTGTAGTGTCACAGATAAAAACGCTTTTGAAATGACTGCTTCTTAGAGCAGTCTAAAAACTTTAAAGGTCATAAGCCCCCCTCTGTGACTGTTAGATAACAAGTATGTTAATACTTTACAAAGGATAATTAAATCCCTGCATAAGATTGTCTTCATGTTAATTCACAATGCATATTTTCTTTATGTTTTCCCCAAGAAAATGTGTACGCCTCATTTGACATAAATGTTTGCTTAAAAGTGTATGTTTATTACTAGCATAGAATTAAAGTAAGTGTGAATTAATTAATATGCATAATCTAAATGACACACAATTGGAAAAATAAATAACATTCAAGCTTTCCAAATACAGATCTCTAAATCGAGAAATGGAGTGCCAGTCTCATTGTTCCAGACACTTGGCTCATTTACTTGAAGCCCGTGAATGACTGAATATAAACAGTAAGCATGACAAAAGAATAAATTATAAATGTCTATTTAATGTCTAGTTACTAATATGAATTATGCAATTATAGACAAACAACTATAAACTTTTTTATAAACTACATTTTCTTTTAATTTTTAATATTTTCATCTGAAGAAGTTGGCCATACTTAAGTTCAAATAGTTTTTTTGTTGTCATTGTTTCAGGTTTCTGCCATAGGGTGCGTGTGTTCCTCAGAGACAGAGAGTGAGAAAGTGAGAAATCAGCCCCGCCCCGGGAGATGAATTATAGACAAACAACTATAAACTTTTTTATAAACTACATTTTCTTTTAATTTTTAATATTTTCATCTGAAGAAGTTGGCCATACTTAAGTTCAAATAGTTTTTTTGTTGTCATTGTTTCAGGTTTCTGCCATAGGGTGCGTGTGTTCCTCAGAGACAGAGAGTGAGAAAGTGAGAAATCAGCCCCGCCCTGGGAGATGTCCATACCACAATCCCATCTCTTCCATTCTCTTCTCAGAATTTTTGGCACACACACACACATGTGCTCTCAGCATGAGTTTTTAACCATATGCCAAAGGCTGATCCCATCAACTGGTGTGATTTACAAGCCACCAGGTCTGAGATTCCAACAGTACTCAGTCATGTGGGAATCCAGTGCCTTAACCACCTTGCCACCTGCTGGTCCCCTGATTATTACTATTATTTTAATAAAATAAAACTTACAGAATTCTTTTTCAATCTACATAGATTTTAAGGTACAAGCTTTTGCCTCTATAAGCTTAGTAAATAGTAGAAGCTCAGAAAGAATTAGCTAATATTGGGACCAACAGATGGCATGTTTGTTCTGGACTCCCACGTAGTTGACTACGATTTGAGTCCTGGACCCAGTGGCCTAAAACTCACGCTAAGCACAGGTGTATATGTGCCCTCATGAAAGAATAACCTTAAAAAACGATAATATGCTATTTCAAAAATGAGATAAGAACATTAAGAAAACAATATAACAGTACATAATCTGACTTGAAAATTCAAAAATAAAGCAACAGAAATCATGGAAAAAAAAAAAAAAAGAAGAAAGAAAAAATTAGCTTATATTTTTGTCATAAGGAATATCAACCAAAATAATGATAACCTCCCCTTCCCAAAAGGTTTTTCCAGAACTGTTTCACAAAGAGGGGTAAGATGCTGGGGATCAAGTTTAACAAGATCCTGGTGGAATTTTTATTAAACATATTTTTTAAGTCTTAAAAAAATTACACTTATAAACTTTTTTATTTAGCATTTACTTTTAACACTTATTAATTTAACTTTTCAATTACAGAGATATCATCTATTTAACAGATTTGGAAGAGGGTATACAAGACAAAGAAAGGAGGAGAAAAGACAAAGCACAAACATGTTCAGGCAACGCAGAATGACACGGGATGGTTGATAGTTATACTCCGTTCTTCTGCAATTGCGTAAGAAGACTGCTTGTGACCTCTTTGGAGTCTAGAATCTCATTGTCAGGAAGGAAAAAAACACCATAGATTGTCCAATTCTAAAAGAGAGAATAGACTGCACTATCGTGTAAGGCAATTTTGTGGTTGAGGCATAAACGTAAACTTGTGCTAATTAGCCTCAAGCACTGTGAAGGGTCTGAGATTTTCTCCTGCTTACAACTTATGGTGAGTCTGCCACGGTTTCAGGGAGGCTGGTAAAAGCTGAGACTGCTGGGCCAGTGAAAAACATAGGTTATTACTCACATCCCTAGCTAAAACCAGAGTGAGCATTTTCTTGTGGTATTTCTCTGAGCCCCTCTTTTCACCAGGTGATTAAAGGAAGACTAAAAGACACCTGATCATACAATGGATTGCATTATAGGAAAGAAATGCTGAGATTAAGAAATCCCATTCTTTGTAACTGGGCTTTGGGCAAACTTCCTACTGAGGGAGATATTATCTTTGTTACACAGATTTTTTTCTTCTTCTTTTTTTAATCTGCACTTGGCTCTAGTGGGAGATACTACCTCTATCCACTAAGGCTGTTCACTGCAAACAGACCCTTGGAAAGATAGTTTGGAACCAAGAGCAGTAAGATGGGCCAAACATGCTAAAGCCATGGGAGACTATATCCAACTTCCACCCTCTTTTCTGAAATGTCTTGTCCTCTGGCCATGAGTGCTCCACTCCACTGACCTGTCAGATTAATTTGGCCAACAGAGTCATGTAGAATTCATCCAGATTTTACATGCATCATTTGATAAATAAACTCCAAATACTAACCTCAGAACCACAGAATTTCAAACTCATCAGTTGGACAAATATCCTATCATCAGAAGCATCTTAGGAATCCAGATGGCTTTCTCTTTAAGATTACGTACTAACATTTCTACTTTTCCTCCAACATTAATCCAAGTATATGTAAAACAATGACATAGAATCTGCCTCAGCCCCTGAGGAAGATGTCTAAGACAACTGTGTCTTTCATAATAACCCAAGTCAACCAATTCAAGGAAAATTGAAAGCTTCCCAGAAGTAAAAATATATCATTAATTACTTTATTTTTATTTTTTTATTTTTGGACAGGTTTTTGCTATAGGACAAATCACCCCCCAGGGGGATGGCTGTGCCACAGTCCCTTCTCATCCATTCTCCTCTCAGGATTTTGGGCACACACGTACATGAGCTTGTCATGAGTTTAAGCCACTGGGTCCAAGACTTGAATAGTGGTCGACTACAACCAGGGTCCAGCGACACAGTCATTATGCCAAGTGCTGGTCCCATCATTAATTACTTTAACTAGAATAAGAGAAAAATTTTATATCCACTTTTCTAATACAATAACTTCCAAAGCAAGATAAAAACTTATGATTTGTATGTAAATCCCTTGAGAAGTTCCAAGTAACCAAGCATAATTTCATTTGAGAAAAAAGTTCACATTCATTTAAGAGTGAGATTAAACTACTGATGTTTTTTTCTTAAAATAAAATTTAAAAAAAAATCTTAATAGATCTAGTAAGATTGCACCTAAGGGTCAAGTTGCAGTATTTTTTTTAAGAGGTATTTTTTGCTATAGGATATGAGCACTCACTGGAGAGACAGAGAGACAAAAAGCAAGAAATCTGCCCACAAAACAGAGATACAGAAAGAGAGAAATCACCCCCCACCCCCAGGGGGATGGCCATGCTACAATTCCTTCTCCTCCATTCTCCTCTCAAGATCTTGGGCACACATGCACATGTGCCGGGCATGAGTTTTAACCCACTAGTTCTGGGACTCAAACCACAGTAACAACATATACCTTAGCCTGTAATTTGTCATGTCTTGAAAGAAACTAGTGGTTTCTCTCAAGTTGGGCACTTTGAAAATGTTAATAAAGGAAGTATTATAAAGATGTCCAGAGAATGTGGATGAATCAAAGCATTTGGCAAGTGTATGTATGGACAGGAATTGTAGTTCTGGGTGGCAACTTATGAACTTTAAACTTGGTAAGAGGAAATGTTGACTATCAAATCTGTACAGAGGAGACAACTTTTTAATTACCAGCTAGTGACCTTCCCAAAAGGAGCGAGGCTTCTGGTTCTCCTCTCTATCTTTAATCTTTTACTATAAGCTAAAATTGATCAGGAGCCAGAGCCCAGAGGATCCAATAATACAATCTAGGACATAGAACAAGATAGCAAGAGTGGAGGAGATCTAATGGTGCTAAGGGTGATAACTAGCAGACCCTCAGCACCAAGGCAAGCCTGAAGGAGAATGAGCTTGCAGTTGTGGGACTCATTTGTGAGGAACCTGTATCAGGCATAGTGAAGCAGTAGAAGAAGCAATTTTCTGTGGAGCATAAAATTTAGAAATAACCAAATCGTGTCTCTGCTATCTTCTCTCTTCTCTTTTCGGGCTTCATTCCGTCTATCGTCCTTCTTTTCTTCTTCCTATGCACTGAGAGAGGGAGGAGGTAAAAAAGTAAAGCTGGAACCTGACAGGGTCTCTCCATGCCATGCGCCTTTCCCACCCCTTCAGAACCTCTGCCCCACCAGGATCACAGGTAACTTGAAGGCATACCTGGAGTGTCAAATCCACCTGGGCTCCAAGTCCGCCTTCCCATTTGCCGCAGGTGCACAGCAGCACACCTCACCACCACACCCAGGTCTGGCTGGCTCCATTTGTACTTTACTTTCTACCTTCTGACATTGACTTGTTTTCATCATGACTGCTGCATACTCACCCTAGAACCTTCCGGAATGCAAATATTTCCCCCTGATCGAAAGGCTGCCATTTCTTTTTCTTTCTATCAGAAGTCCTATTTCTTTATTTTTTTTCTTTTTTGAAATGTTTTTGCTATAGGACGTGTGTGCTCGCCAGAAAGATAGACAGAGAGACAGAAAGCGAGAAATCACCCCCCAGGGGGATGGCCATATCACAATCCCTTCTCCTCCATTCTCCTCTCAGGATCTTGGGCACACTCGCACACGTGCCCGGCGTGAGTTTAAGCCACTGGGTCCGGGATGAGCTGTGAAGAACACTGAGCCTGCAGAGTGAGGATGTATAGGACCAAAGCAGCAAAATAAGAAAGGTTCTCACTGCTCTCAACTATGGTCCCTGTAAATTAAGAGTCAGCTAAGAAACACAACGTTCATGGCATTTAACAAGAATTATAGCATTCATAGATTCCAAGGCAGAATGGAGTTTTAGACTACACTAGCAATTCTGTTTCTAATTTTAAAAAGTGTGATTATTCTGTAGATGATACGTATATTATTTAACAATTTGTTAACCCAACCTAATATTTTGATGTTTCATAGATGAAATTATTCTTCTTTATTTTACTTAAGTGTATTTAATATCTGAATGTTTAGAATATTTTAGTCTTGTCATGTAATGATTGGATTATTCAAAAGCTGGCTTCTTATTGAAACAATTTACTTCCTTTTGTTAACTGATTTGCATACTTGAAATCAGTTGAGATGAACCATCACTTTATTTTGGCCATTGTTTGTATTGCTCTAGTAAAGCCTCATCTCTTCTTAAAAGTTCAAGGACTTTTGTTTTTTGTTTGTTTGTTTGTTTGGAGAGGTTTTTACTATAGGGCGTGTGTGCTCACCAGACAGACAGAGACAGAGAGACAGAAAGCAAGAAATCACCCCCCAAGGGGGATAGTCACACCGCAATCCCTTCTCCTCCATTCTCCTCTCAGGATCTTGGGCACGCACACACATGTGCCATGTGAGTTTAAGCCACCGGGTCCGGGACTTGAATCGTGGTTGACTACATGGGAGTCCAGTGACACAGCCATTACGCCAACTGCTGGTCCCAAGGAGTTTTATTTATTGAGTGCTTAAATATATTTATCAAGATAAGCACCAAAATTATGAATCTTACAAAATCATACTTCATCAAAACTTAAAAATGAAATTCATTATTGCCTTTGTCAATGCAATGGTCAACTCACTTTTTCTGTGGATGAAGTTTGTAATCAATGCTAACAAAAGCAGTGTCCTTAATGTATAGCATTAACATGAACAAAATAAATATCTATCACTATTGCAACTGAGTAAAAAACCTTATGAATATTAATGTTCAAAAAGAGAGGTGAATGGTTTGCCACTCTGGGCCCCTAAGGCTATAAATCAAGAAATTGAAATCAACTGAAACCATCCATTAGAAATAACTACTCACTACCCGTATTGTGTTTTGCAATTCCAGCCTAACTCTGCCTTTAAAATAGGCAATCTAAACTTGTTCTCAGTGGATAAGAATAAGCCCTGAAGAACTACTTTTGAAACATAGTATTTCTGCTCGGAAAGTGGACATCAAAGATATTCTGAACACACCATAAAGTTCCAAACTTCAGTGCCCTCAAAAGCTGCACATGGCTCCCATTGACATCAATCAGAACTTTATGTGCAAGGACTGAGGGCAAAGGATAACCACTTATATGATCGACAATATGTTTGATGACGGAAAAAATTGTCTGAAACTGCGCTGTGCTGACTTAAACTCTGCAAGGACACTTAGTCTCAAAAGCTCACCAGCTGTCTACATAGGGTGAGAAATACTCGTTTAACTTTAAAACGTACAAGAAGTTTTCATTTATAATTTGAATGTCATAGCTAAATTAACTGAATCATCATAAATATTAAAGAAATTTCAGGTGGTATAATTTTTTTCCTTAACTGAAGTATTTCTTTCCATATGGAGCACTGACTGATTAATGCTATTAGTCCATATGCACAAAAGCAAAGTTTGCATTTTTTTCCTTTAAGTATCAATAATGAACAACAAGGTGTTATCACCTACTAAATGCGAAAATTTTTCTCTCACTATTATTATAACAGCAAACAAATAAAATGATATGTGACAAATTTAAAATGAATATTTTAAACCCTATTAATATTTAAACCTGAAATTAAACTTTATTTATTTGTCTAGGTCACTGCCTGCATTGTAGGTTTGTGTTTTTACATTAGAAACTGGAAATTGTAAACCTTGGACTGGCCCTGGGGCCTAAAGTTTGAGGGAACTGGATCCCACATGGTGAACTTTTAGTTTGAGTTTTAGCCCTGGTGACTTGAAAAACCTGCTGGCTGTGTGTGTGTGTGTGTGTGTATGTGTGTGTGTGTATGTGTGTGTGTGTGTGTATGTGTATGTGTGTGTGTCCCCTCAGCATCCCATTGAGTTGGAGAGATGGACTAGAATGGATTGTGGCATTACTATACCCTACTAGAGGCACTTTCTGCTTCTCCTTTCTGTCTCCTGTTTTTCTGGTAAGCTCACACACCTTTTAGCAATTAAAGAAGAAGAACTTGTAAACCTTGTGAAGTGAGTTCTATGTCTTTTAGTAGGACTTTTTTCTAAGTACTATTCTGGGTCCTGAAACAGTGGAATCCCTTCTCTCTATTGCAGTTGAATGATTAAAGATAACTGGGGACTAGCAGTTAGCATAATGGCTATGTCGCTGGACTCCCACGTAGTCGGTTCGAGTCCAGGACCCAGTGGCTTAAACTCATGCCAGGCAAGGGGGCATGCATGCCCAAGATCCCAAGAGGAGAATGGAGGAGAAGGGATTGTGGCATGTCCAGGGGCATGATTCCTTGCTTTCTGTTTCTGTCTCTCTCCTTCTGGCGAATACACGTGCCCTATAGCAAAAACCTCTCCAAAAAAAAAAAAAAAAAAAAAAAAGGTAACTGTAGAGCAGGTCTCTTCTCTTTGTACTGCTGGCACTGCTAACTGAATAATTCTTTCTGGTAGGGGCTTGTCCTGTGAGTTGTAGCATCCTTAGTAGAATCTCTAGTTTCTATTCACTAGCTAAAAGTAGCATTCATACACAGTCTTAGTAACCTAAAATTTTTCCAGACATTGCCAAATGGTCTACTATTATAGAAAAATTTATTTCCTCTTTTTTTTTTGGAGAGGTTTTTGCTTTTGAATATATGCACTCACCAGAGAGACAGAGAGACAAAAAGCAAGAAATCATCCCCTGGGGGGATGGCCATGCTGCAATCTCTTCTTCCCCATTCTCCTCCTGGGATCTTGGGCATGCACAAATATGCACTCAGTGTGAGTTTTAAGCTACTGGATCCAGGACTTGAAGTGCATTTGACTATATGGGATTCCAGCTACATGGCCATTACACCAATTTTTCTAGTCCCCAGAAAAATTCTTGGGCATGCACAAATATGCACTCAGTGTGAGTTTTAAGCTACCGGATCCAGGACTTGAACTGCATTTGACTACATGGGATTCCAGCTACATGGCCATTACGCCAACTGCTAGTCCCTAGAAAAATTAATTGCTAATATTGTCTTCATGGTCCATCTTAATGGATGAAATTTCATTTTTAGTAATTATTCTCTTAGTTTCAAAGATTTTTTTTTTAATTTTAGAGTTTTTTGTTATAGAATGTGTGCACTTGCCAGAGGCAGTTGGAAACAAGGAAAGTGAGAAATCATTCCCCAGGGAGATGGCCACACCACAATCCCCTCTCCTCCATACTCCTCTCAGGATTTGGGGATGATCACACACATGGCCAGCATGTTTCTCGGGCCACCAGGTCTGGGACTTGAACCACAGAGTCAGTCATGTGGGAGTCAGTGCCTTAACTACCACTCCACCTTCTGGCTAAATGGAAATATCATTACAAAAGGTGAAACCCCATTTTGTTACTAGCTAACACCTTAGTGAAGATTAGTAGGTCATATAGTTTTCAAACGAAATAATAGGACATAATATATGGAACAGAGCATAAAAGTGCACCAAAAGAGTCAGAGAACTAAAACTGGGGGGAGAGTTGGAAAAAATGAAATAAGCTATTAAATTTAAACTTTACCTTACTATCCAGGCTTTTTCAGTTATACACAGCATTGTAGTTTACTATAAAAACAGTTTAAAGATTAAAATCAACAAAGGTAAAATGTGCTTAAAACAAAACTCCAGGAGAAAATAGGGACAAGCTTAAAATTGCTCTCTCCTAGTGGAGTCCTGGAGACAGCACTCAGTCCTGCCAGTAGCAATGTGTTACTATCATGAAAAGCATTGCTTACCAGGGCAGCCTACTGGAGCCTGGGTGTCCAGCATTTTAATTGAGGGTTGGTCATGTAGATAAGGGGTGCTCTCCTAGTTGACAGTGGATACCAGTGTCCAGTCCCACAGTAGGTCAACTTATACTGCATTGTCCAAAGCCCCCACCCTAAATGACATTATTACCATCGACTAACTGGCCTAACTTAGTGTCTTGAGTAAACAAAGACATTCTCCTTAGGGTAGGATATGCCAAGGGCTTAGAAATTAGCTTCCAGATGCTGGTCAAGGACTAAACCATTCTTTGGAACACGCAGGATTGGGACAAGCCAGGCCCGATGAGTCAGCCTTTACAGCACATACCTCTTTCCTCACAACATGCAACGCATCAGCGATCCACTTCCACAGGGATGTTAGCGTGTTCTCTAGCACTTCATGATTAGCTTTCTTTTTCAACTTATTTTGACCAGTACATTACTGACTTTGAAGTAAGTATTATATCCCAATAAGTGGCAGAGTCATGAAATATTTCTTTTTAGATTGGTTTAAATTTATGTGACAGCACCTTCTTAGGAAATGTGTGTTTTGATGTTTTACTTCCTAGTCAGAACTTGATGGAAAATCATCAGTTAGTAATTTCCTCTTCTAGTACTGACAATAGCCTCTACTTTTATCAATACTAATTACAAAATCACTGGCTTTTTTTGGTAATTATGTATTTAAATTTTTTTTTAACAAATCCTTGTATTCCCATTTATATTGGCCTGTTTTTGCACACAGGGTCTTACACACCAACTCCTACACTTCCTGGACCCTCCAAACCCATTCTCAGAAACAAGAATCCCTACTTTCTATTTGTCAGGTTGGTAAAATCCATTTTTCTTTCCATTGCCCAAATAGCTGAAATAGAATATTTTAAATGATAAATCTAGAATGGCCACTTCACATTTATTTATCTTTTTCAGTTCAAATTCATATGAACAATATTTTCCAATTTGATTCTATAAGACTCCAATAGAAGGAAAAGATATGTAAGCAGTTAAATATAACTGGATTCTGAACCTCAACTAATATAATTTTATTCAATTACAGTGATAAATAAATATTACTAAGTCATATTACTTTTTGTAAAACAGTGGGAAAAAAAAGCCTGCTAGTATTTTTCAAAGTCAACATGACATGTCATTCTTAAACTATTTTTCATTCAGACATATTGAAATATCTATTTCATAGTTACAATAATATTAACCAGATGACATTTGTTTTCTGGAAAGACACATTTTTCAAAGTTTAATATTTCGTACAATTGAATTTAAAGTACTAGCAAGATGTTCCCTCAAAATGGTACTCTGTATGTAGTCGTTATTATAATAAAATTGACCTGCAGTGCTCTTGTTAAATAGATACACCCCAGTGTATTCATTTTTACTGTACATATGTTCTGCTTGGCTGCTGTCTGGGCTTTACTACTTGATCAGCGTTTTGAATATCTGCTCTGCCACATTGTATTAACAACTGAATGACAAGGGTAAAAACCCCAAAATGCTAAGAACACATATTCTATAAATTTCAAGTAATATAATGAAGTAAATTAGCTTGTCCAAATATTTCAAAGTGTAATGTATGTGTTTATGGTTGTTTTTCATCTCAGATGCACAAGACCGAATTAATCATGCTACTCAATTGACAGCATATTTTTATCATCAGTCTGTGTAATGCAGTCATTCAGTGGTTTATTCTTTCCACCTCCACACCACATGTCAGTTTTTCTCAGCATGAATATGTGTCATTCTCATTTTGTTCATAGACGATGTTCTGTTTAGATTAGTTTATTTCAACGTGTTTTCTAAAATATATATCATCGAATGCACATTTTTAATATGTAATTGCATAATTATACATGCATATACATATGCATATTGATGTGTGTGTGTGTGTGTGTGTGTGTGTGTGTGCACGTACACATGGGGGTGTGGGAATGCACATGTATCCTGGTTCACTATATGTTATGATACTAAGATGCACCAAATTTCTCCGTGTATATCTAATCAATTGCTTCTAACTGCTGGGTCATACTCAGTAGTTATCCTCCACTATATTTTATTCTCTGCCAGTGATGCTCCCAAATATCATTGTCTACCTCCAAGCACCACCAAGGAAACCAATGCTATTATGAGCACTGTAGTTCATACTAGTTAATAAATGCAAGTAGAAATTTCTTGACATTGTACAACCAGGAATGACATGGTTCAGACATTTGTATACCGCTCTATTTCAATTGACAGTGAAAAGGTGAGTGGCTCTTAGGCGACACTCTGTTTCTAACACAAAGCCTGAGACTTCTTACTTCCTCGAATTTCCACCAGTGCTTGACATTTCTGGGTATTTAGGCATCACATAGTTTTACTTAGAATATTTCTACTACCATGACTTCTGGACATTCATTACAATGAATGTTGTGTGTGCTTCCCTTATATGGTGGATGAATAAAATTCTTCCCTCCCAATGAATGTTGTGTGTGCTTCCCTTATATGGCAGAATGAATAAAATTCTTCCCTCTCCCAAATCTTATCCTTGGAACTTGTGAATGTTACCTATACAAAGGATTTGATAGATGTGATTAAAGTAAGGACCTTGAAATGGGAAGGTTATCTGAGCTTACCTAGCTGGGCCCTCTGCAACCACAAGAGTCCTTCTAACAGGGATACAGGAAGATCAGAGCCAGCAGTAGCAGATGTGATGAGGACAGACGTCACATGACACAAGGAAGGGCCACGAAGCACAGAACACAGGGAACCTCCAGGGCATGAAAAAGGCAAGGAGCAGATTTTCTTCTCAGAATCTCCAGAAGAAAGCAAGCCAATACCTTGATGTTACATAAGACTGAGTTTAAACTTCTGACACCCAGAACTGTAAAATAATACATTTTTATTGTTCTAACTCACTAAGCTTGTGATCATTATTTACAGAAGCAAACAGAAACTAATATACTTTATCTTTTAAATTCACTCTTTATATTTTTGGAAAACTACATATATCTATATTTTTATATATTTACTTTTTCTTGTTCATTTGCATAAGTTTCTTTATGTCTCAGATGTTATTTCCATAAAAATTTTAGACAAGGAAATACCGTTTTTCCACCATTAGATATTACTAATTTTTATTTTATTATTTATTAAATACTTTTCATCTAATCATTATGTTTTTCTTCAGTTTGTCCTTTTATACATACTTCTTGAAAGTTCCTTTCCTTAGTTCACAAAAAGTTTCTATTTTTCTCTGCAAAATAGAAAGTTTTAGTTTGACAATGTCATCTATAACTATTTCAAAACTACAATTATTTTGCATTAAATAGAGAGTTCTTTTTTTCCCCCCCCTTTATGGACTTAGTTTTTGACAATGTCATCTATAACTATTTCAAAACCACAATTAATTAGCAAAAAATAGAGAGTTCCTTTTTTTTTTTTCCTCTTTATGGATTTAGTCTACTTTCTCAGCATCATTTAGAAATCAACCTATTTCATCCATAATTAATGGTGATTGTGCTGAGGTTGTGGAGACATAATCTGAGTATGATGTTGAGAGGTCAGGTCATTGGGAAATGAGTAGGCATCAGGGTGGTATTCCCATTACTGGTTACTTGTGGATTTATAAGGGGAAGGAGACACAGATACAGACATGATTGCTCTGACCACGTGAAATCCTCCATTATATTGACCTTGTACCTCCAAAAATGTGAGCTAACTAAACTTCTTTTCTAATCAATCAGCAACTTTTGGGTATTCAATTACTAAACAAACAAACAAACAAACAAAAAACAAAAACAAGGTATAATAGTTTCTAAATATATCAAAAATTAAAAATTTTTAAGACAAAAATTAGTTTTTGTATTTTCCTAATAATCCTGAATATCAACTTATTAAGTAGAGGTCTGGTGCTTACTAGTTCAGAAAAGAATGAGACAAAGAAAGAAAGAACAGACATAGAAATATATCTGCCTGTCACAAGACACAACATTGTTTTTTTGTTTTTTTGGTTTTTTTACATTTTTTTGTTTTATTCATTTGTTGTGATTTTGGGGCTGCTGGGTCCAGGACTTGAACTGCAATCAGCTGCGTGCAAGCCTAGTGGCTCAATCACCAAGCCGTCTGCTGCTCCCCAAGAAACAACTTTGTATTTCATAGTTCTAGAAATAACATTTATAAATTCTGACCTAATTATTTTTCTAACCTAAAACCACATATATTTGTGATAAAAAGTTTTACTAAGAAATCACTGTGGTCAGAAACTAATCATTTGATATTTGTCTAAATTTTTGAAAATAAAGAGATGTGTTTCAATATGTCAGGCAACTGTGTTACTTCTTATTTGATCACAGACTTATACTCATTCATCAAAGTTTAAGCTGGAGCTAACTCTGCTGTTTGGATGAATATAGCATACACCATTAAACCTTTTGATCCAGACATGCAGGTTTAGACAGAAAGAAAGTGACGCTTTAGAGAAAGTAGGAAAACAACATCACATTTAGACATACTCTTGCTTTGTACAGGAGCTGTGAGCTGTTATAAAAGCAGTTGGATTGTTTTCATATGCATACATTATTTTTACTACATGGAAGAAAATAAAGAATTTGCCAGCAATAACTGAGAACCACATAACCTGGATCTGAACATCCGCATGGTGGCTACTGGTTTATCCAGCAGGCGTAATGGAGTAGGAGCTGACCATAACTCCTCTGATTTCAAGTGCATTGTATACGTACAGAGTAATAGCTGCTGAGGGGCGTGAGGTGGGGAGGAAAACTGGTAAATTCATTTGTTAATCTTATGTCGTCTTGCTTCAAGGCTTTTATTAGCTCAGCAATTCTATTTGACAAATAAGATTCTACAAAATATTTTGTAAAATTGTTTCAAACTTCAATAAAATATATAATTATTTTTGAAAACTGATTTTTTTTTTTTTTGGAAAGGTTTTCACTATAGGGTGCGTGCACTCGCCAGACAGACAGAGAGAGACATAGAGACAGAAAGCGAGAAATCACCCCCCAAGGGGGATGGTCACGCTGCAATCCCTTCTCCTCCATTTTCCTCTCGGGATCTTGGGCACGCACGCACATGCGCCTGGCATGAGTTTTTAAGCCACCGGGTCCGGGACGCGACCTGTGGTCGACTGTGTGGGAGTCCAGCAACAGAGCCATTACACTAACTGCTGGTCCCAAAACTGATTTTTTTTTTTCTTAAAGGTTTTGCCGTAGGACATGGGCACTCACCAGAGAGAAGAGAGACAGAGGAAAAGTGAGAAAACACCCCTGAGGGAGGAGGGTCATGCCGCAATCCTCCTCCATACTCTTACTGCAATTTTAGGCATGCATGTACATGCACTCAGTGTGATTTTCATGCCACCAAGTCTGGGACTCAAACCATGGCTGACCTTGTGGGATTCCAGCACTGTAACCATGATGTCACCTGCTGGCCACTGATGACTGATGTCTGAAATTTAGCCGAAAGCACACATTTGTGCTTGTGTGTGTGTGCGTGTGTGTGTGTGTGTGTGTGTACATGCACGTGCGTATATCTAAGATGTACCCCTCTGTGCAGTAGTTATTCTTTTTATGGCTATAATGTGGATTTACTACATTTACTTTCTAAGTATGAGCGAAGCTGTCTAATTTATGTCTACCTGATAGAAATAATAGCTCTGAAGTCATTTCTAACTCTCAGTAAAATTGCACAGTATAGTTAACACGTTCCCACCCAGCAAGGTGACCAACTTTCATTCCCACTGACCTGACTTAGAAGTGGTGATGCTGGACATTTTTACTGACCCTTGCCCCTGGTCCTTTCAGTTCTCCTCTCTTCATATTTGCTACTGGAAGCTTGTGGCTTATTGCAATGAATGTGGAAGATATTCCTTCCTAAATTTTGAACATTTATTAATAAAGTAGGTTTAAAATTATATATACATAACATCTACAAAATATTAAGTAGAATCTTATTTGTCCAATAGAATAGCTGGACTAATAAAAGTCTTGAAGTGAAACAATGTCACATAACTAGGAAGATAACAAAATGACATCTAACAATAGAACAAATAGCATACTGGGAAAGATTTTGTTCAGCACTGCATTTTATTTTCAAAATATTAATATTTCAAGAATCTTGTTCAGATACCATCTGAAACCATGTGGATGTTTTTCAATGGTCATAAAAACATTCTGGTCCCAGGAACCAGCAGTTAGCGTAATGGCTATGTCGCTGGACTCCCACGTAGTCGACCGCAGTTTGCGTCCCGGACCCAGTGTCTCAAAACTCACACCGGGCGCATGTGCATGCGTGCCCAAGATCCCGAGAGGAGAATGGAGGAGAAGGGATTGCGGCCTGGCCATCCCCTCTGGGGGGTGATTTCTCACTTTCTGTCTCTATGTCTCTCTCTGTCTGTCTGGCAAGCGCACGCGCCCTGTAGCAAAAAACCTCTCCAAAAAAAAAGAAAAAAAACCATTCTGGTCTCTGTGAAGCAGTTTAGTCACAGAACTTCAAATAGTTCATGCAAAAAAAAAAAAAAAAAGGTCTATTATGATAAAACTAAGCATAAATCTAAATTTTTGGCACCAAATAGAAACTAGTACTATGTATGCATGGGTTTCAACTTTTATTTTGCACTAAAATAAGCTTTTACTTTAATTCCATTTTTATCTGAACTTTTTGAAGTCCCCTCCTGTTTTATGTGTATTTTCTCCAAACAGTATTAATTGCTCGTGTAATTTTGCTTCAGAAATAGAAAATTGTGTTGCTTAAAAGTAAGTAAATGTGGGACGAGTAGCTGGTAGCATGGTGGTCCATATGGCCGCATCCCACAAGGTCAGCTGTGCAGTTAGAGTTCCGGACCCGGTGGCTTATAAAACATGCCAGACGTGTGTGAATGTGTACCCAAAATTCTGAAAGGAAAAAGTAGAAGAGCTTATGACGTGACTAACCTCCATGGTGGGGAAGGGGGTGATTTTTTGCTTTCTTCTCGCTCTTTCTCTGTCTCATTGATGAGCTCATGTACAGTTGACCAAATTCCAAAAAAAGGTAGTATTTTGGTCTCAAATTTTGGTAATTTTTCACTAGAAAAGTTACATTTTGCCATTTATATGGATAGAATTAACATTTTTATTTGATATGATTTATAAAATTGTAGCCGTTTTTATTCAAATTACTTACTTGTTGAAACAAAAGAAAAACTTCATTATAAAACATTAATTCATAATTGCATTAACAATCAACTTTACTTTCCATATATAATACACACATATGCACACACACACACACACACACACACTTATTTGTGTTTCTTTGAGTCATATCATCTTCTGCATCTAGTTATCTCCTTTTCTACTGCTTTTACTCTCTTCCAACATACTGATGTCTCTGTACCTATATACATTGTTACATAGTTTAATATCTGTTCTTCCTAATTCAATCTGTCATGCTTTCTAAAGCTCATTTTCTAGATCCCTGAAACACTCAGACAAGGTAGGGTGACCTCTGCTTACTTGTTGAAACAAAAGAAAAACTTCATTATAAAACATTAATTCATAATTGCATTAACAATCAACTTTACTTTCCATATATAATACACACATATGCACACACACACACACACACACACTTACTTGTGTTTCTTTGAGTCATATCATCTTCTGCATCTAGTTATCTCCTTTTCTACTGCTTTTACTCTCTTCCAACATACTGATGTCTCTGTACCTATATACATTGTTACATAGTTTAATATCTGTTCTTCCTAATTCAATCTGTCATGCTTTCTAAAGCTCATTTTCTAGATCCCTGAAACACTCAGACAAGGTAGGTGACCTCTGTCCTCTCCCTGACTGCCTTTCTGTCTGTCTCTCTCTCTTTACATTTTTTATTTTTTCATTTTTTCCCTTTAGAATATTTTTTTCCTCTTTATTGATTGTTTATGTCTAGTTTCCTTCTTCATTTTTTCTTTTCTTTTTCTTTTACTTTTATTTTTTAACCTTACTTTCTTACTCTGCTCTTCCGTCTCCACACATTGAGTGTCTAGAGTTTAGACAGGCCTAGGTGCACAGTAGCCAAGCATTTGAATACTTTTAGGGTCATTGAAACCTTCAATGCTTATTGAACCTCCTGCTTTAAGGAGGAAGCTTCTTTTTATAAATCTGAACTCATAATCTCTTTTTGTGGATACCATATTACAAAACATAGTAGAGAGAGACTTTGTCACAGAATGGCCAGAAACCACCACAGAGGCACAAGAAATATGAGAAACCAAAAAAATATCTCTTCCCTAAGAGAAAAGAACAATCTTTCATCATCCACAGACAGTATAGTGGAACTCGTGAAAACATCTGTTAGAGAATTCAGAAAATTCATGTGACAAAACTAAATGAGATGCAAGAGCTAAGAGACAATGAACTCCAGAAGATGCAGGAGAAAAGAGATGAGCTCCAGGAGGTAAGTTCTTGCACGATCTGAAAGAGGAAATACACGCCATAAAAAAGAGACAAATAGAGTTGTTAGAGATGGAAGCTTCAATATAGGAAATCAAATCCTCCCTTGAAAGTATTAAAAGCAGATTAAGTCCATGCAAAAGATCAAATATGGATGTTGAAGGAAAAACCACTGACCTAGAGAAAACAATAAAAAAATACTGAGAAAATAACCAAAAAAAGATGAGAATACTGTATGAGAAATTCTAGATACCATTAAGTTCCCAAACATCCAGATAATTGGTACCCCAGGGGTGAAGATACTAATAAGGCCATGAAATCCTGGAAGAAAACATTCAAATATTCAGACCCAAAAGACCCGTAATAGAATTAACCCAAGAAGCTCTTCTCCAAGGCACATTAGAGCCAGATTGGCCAAATCCACAGATAAAGACAAGATACTAATATTGGCCAGAAAGAAACACCAGTTTACTTACAAAGGTTGTTCTACCAGGGTAACATCAGACCTTTTATCAGAAATAATGACAGCAAGGGAAGAATAGGAAAATTTATTCAAAGTGTAAATTGAAAAACAGTTTCATTCAAGAATACTATACCCCACACGATTATCCTTCATATGGGAAGAAAGGATAAAAACATTCTCAGATAAACAAAACCTGAAAGAATTTACCAACTCCAGATCAACTTTTCAAGAAGTTCTGAAAGAAATACTTTACCAGGAAAGCTAAAGACACACATACAGAAATAAGAGAACAAAAAGCAGCCAAAAATGACAAACTTAATGCTAGGGACCAGAAATATCAATAATGTCAAATGTTAACTTCCAGGATTTAAACGGAAAGATCAGACCACAGTAACGCTCTAAATTTAACAGAAGAAAGTTTAATTAATTACATAAGACTGAGCTGGTGAAATAGAATTTTATGACTTTTGAGTAAAACACTACTGTCTCTTACTTTACTATGCTTTGTTTTTCCAAATTAAGGGTTTTGCTTTCTTTTGAGCTGTTGATAGGTTCAGCAATTTGTTAAAATGTTTTTTTCTTCTTGTTCGTTTGTTTCTTTAAATGGAAACAAGTTCTTCTCCCTTTCTGACCCCTCTAGAATTGGAAAATTTGAGGAGTATTCTTATTTTGTGGCAGAATGGTAATTTGCAGAAGTTCAATAATACCTGTTGACTTGAGTCAGAAATTGGAAATACTCCTTATTGGACAGGGCATTGACTAGAGTATCATATCTGAAGATTAAGCCAGAAAAATATGGAACTAAGGTAAATCTCAAGTAAGCCAACAGAAGCTCATGGAAAGATGGCCTGGCACCATAAGCAGTTCTGCCTGGCAGAGAGGATTAGAGAAGCTATAAGGAAGCATTTGTACTATAAAATAACCTGGGCTTTTCCAGCCCAGCATTGTAATCAGTAGACATTGCAAAAGAGCAGCCACAACCAGAGGATAACCTTGAGGAAGACTTTGAAGGAAGAAAAAGAGACTGATCTTTGCTAGCAGATGGTATATCGCAAAGTACTTGATAGGTAGGGCTTAATTGAGAAGGTTTACATGTGAATTGTGTGCTGAGTGTTTACTTTTCAACAGTTTGAGTAGTTGACATGTAAATAGTTTCTAAAAAATATTTAAAAACATACTGTCTCTGCTGTTATAGAGTCACGAACAAAATTATAACAAATATTTCGAACATTATCTTTAAAACCCAGTTTTCTGAAATTTTGAAAGTTGTTTATTAACTGTCAAGAACTATGGAGTATGAGCAAACATTTTGACATATAATGCAAATGTTTGTGCGAAAACATAAAAATAAAATAAATGGTAAAAAAAAAATCCACAAAGACATACTTTTTTCACAACCTTACAAAAATCCTTCATAACCTCGTCTGTCACCTTCAGCTTCACTGTATTCTGTATACCCAGTTTCCTTTGCAATCCCACTACCTGCCCAGCTGTAATTCCTGGAACAATGGAAGCATTTCCCTAGCACTTCTCTTCCCCTGTGTACCAATCAGTAAAGAGTCCTGTGTAGAGGTTGTGCCTGTGTGTTTAATTTCTGAAACCATGCCGCACCGAGGTATGAGAGAACTTGTGAGAAGAAAGAAGTACAAGCCATGGTGTGACCCTGGGGGATGCAACACTGTGAAAGCTTGGAGCACAGCTGGTCATCTCAGCAAGGGCTGCCATACATAAGTCTGGAGTAAAAAAACTGTATGTGATAAAATTGTTCAAGGCATGTCTTAAGTAATGGGAATAGTAACAACAATTCCCTCATATTATTGATGTGAGAATTAAATCAGTTAATATAGTAGATATTTTCTATTTAACACAATAATGATTGATATAGCAAGAAGATATAATGCATAAACATATATTAGTTATCATTATTTTATAATTTGCCCTATTCTGCTTACTTGTTTCCTTCTTTTTGATTTTTAATTAGCTCTGTATTCTGGACATTAGAACAATAATTAATTTAGATGTCTCAAATACTTTTCAGAAGATGGTGTTTGCATCCCAAATAAATATTTATATGTTATATTTTAAATTATGATATATCAACATTTTTGTAATTGTACTTTTAAGATTTATTCTATTTTTTTTCTTTTTACCATGTTCCAAAACATAGTAAAAATTCTATTATGTTTTTATTGTCTTGGAAACCTGCTGGTGGCTGGACTACCATGTAGTAAACTGGGCTTCAAGTCCTGGACCCAGTGGCTTAATCTTCACTCCAGGTGCGTGTGAGTGAGTGCCCAAGGTCCCAAAAGGAGAAGAGATGAGAGGGGATTGTGACATGGCCATCCCACCTGGGGGGTGATTTCTTACTTTCTGTCTCTCTGTCTCTCAATATATAGCTGATGAGCACATGTGTCCTATTACAAAAATCTCTCCAGAAAAAATATTCTTTATTGTCTTAATCTAGTCATAACTTTTTAATAATGTAAGTGCTTTTATATATTTTCATAAAAAAGCTAATTTTAAAATATTATTTTTCCTTTAATTTTTTATTTCAATTTCTTTTACACATTGAATCACATATTACATAGCTTGCAAAGTGAATATTTCAACATGTGTATATTTCTCACCAGTCCAGTTAACAATACTATAGAATTATCTTCAATAGATAATAACCGATTTCTTTGTCTATGCCATAAATGACTTGCCTCTCTATTTTTCTCCTTAATGTCCTTGCTCACACTCAACTCCTTCACCCACCCTCTTCCCACACTATATCTGGTATTTATAACCATTTAATATGTTTCTATATCCTTTAGTCATTCAGTTTCAGCCATAGAGTGCAGACACTTGGTAAATGTTAACATTTTTTGCAATTGATATTAAATGTGACTCCTGTCTTAGAAAATTGTTATAGGCATTAGTTCCTTTCTAAAATATTCATTTCAATTTGCTTATCCTTGCATACTATTCCTATGCTAATGTCAGTTTGCAAAATACTGTTCTTTTTTTCAGAATTACTATTTTACTTCGGTTTTATCTTTAAAATGCATGTTAAATTGGGTTGCTTGGATTTATGGATTTATTACCAGGTAACTGATTTCTTGACATTATTAACTTTTCCCATCCTTAACAAGCATATCCTTTAATTTACTTGCATAGTATTTTATGTACTGCAGTAGAATTTTCTGATATTTTCTGTAAATATGTAATATGAGTTTATGATCCCGAATAGTTCCCATTTAACTCATGTGCATTTTGTCAATGCAACACTAATAGCATACATTGGCAGTTCTAATTAGAATACAACCAGGAATGGAATACATACAGTATAGCTTTGAGGCACTTAACTTTAATTGGTCTAAGCAGTAAACTTCCCTTGACTACCTTTATCGCTGTGGTTAAAAGAATAAAATCCACACCACGAGATTGATATCCTGTTTTATGCGTTTTATTTTAAAGTGTCAACTGTCTCTTTAATTTATTGATTTAACTCAATTTAATACTTTTTCTTTCTCATTTTAAATAGATTTTCTCTGTTCTTAACATATTTCTCATCTTTAGGATTGCTGTTGCCTCCTTGCTATTCTATTTTAGAAAATAAAAAAAGTTTCTTCATTTGTTTCTTATATGAGCAAGAAAATCAGAGACCAGCACCCTCCCAAAAGTATGTCACAATCCACTCTTGGCCTCTGCCAGTCCTGGCTCATGGGCATGTGTGTGCCTGGCATCTTCAGGGAAGTCTCCAGAGGAGAACCTACAACTCTCCAATGTGAGTCTTTTTTTTTGGGTGGGGGGGGGTTTGCTATAGGGCGCGTGTGCTCACCAGACAGACAGAGAGAGACATAAGAGACAGAAAGCGAGAAATCACCCTCCAGGGGGGATGGTCAGGCCGCAATCCCTTCTCCTCCATTCTCCTCTTGGGATCTTGGGCACGCACGCACACGCGTCTGGCATGAGTTTTATGCCACCGGGTCTGGGATGCGAACCGCAGTTGACTACGTGGGAGTCCAGCGACATAGCCATTACGCTAACTGCTGGTTCCCACCATGTGAGTCTTTTAGACTTTTGCTATTTGCGTCTGCCCCACCATTGAACTCCTATAGAAGAATTTTATCCTGTGGTTCAGAACAAATTGTGGAATAGAAGTACATAGAGAAATTGAAGAGAGAAAGGAGAGTAACTCCCATGGTTTTCATCAATGTCTGTTTCCACAATGTCAGGTTGAACCAAGTTCCTGAGTATTTAGGTTATTAATAAAATTAATAACCTTGGTTGGTTAGTTGAACTGTACTGGACTTATCCATAAAGGTTTATCTTAGAGGGCTCTTATTTTCAGTGCAGTCAGTAAAACTGAAACAACCACACATTGAAAGTGTGGTGTGGCGAAGGGATGTGGAGAAGCATCCTTATATTATCTTTACTCAGATCGATAGAGTTTTAAAATCCTGGCTCGATTTCGTAGTTTAGCTTTCTACAGGGAGCTGTGCTGATAAGATTCTGTGCTACTAAAGTCTGAATTCATCTTGAGAGTAAAACATGTCAAAATTAATTTTGTTTTCCAGTGTTCCTCTTTCATTTTCAATATGAAATCAAAACAATGTTATTTCCTTCAGGGAAAGGAGTGACAGAAATTGATAACATAGTTTTTAGAAAGTATTAAAAAGAAAGAAGTAATTTATTTTGTGTGACCATTCAACGTTTGATTCTCAGAAGTTTGTCAATAAGTCTAGTCCTTCTGTTAAGTGGATCTATGAAACCTTTGGCTAAAGTTACAATGTACTCTTCTAACATTATATATAATTTTTGTAAAGTGTCTACATAACATAAAAATAAACTTTCTATTTCCTTTTGCATGCTAGTTTATTTATAGCCATAAGAATGAGCACTTAATTCTTTTAATGAAGCTTAAGTTTTACTCACTAATGGCATAGGAAAAATGCTATACGTTTATTTACCATATTTGAGTAGGATTAGTTTAATACAGATTCTCAGTAAGGGTCCGGTGAGCAATTTGGGGAATTGACCTAAAGCAATAGTGAGAGCTGTTGAGCAGTCTCTGTAAAGATGTTGTATTGTGTCTGACTGATGCAAGAGCTTAACTACCACGGGACAAGCGTTTGGGACAAGGATATAAAACACATGGATGATGAGAACATGTACAAGCCGGAACACACAATGTGAGCTGTCACCCACAGAAATAGTCTGACACCTCTGTGGACTGTCATTGGTTTTGTTGAGTGGCATGGAAGCCCTGAGAAGTCAAGGCTCTTTATCAGGAAGCCAACATACACTGCCCACTGCCTCCTCCGCACACACACACACTCACACATACACACACACGCTCAGGATTTGGAGAAGGAAGCTAAAGAAAGATCCAGTAAAGTCTAATAAATTAATGGTAAAAATGCTGTGACCAATTTTAGATAATATTTTAGTATTTTTTTCCCGAATTAATTGAATGACTATAAGACAATTGTGTTATTTTTCATTAAAAAAAAAAAAGTTACCAGGCCATTCTGTGCCATAGGTAAGGTGGCTGGATATATAAGGCCTAATGCATGGTTGGAACCCTGGACTTGGCAGCTTGAAAACATGCTGAGTGCATGTGTGTGCATGCCAAAATTCTAAAAGGAGAAATGGGAAAGGAATTACAGAGTAGCCATCTATTATGGGGATGTTACAGGATGATGTGGTCCTCAGATCTTGTCATCTCATGACAAAGAATGGAAAGCAGACACCAGTAGATAGTACAGAGTACAGAAACTTTATGTGGCTAAATGAAGCCAACTATACTTTCAAGAATGAAGAGAAAAAAAAAGAAAGAAAGAAAAAAGAAAGAAAAATAACAAAGAAAAAGCATGCTGGCTAAAATCAGTTGAACCTTGGGGTTATTTGGATAAGTTTCTTAAGTTTCTTTTATGATGGTTTTGGTTCTCCTCCTGTTTCCTTCCCTGGGTGACCCCTCTCCTTTCGTCTTGGGGTCATGTTTGATTGACAGCCAGGGGCTTACATAACTTACACACTCTTCCATATACATTTTCCCAGAATGGATCATGAAAGCCCACGGCATGTGGGGAAGAGAAGGTTCAAAACCACAGTGCTAATACATTCTAAATGAACACAGATACCCTAAGGATAGCTATTGGCCTAGCGTGGATGGCAAGGGTTCGGCCTAGCGTGGATGGCAAGGGTTCAGCCTAGAGAAAACCAGGGATTCGGCCTTGAGTTTAGAAAGTGACTGATACTGTTCCCTGTTCTACCTGGAATTGTTGGAGATACTTCTGTAATTTTTTAGGTACCTGATTTTCTCTAACAACGGTAAGAGAGTATATAGTGAGTATAAAGAAAAGAAAATGTCATGTTGGCAGTGATTGAAGTTATTTCATGAAATATAATGAGAAATTGCAATTCTGTCACCTGTGGAAGTTCTAAAGTAATCTCTCTCTTTCCATTGGCAACTAGTGATATTAAATGTAGTGATATATTTCTTGTTCAGTGAAATGTATTTAAGTCCTTACAATTAATGAACCGTATATTATCACTGTAATCATTTTAGGACTGAATAAAATATAAACCTGGTAGTTTTTAGAATTTAAGTCTTTCAGACTACAAAGCTTATACCCTTTTCTAAACCATACAGACTATAAATTCCAGTGAAGTATACAGTTGGATGGTCCTAACTTTCTATGTCATGGAAACTTCTTAAAAATTTAATTTACAATAGTGTCAACATACAAAATTTAGATTTATACTTAATAAAGGACATAAAATATCTCTAAGCAGGAAATTATGAAATATTTCTAATAAAAAATGAAAGGAGACACAAATAGATGGTGAGATAAGCCATGTTCATAGATTGGAATTTTAATACAACTAAAATGGCAATTCCCATAAAAGGGATCAACAGATTTATAAGTGAAACTAATAAAATTTGGCAATTTTTTAAGGTATAAAATGACAGTTAAAGAACTTAGAACCTATTTTAAAATAAAAAAATGGAGGATTTAAAATAGCATTCTAGTAACCCAAAATGATAACTATCTAGAACACAATAGAGAAGCTAGAAATAGACTCACAGAAAACGGTTGATTGGTTTTTGAATGGAAGTGCCCAATCAATTAAAGAAAAAGGAAGGTGGTTGTACATGGACACATCCATGCCTCGTGTGTTTTTCCTGCTGTCAAGGGTGAGATTCTTTTTTGTTTTTTTGAAGAGACTTTTGCTATCTATGTGTGCTCACCATAGAGACCAAAAGAGACAGAGATAAAGAAAACAGGAAATCACCTCCCAGTGTGGAATGGCTAAACTATGACCCCTTCTCTTCTCTTCTTCTCTCATGATTTTGGGCATGTATGCACAGATTGCCAGTGTGAATTTCAAGCCACAGGGTCTGGGACTTGAACTGTGGTGGGCCATGTGAGAGTCCATTGATGAAACCACTATGCCATCTACTGGTCCCCAGGGTTGGGATTTTAACCATGGTTGAGCAATTGGAATCTGGTTTCCTTAACTACTAGGCTAAAGGGCCAACCTAAGTACTTTTTTTTTTTCTTTTTTAATGATCCTGGGAGCATGCAAATAAATCACAGAGAGAAAGAGAGACAGAGAGAGGGAGAAAGAAATCTCCCCTCAGTAAGTAATCTTTTTCCTCCAATTCTCCATCCCATTGGAATCCTGGACACATGTGTGTACCTGGCATGTTTTTCAAGCCCCCAGAGCTAGGACCTGGTCAGCCACATGACATCCAGCTTTCCATGTACAGCACTTAACCTCTGAGGTACAATGCTGGCCCTGCAATACTTTTTGAGCACCATTAGAGAATAAAAGAAGTTGAGTATAGGTTGAAAAAAGTCTTTGGAAAATTTACTGAAAAAAGATCCACACCATAAACTCAAATAAAAAAGGAATCCTTTTTTAAAAAAATTATATATATGTATATATATATATAT
>NW_006160068.1:0-1484 GCF_000334495.1 Tupaia belangeri chinensis | reverse complement strand
AGCTTTTCATACAGGCTGGTGGCACTTGCCCGTCCCCACCAGCCGCCCAGGGCCTCCGCTGCGGTGCCCTCTGTGGCCGCGGGCCTGGAGCCGCCTTCCCCACCCCGGAGCAGTGGTTCCAGGGGCGGTTTCCGTCAGCTGCTGGCTGAACACCACCGGGCAAAGCCACCAGCGCTCTGCCAGGCATCCCAGGCAGCAGGGTGCAGACAACAGCAGGGCCCCGCCGGTGCGCCCCTTCCCAGGACGGGCACCTAGCACCCATGCAGCACCACAGGGTCCCCCAGGAACCGCGTGCCACGGGAGGCCAGCATGGTCCTGCCACCGGGCCTCTGGTGCGAAGGCAGCGGGCTCAGCAGCCAGACGCACCAGCCAGCTGCTTCTTCAAGCATTCCCCGCAATACCTAGAAACCTCAGCCTCTGCTGCGCCATACTAGCTTTCCAACCCCAGGATGCTCCTCTCCTGCAATACATGATTTTCAAACCTCCTGATCCAGAATTCAAACCGCAGACGCTGCCACGTGGGCTCCAGCCACTTTAACCTCAGTGCCCCCAGTTAGCCTGAGATATTTCTAAGTGTACATCAGAGGCAAACTGTCCCTGAATGAGGGTCAATGGCTCAAGCACAAGAAATGGAAATGGGGGCCAACAGTTGGTGTAGTGGTTAAGGCACTGGACTCCCGCTTGCCTGACCACAGTTCAAGACCCAGACCCGACAGCTGAATCTCACACCAGGTGTGTGTGTGCATGCATGCCCAAACTCCTGAGAGGAGGAAGGTGCATGGATTGCAGGGCTATCACCCCTAGGGAGTGATTTCTCACTTTCTGTCTCTCTCACTGGCAAGAGCACACGCCATATAGCATAAAAAAATCTCAATTAAGGAACTGGAGATGTACTGACAGAGTTCCAATCAAAGCCCAACTTTTACTTGTTTTATAACTTTAGACAGATTGCGTAAGCCCTCTGAGTTCCATTTATAGAAATGCAGAGTGAAGTTCATAATAGTACAGACCACAGTTTTTTAGATACCGTCTCCCCATGTTCAGCATACTCAAAACTATGATATTAAGTGAGGACATACTGTCTCTGTCTTTTATAATCTGGCTTGCTTCACTTAGCATTAAATCTTCCATATCCATGCACTTTCTAGCTAATGTCAGGGTCTCTCTCTCTTTTTTTAATTTTTCTTATCTTTTATGGCTGAGTAATATTCCACAGTGTATATGTGCCATATGTTTTCAATCATCTACTTGTCTGTTCTTGGGCATTTTGGTGAATTCCATCTTAGCAATTGTGAATAATGCTGCAATAAATAAGATTGGGCTTTTACAAATACTAAACGAGAGAGTTCTTGTAAGTCGCTAGTTGCTAGACAATGTGTATAAAAAGAGCTAAACATATTTTTTATAATTACTAGATATTTTATAAATCCACTTCTTAATGACAGCTCTTAATTTATGTTACAAGACATTTGTAACATAAGTGC
>NW_006160067.1:3032018-3051578 GCF_000334495.1 Tupaia belangeri chinensis | reverse complement strand
TGTTTTATATAAGACTTGTAAAAGTCACCTTATTCTGAAATTTGATTAGCATTTATTTATTTTGGGGGGTATGTGAGGTTCATGTGCTTGCGAGAGAGGGGGGAAAAGAAACCACCCCGTGGGGAATGATCACACCAGAATCCCTTCTCCTTCTCCTCCATCTTCCCCTTCATTACGAATTTTGGGCAGGGAACCAGCAGTTAGCGTAATGGCTATGTCGCTGGACTCCCACATAGTCGACCGCGGTTCGTGTCCCAGTCCCGGTGGCTTAAAACTCACGCCGGGCGTGTGTGTGTGCGTGCCCAAGATCCCGAGAGGAGAATGGAGGAGAAGGGATTGCAGCGTGACCATCCCCCCGGGGGGTGATTTCTCACTTTCTGTCTCTATGTCTTTCTCTGTCTGTCTTGTGAGCTCACGTGCCCTATAGTGAAAATCTCTCCAAAAAAAAAAAAAAAAAAAAAAAGAATTTTGGGCACACATGCACATCCCACATGTGCGTGTTCCCGAACTTGAACTGCGCAGTTGGCCACATGGGACCTGGTTGCTTTAGACACCAGCCCCTGGAGCTGGTCCTGGTCATTGAGTTTTACTTTTGTGTATATATTTATATAATATTGATGACATCCGGACGATGATGACATACTGAATGAATATGGAATCTTCCTTCCACCTTTATCTTAACTTAAAAAGGAACTTTCTATGAAATGCTCCTCTGAAGATAAAAACAGTGCACTAATAATTCACAAAACTCTTTAAAAAATGGTTAGAAATCATTATGCATAATGTAAATATGAAAATATTCTCTAAATAAAATAAAAAGTTTGGATAAATGTAGAAAGTTGGTCCTTGGCTGAACTGATCATTTGATTAATTGATGTGCAGCTAATTGGCTATTTAGGCAGTTAAATTTTGTAAATTGGCTTTTAGCAAGTTAAATTCCACTTAAGGAATGAAACAGTTGCCTTACTATCAAAACTATTTTTACTTTAAGTTATGGGTCAGCAGGTGGCATAGGGGTTAGGGTGACTGGATCCCACATAGCCAATTGTACATTTCGAGTTCCAAACCTGTGGCTTAAAAATCATGCTGGACCTAAAATCATGTGTGTCCAAAATCCTGAGAGGAGAATGGAGAAGGGATTGTAGTGTGGCCATCTCCCTGGGGAGGATTTCTTACTTTTCTTCTCTCTCTCCTCTCTCTCTCTCTCCCTTCTCCTCTCCCTCTCTCTCTCTTTCTGTTTCTCTCTCTCTCCTTCTCTGTCTCTCTTGGCCAAGCACACACACCCTATAGCAAAAGTTAATAAAAAAATTATTATAAGAGTATATTTTAATGTTACATACTTTAAAATAAAGCATCTAAGTGTGAAAGAGGAATGAACAAAATAGGGACTCAATCTATGGCCAAAAGCTGATGTTTGTTTTGGCTTTTCAGTCCATCTTTGAAAAGTCAGACTAATGAATGCACATATTGTCATTTATATAAAGCCTCTGAAATGACGCACTCAGTCATGTAGTATCTTTACCCTAGAAATAGGATAGAAACTGTAAGAAGGTGTATCACGTGATTTCTTTTGTTGATATCTAAAGGTATCTACGTCTTGTAGATATCTTAGTATCTTGTTAGTATCTATCTTATTGACATCTAATATAATAAGGTATATGTAAATCACTTGGATTTCTTATTATATCTAAATACTTTGTAATATTTGAGATGTTTCGTTATGTTTGCTCTACACAACAATTTTAAAGGTAATAGGTTAAATTACCAATATTTGAAGGTAGGCGATTTTATATGCAAAGTCAGATTCCCTGAATCACAAAAAATTAGAAGATCTAACAATTCTGAGCATAAAACAATGAAATGAAGAGGTGACCATTGTTCACCAGCTCGCCACAGTCCTTACTTCTCTGGGCTGTTCCCTTAATGTGCTTCGTGCTGTCATTATTCCTTTACCCTTCATGGTTGAACTGTTAATGCATCTCGCCTGACCTCAGAAGAATTAGGATTGGGCCAGTAGGTGGCAGGGTGGTTGAGGTGCTGAACTCCCATATGGTGGACTGTGGTTTGAGTCCTAGACTAGGTGGCTTGCTTTCTTACATTCTCTCTCTCTCTCTCTCTCTCTGGTGAGCTCACATGCCCTGTAGCAAAATTAAATAATAATAATTAATAAAGTAACTATTTTTAAAAAATAAGAATTAAGATTGCCAACCTTATACCAATGGGATAAAAATAACCTCCTTAAAAGAAGCAAATAAACCCTTCTATGATTCGTCTTCTCGATACCTCTCCAGACTCCCCTTTCTCCTCTCTAACCCTCCTCTAATCTGTGTTCAAATATATTGAATCATTTACATTTTTAAAAATGGACTATTTCATATGTTCATGCCATACAGTTCCTGAAAATCCCTGTGCTCTGCCTGGGGCTTATCCTCCTCAAAGTCTATACCATTTATATTTCATAAATCTGGAAAATGCTCCATTATTCAAGACTCCATCCAGCTATGACAGAGAATTGCCCATCCTTCTGGTCCCAATGCTGCAAAACCTCTCTGATCTGAGCAGAATCTGTCACTCCCACCTCACTCAAATGACATAGCTGGAACTTGGACATTGTTCACATGAATATCCTGGCCACCTTCTCACTTCGCCAACCTTCCTGAGAGCACTTCCATGAGAGAGTCTCTGTGTATTGGGTAGAAGAGGCCAGGGTTTGACGAAGTGTTTTGGACAGTCATGAGAAAGATGGGTATGGGGGCTGGAAACATAGAAGAGGAAAGCGAGCGTTGTGGAAATAAGATACCTGAAAGCATTGTCCAGTCAGGAAAACTATGGTTGATAATCTTTTCTTAGGTGTCAGAAGCTGACCGATTATGGAAATATGATTGTCTCAGTGCTCTGATTATATTCTCCACATGAACGTTGTAAAACCATGGAGAGCCACTGAACAAGCCTCAAGCCCCTGCGTATTTAGCAGTTACCTGCATTTGCCACCCTGGTAGTACTTTATATACTGTGTTCTCGCTGAATCTTCACAACAACATTATTTTATTTTATTTGGTGTTTAATTGTGCAGGATTTACTTTTTAATAAGCAAACAATGTATATACTTCTCATATACGACACCTTATTTAGATTATACGTATACATTGTGGAATGGCTGGGTAGAATAATTGCGCTATTTTAGATATTATGATGATAATTTTTATTGCAATGATCACTCCTCCTCCCTAAGTGAGGAAACCAAGGCTTAGCAGGATTAAGCGGTGTTTTGTAGAGCCACACAGCAAAACTAGCTGAGTGAAGATTCAGACCGTTTTCTCTCTGATTCTACCACCTACGCAATGCCTCAGCTGCCCCTTGAGAAACATCGCCCATACTTAGGATAGTTACCCTTATCATTCTCTTTTGAAACTTCAAAAAACACTGGGGAAAAAAAAGTTTGTCTTTCTTTATTGGCATATCTTTAAGAGGAAAAAATATGTCTGAAGCCATGGATGTCAATGGTTTCTTTGTTTTTCCCTTAACAACCAAAATCCTTTGAGTCAGTAAGGCAATAAATTATATTTTATAATACTTAAAGATAATATGCAGGAAAAAAACTTGTTGATATTTCTTTTCATCTCTTTGTCTCTCTTTGGCAAGCACACATACCCTCTGGAAAATAAAGAAAATCCATCTAAAAGTTAGGAATTCAGGCCAGCAGATAGCATGGTGGTTAAGGCTCTGGGCTCCCACATACATGATCAACTACGATTTCAATCCCCGATGTGGTGGTTTTCTCTCTCTCTCTCTCTCTCTCTCGCTCTCTCTCTCTCTCATGCATGGGCACATGTGCCCTGTAGCAAATTTAAAAATAACAATAATGATAAATTAAATTAAATTAATAATTATTTTAAAAATAGTATGTATTCTATAAATATTCCAGATGCAAAATAGAGCACCTCATACTTCTATCAGATGTTATATTAAATTGAACATTTTAAAGTTGCCTTGTACTATATCTCTAGGTTTTGTTTTGGCAGATGACATTGTTTGGAAATAAGTCTGAGAAAGCAGCCTAACAAGCACGTTGCATAGTGTCCTCTCCTCCTTCATTCCCACCATGTTTCCAATGTTTATATTCTTCATGGGATTGTCTCCTCTCCTGCTCTCAGCTGACTCTGTAGATGTTGATTCTGTTCCTGAGCCTGGAGAGTCTCCTGTGATAAGCACACTCCAATGCTACCTAGAAAAGGAGATGCTGAAATAGTCTCCCTAAAAACAATTCCTAACCCTATTTTTTGCCCAAATATGTGACTTTTTTTAAATAAAGAAATGAAAACAAATTGGTTTAATACTCTCAGGAATAACCTCGTTGTTAAGTAGCAACTTCATTTTTTCTGTCATGTTGGTAACTGATCTTACATGTGCTGATTTATGTATTAAAATGGTCTCGGTAACTAAGGAAAATAAGCTCTCATTACACGAGTTTATTAAACTCAGGCCTTGGGCAAGCTAGCAGTTTCCTTGTGAGTCCCATAGTATAATCATTTCCAAAATAAGATATGAGAAAATGTCTACATGAGATGCTGTGGCAGGGCCTGGATGTTGGTAACTGATCTTACATGTGCTGATTTATGTATTAAAATGGTCTCGGTAACTAAGGAAAATAAGCTCTCATTACACGAGTTTATTAAACTCAGGCCTTGGGCAAGCTAGCAGTTTCCTTGTGAGTCCCATAGTATAATCATTTCCAAAATAAGATATGAGAAAATGTCTACATGAGATGCTGTGGCAGGGCCTGGCCCTAGATTACACTGATTTATGTATTAAAATGGTCTCGGTACCTAAGGAAAACAAGCTCTCATTACACGAGTTTATTAAACTCAGGCCTTGGGCAAGCTAGCAGTTTCCTTGTGAGTCCCATAGTATAATCATTTCCAAAATAAGATATGAGAAAAGGATTAAAATGTCTACATGAGATGCTGTGGCAGGTCCTGACCCTAGATTAATTGAGTCTCTCTTTAATACTTTCGGGATGACTAATAGTAAACAATATATTAAAGCCATTGGCACTCTCATGTCTCTTACTAGATTAACGGGGAGAGAAAAAGTTAATGTGATCTCGGGGTACAGTTCTACCAGGTACTCACACAGGCTGATTTTCTTCTTAAAGCTGATGTTAGTTTTACAGTGAGACCCAGTGTTTTCACTCAGGTTAGGCGTTATGAGAGGAGAAGGGTCAGTCATTCTCACTATTTGTATCAGATGATAAAAATCTATCCTATAGGTGAAAAGTTGGGAGTGCTTCTATGAAGTCTCTCCAGAGTGAGTGGTTATCTTTGATGAATAATAGCAAAGGCACTGATTTGAAAAGCATCTACATTTCCAAAACAAATAGGGCCTTAACAATTAAAAATGGCTTTCATAGTTGGCATATCAGTGAAGGAGACAGATTTTACTATGAGAAATGTTAGCTTCCAAGAATTAAACATTAAACAACATTAATTGGCATTAAATATAAGTTGATCTGAGCTCTTAAATATCAGGAGCTTGATGCTGGAATGTTTGTAGAGACCATCTGGGATTCCTACTGTTAAACGTTGAATCTCCTCTAAGGCCACTCAATCAATGGTTGTTCAAATTACACTTGGGTGCCATGAGAGATAGGAAGCTTCACCCAAGAGAAGTCATTGCATAACTCTTAGAACCATGTTGTCCCAAATATTTGCAAGAGATGCTTTAGGAGTAAATTCATGAGGTTGCTTCTTTTTTATTTATTTTTAAAATTAATTTATTTTACATTCATTCACTGAACATCATCACAGCATACAAAATGCAGTTTCCCATCCAGAATACACTGTACAGTGACTTAGTCATACATGTTATCATCAACAAATAATTATTCATTTCTTGTTTTTTCCTCCCCTCGTTTCTCACCCTGTCATTTCTCACCCTCCTCCCACAGTCTCTGGCATCTGCAGTTGCTTTCCATTTGTTCCCTCCCCCCTACATTTTACTGATTCACAAAATATCTTAATTGATCTAACTACTCTCGATAGCAAGTTCAGCTGATATATAAATATCTGTGAACAAATGTTTGATTTTTAGGCATGAAACTGTGAGTAGAATGAATATACTATAAAATAGCACCTAGCCAAGGCTATATAGCTTACTGCAGTCATTAAATAGGTGTTTTTAATTTTTTTTTTAATTTCAAGGAAGGCAGTTTTAGCTTTAATAAATAAAAATTTTAAAAAATGTTAAGAGAACTTTGCTTAATTTTTAAAGCCAGGAAATAGGTTAGGCTTCTGTTCAAATAGTAGGTACCTGAATCTGTCGACAACTCAAGAGGAGACAAAAATCCTTATCTCTGGAGTACAAAACATAGAAAAAGATCAGTAATGTTTTAGTCAATAGTCATAAAATTCTATTTCACCTGCTCAGTCTCATGTACTTAATCTAACTTCTGTTGTGGTCTAATTTTTTCGTTTAAATTATGGAAGCTAATATTCAACTCCAGACTTGTCCCTATCATTAAGCTGGCCTTTTTCTTAGATGGTTTTTTAAGTCTTATTTCTGCGTGTCTGATTTGAGTTTTCCTGATATAGCACTCCCTTCAAAACTTCTTGGAGAACTCGTCCGGTGTTGGTAAATTCTTACAGGTTTTGTTTATCTGATAACATTCTTGTCTTTTCTTCCCATATGAAGGATAATCTTGCCAGGTATAGGATTCATGGTTGAAATTTGTTTTTCACTCAACACTTGGAACGTATTCCCATTCTTTTTTTGCTCACATTGTCTCCAGTGAGAGGTCTGACGTTAGTCCAATGGGGCATCTGTTGTAGGTAACTTGTCATTTTTCTCTTGCCAATCTTAATATTTTGTCTTTGTCTGTGGTTTTGGTCAATTTGGCTATAATGTGTCTCGGAGAAGATCTTTTAGGGGTTGATTCTGTTTCGTGGGTCTGGATCTTTGAATGCCTCTCTAGGTTTGGAAAGTTTTCTTCAAAGATTTCATGGAATAGATTATCAATGCCTTTATTAGTCTCTTCACCTTCTGGGATGCCAATTATCCAGATGTTTGAATGTTTAATGGTATCTAGTATTTCTCATATATTATTCTCATTTTTTGGACTATTTTTTCAGTCTTCATCATGCATTTTTTTAGGCCAGGGATTCTGTTTTCTACCTCTGAAATTTGATCTTCAGTTTGTCTACTCTACTTTTAATACTTTCAAGGGAGGTCTTGATGTCCTATATTACAGCCTTCATCTCTAACAGTTCCATTTGATTCTTTTTTATGATATGTATTTCCTCTTGCAGATTGTGCAAGAACTTCCTCACTTCCTGGAACTCCTTGGCTCTATTCTCTTGCCTCTTCTGGAGCTCATTGTCTCTTTTCTCTTGCATCATTGCTAGCTTTGTCACTATAAATATTCTAAATTCTTTATCATACATTTCCACAAGTTCATTGTACTGTCTGTGGATGAAGAGGAGTTATTCTTTTTCCTTGGGGGAGAGGTATTATCTTGGTTTCTTATATTTCTTGTTCCTCTGCAGTGATTTCTAGTCATCTGATGGGTTATACATTTCTTCCTAATTTCTAGAAGCTCAATTTGAGCATTGAGGGGCATGCAGAAGGAGGTGATCTGCAATCTGTTTGCCATTCCATTGTTATCCCTTTGTGCATCAGATTCAGTGGGTATTGAGGTATATGTTGATCCAAGTAGTATTCAGATATTTGGCTGTGGTTCCCTTAGATCTATCTAAACACTCAGTGTGTGGAGGCTGAGCAGCAAAGTGATGAGGTAAAAGAAAAAGGAAAAGAAAAAGGAAAAAAGAGGGAGGGAGAGGGAAAAAAATTTTAAAAAAGAAAAGAACAACCCAAAAATGTATTTATTTTTTAAAAAGCAAAAAATGAAAACCTTATGGCATGCTACTAGTTCTCAGCTGCAATGGAGGAGTGTTCTGAAGGCCTGCCCCTGGCCTCTCCGAAATGGGAGGGGGGAAGGGGTTTATTAGCAAGATAAAGGACGATCTGAAAGCCAAGAAAATACTTGACCTCAACAAATTTTTAAAAAGGAAAAAATTACAAAAAAAATGAGAAGACAGAAAGAAGTAGAGAGAGTTAGAGAGAAGGATACAGGGGGTGCCCTACCACTTGAGACTGGGTTGTGGAGGCTGAAATTTCAGTAGAAAGTCTTTATTTCTCTTATTCCCTGAAAGCACTAGTTCTCAGCTGCAATGCATGAGTCTTCTTCTGAAGGCCTGCTCCTTGCCTCTCCACTTGATACTGGAGGCTAGAAGCTGAATTTTCCATAGAAAGTCTTCATTTCTCTTATTCCCTGAAAGCACTAGTTCTCAGCTGCAATTGAGGTTACTTCTTAAAATTTAGAGAGAGTCATCATTGACTACTATGTCCTCTCCTCACCTAAGCAAATATCCTAGTTGCATCAACTCTTCCATGTGTCTGTATGTGTGTCAATTTTTACCCACTAATATTTCAGTCTTTCCTTTTTCAATACCCTCTTAAGGTTGGTAACATCTATGGGCATTATTATTTAATGTGCTTTACAGGACTCTTTTTTTAGTAGTGAGCATTTCCATCGATATCAGAAACAACCAGTGAGTGTCACTGTTCTAACATGACAAACATTTGTGGGCTTGTCATATAATGAGCAACAACAGCCCTGCAGCAGCCATAGCACTTGTAATTCTGTGGAACACAGGCAGTGGGCTGGATGAATCATGGGTCCCCTTAATCCACCCACATCAACCACTGCAGACATTCTGGATAGATTTACTGACACCTTTTTTCCTTCACTCGTCTACTTTATTTTTGCAGGAAGATAATTCACTTTGTTTTCCATGTAAAATAAAATACTGGTTGTTTCCTGCAAAATGCTCTTTCTACCTCTCAACTTTTCATATTATGTAAACAGTTTTTTCTCCTTGATTTCAATCATTTGTTCAGTGAGTTATTGACACAAAGTGGATTATCCACAACAATGCAGTAGAGGGCATTATTTAGACCATGTGTGCATGTGCATGAAGAACAGAAGGCAGGAAGAAGCACCTTGATTCAAGGGCTACAAAATTAGCAACCAACAAATTCGATGCTAGAAGCCAAGACTGTGCGTCACCTGTGTCTTATTCTTTCCAGTATACCCCTTGCCTTCAGATTATTTCTGAAAAAAATGGGGAGCTTCGGCAAATGTTTTCTCAGTTATTGAACATGTTGGTATTTTAACAGACCAAGCAGGTCATATTTCTCTCTTCCCTACCTCCAAACAATTGAGAAATGGAACACTAGAGATTTACATTTGATGGAGATCAAAAGGTCACCTGGGTGATGGATGAAAACTAGTGGACTGGAGCTTAGACAAATGAACGTGCACACTTTCTTCTCCTTATTCTGAATATGAGACCCACCCACCCAGTAACAGATATGGACAGAAAATCTCAGGGACCCACACAAGGGTAGAACCTATACCATATGGTAGGAGAGAGAAGGGGAACAGACCAAAAGAGAGGAAAGAAGAAATTGCTAAACCAAGCATTCTCAGTGTTTTCTTGCCCAGAGACCCATAAATTACATAATCCAGATAAACCTCATTTTCAATAAGGGGAGAGAGAGTAGGAGTATATGCTACCAAAGTCCCTCCACATCGAAATACAAAGAGTATGCTCATATTCTTTACTAATCCTTTTAACCCTAAAAGGATTGTGTGGGTTTTTTTTGTTTGTTTGTTTTTTTGAGAGGTTTTTGCAATAGGGCGCGTACGCTCGCCAGACAGACAGAGACAGAGAGACAGAAAGCAAGAAATCACCCCCCAGGGGGGATGGCTACGCCTCAATCCCTTCTCCTCCATTCTCCTCTCAGGATCTTGGGCAAGCACACACACACACACACCCGGCGTGAGTTTTAAGCCACCGGGTCCTGGATGCGAACCACGGTTGACTACATGGGAGTCCAGCGACATAGCCATTGCCCTAACTGCTGATCCCCAAAGGATTATGTTTTTTATGTCTACAATGGCAAGCAAAATTATTTCAGGTTTTGTGAGATTGGTTTCATATAACAATTGTAAAGGCTTAAGTTTTTATTCTGAGCGAAATGGCAATTTAATAAAAGAAGGTATTTAAACAAAAGAATCTGATCAACTAGTGTTCATTTCAAAGTCAGCATGGTGTCTACTCATTTCTAAGCCTAAAACTGCCATCATGTTGGGCAATGGTGAGAGTGCAGAGACCAATGAGGAGACTTACAGTAGGTGGTAGCTTTGGAGATGGTGGGAAGTCATGTTAGATTGTGGACATATTTTAAAGTAGACTGAACGTGGGTTATGAGAAAGAAAGGTCAAGGCATTGGTCTCCAAAGTTTCTCCACTAATTGAGACAAGATGATTAGGAGTAAACTTGGTCTAAACTTGGTCTAGGAGCAAATATCAGAAGGTTCATTTGGGAATGTGGAGTTTGGATAGGACTTTGTTTAGGCCAAGAGGAAATGTGGAGATGACAGACACATGACATAAATGCCTGGAGTTTGGTGGAGATGAATGGACTGGAAACATGTGTCAAAGTTATCAGACTACAGATATTATTTGAAGTCATGAGATAGGATAAAAATACTAAGCAGAAAGAATAAAGAAAAAATGAAGGGCCCAAGGATTGAGTTCTGAGTTTTGCCAAAGTTAGCAGATTAAGAGGTGAGAGAAATGCCATAGGAGACAGAGAAGAAACATCTTGTGAGTTTGACAAAGACCAAAGAGAGTGTGGGACGCCAGAAGCCAGGTGAAAACAGTGTATTAGGGAGGAAGGTATGATCGATTAGGTTGTTGGGAAAGTCATGATGTGTCTTGTTTTTGTTTTTTCTTCTCCTCACTTATTATAATTATTATTATTATTTATGCATTCAATTGCAATACATCATGTAGATTGTAAAGAGACTTTACCCAGCATGATATACACCTCAGTCCAGCCCAGTCAAGATTACTATACACATCCTCATCAACAGATAATAAACCATATCTGTATCCCACAACTGTCTTACCTTTCTATTTTTTTCCCAAAATTTCCTTTCCTGTGCTCTTCCCCTCCCACATTCGCCTTCCACTTTGTCTCTAGTGTCCATTATAATTTGCAATGCTTTTATGTCCTTCAGTCTTTCAGTGTCTACCATAGAGTGCGGATAGTTGGTATATGTTAAGTGGAGACATAATAGCCTTGCTTCACTCAGCAACAAACCTTCCATATTCATCCACTTTTTATCAAATTCCAGGGCCTTTTTATTTTTTATTACTGAATAGTATTCCATGGAGTATATATGCCACACTTTTCAATCAGTTCATCTGTTTGTGGACATTTGGATTGATTCCATGTCTTAGCAATTGTGAATAATGCTGCAATAAATATAGTTGTGCAAGTGCTTTTCTGACTGAGTGCTCTCCTGCCCTTTGGGTAGATACCCAGGAGTGGAATTGCTAGATCATATGGTAGTTCTATTTGAAGGTCTTTGAGCAACCTCCATATTGTTCTCCACAGTGGCTGGACCAATATACATTCCCACCAACAATGTAGGATTGTTCCCCTTTCACCACATCCCCACCATCACTTATCTTTTTTTTTTTTTTTAAATCTTCACCATTCTGACTGGGATTAGGTGGTATCTCATTGTGTTTTTGATCTGCATCCCCCTTATGATGAGGGATGTTGAGCATTTTTTCATATGCTTTTCGGCTGTTTGTATGTCTTCCTTAGAAAGTTGTGTACTCAGTTCATTTTCCTATCTTTGAATTGTGTTAATAATTTTCTTCTAGGTAAGCCACTTGAGTTCCCTGTGTATTCTGCTTATCAGTCCCTTATCTGAGGCACAGTTAACAAAAATTCTCTCCCATTCTGAGGGTTGTTGATTCATACTAATTATAGTGTCCTTTGCTGTGCACAAACTTCTTAATCTTATATAATTCCACCTGTCTATTTTGGGGATTATTGTCTGTGCTTTGGGGTTCTTACTTAAGAAGTCTTTGCCTACCTCAATGTCTTTCAGAGTTTCCCTAGTGTTTTCCACCAGTAGTTTTATAGTTTGTGGTCTTAGGTTTAGATCTTTGATCCACTTTCACTTGATTTTTGTTAATCATAACAGACGGGTTCAGATTCATCTTTCTGCAAGTAGATACCCAGTTTTTGTTTTTTTTGTTTTTTTGTTTTTTTTAGCACCATTTACTAAAGACGTTTTCCTTTTCCCACTGGATTGACTGGTACCCTTTATCAAAGATCAGTTGGCTGTGTGTTTTGGGATTTATTTCGTCCCATAATACCATGCTCTTTCAATTGTCTTAGCCTTATAATATATTTTGGGGTTAGGAAATGAGATGACACCCACTGCACTCTTCTTACAAAGGATGGCTTTGGCAATACGGGGTCTTTTATGATGCCAGACAAATTCTATGATTGTCTTTTCTAGATCTGTAAAGAATGTCTCTTATAATTTTATAGGGATTGCATTAAATATTAATTTAATTAATAGATTAATTTGGGTAGGATTGTTATTTTGATTCATGAAGTGTTTTTCTAATAAAAAATGTATCATAACTTTTCCAACAACCTAATATTATGTCAAATGGTCCTGATGTATCAAATAAGATGAAGACTAAGACCTTACCTTTGACTTTGGAATGAAGAAGTCATTGGTGACGTTTACAGTCTTAGTCATGCAATGGGAACAAAACAAAAATACATATATTGTAGAAGATTAAAAAAAAATTAGACAAAGTCAACATTGACTCTACATCTATGGAGCTTTGGCACAAAATGCAACCAATGAATTGAGAAAAAGCCATCAGGAAAACTGGAGTCAGGAGAGGATGCCTTCTTTTCTTTCCAGTTTCTCAGGAATTGAAGCAGCATGTTTTTATGGTGATGAGTTATCCACTAGACGGAAGTGGAGGCTGGATTGGATTCTGTAAGGGAAGAGTATAGAAAAATATTGGGTTGATCTCCTGAAGGTGAGGGGGAAGAAACACCTGTGTGTAAGCAAGAGAGATGATAGTAGTTGGGAATGTGGTTATTTTTTGTTTTAGCATATCAGTCAGGAAGGCAGGATATGTGGGTACAGATGTCAGCAGGTGGGTGGGAGCTGTGGAAGTTGTCTTCACATTGCTTTAATCTTCTCCATGAAATAGGAGGCAAAATCTGTAGCTGAGAGTGAGATGTGGGGAGGAGGTGGTGGAAGACAAAGTTTGAAATAAAGGAATAGAATATGAAAAAGTTTTTAGGCGTGTACCTGAGAAATAAGTCTGAGGGACACCAATTTCCACACTGGCATCTTTTTTCATCCAGTCGTGATCTAACTGCCCAGGTTTGGGAATAGAGGAATTTTGCACCAATGCGTGAGCACACACACACACACACACACACACACACACATCATAGTTAAACGTTGTCTGACACCTCCCCCAGGCTTTTCAAAAGCATCATTTTTTTTAAATCTTTTTAAATTTGCCAGAAGTTCCATGCACTCTTTAGAGAGAGAGACAAGAAAAGTGAGAAACACCTCCCACGGGGGATGACCACTCTACAATCCCTTCTCCTCCATTTCTTTTTTTGTGATTTGGGCACACATATCCATACATTCAGTGTGTTTTTCAAGCCACTGGGTCCAGGACTTGAACTGCTCTGTGGGATCCAGCTCCCTTAACCATCATGCCACTGGCTGGCACCTGAAAGCATCTTAAATAATGCTTATGTTTATGCTAAAACTATTACATCTGTGATGGCATTTTTAAATAATAATACAAACACTTGATACCATGTCTTTGAAACAATTGCTATTATTTTTTCTTTTTGACTCTCTCCCTCTTGACAAGTGATCTTGATCATAAAACAAACAAAAATAGAAACAGAAGTAGCATCCCCCAACCAACATAAAAATGAATATAAAAAGAATTAAAAATTATTTTAGAAATCAGTCTTTTCTCTATTACAGACAAAGAGAAACCTAAAGACCGGAGGAGAGATATTTAAGTAAGGGAGTCAAGGGGAAAAAGAAGTAAAACATTTAAGGGACATGAAAATGAAAAACTGTCTGTTGATGATAACATGTATGATAATCCTTGAACTGGACTAATATACAGTATATTCATGATGGGGAAATTAGTTTTATAAGCTGTAATGATATACAGTCATTGAGTATAAAATAAATAGAGGTTGGTCCAGAGACACCAGAGTCCATAAACCCACAACATTTTTTGATTGAATCTTACCTTGTGTGTCTTAGAACCAAACCACTGATGAGCTTCTTCCTATTTTAGGACCTGACCAGGGTGCATTGTTAGTTCAGGTTTTGGCAGTAGTGTAAGAACACACTGTTAAGAGCTTCCATACTTATGCAGAACAGGTGTGTGGAAAGCTCTATGTGAGTTCTCAGCAGATTTTCAACCTGCGTTCTCTATGAATCCAGCAACTCAAAGTAACCTACCCCTGCAAAATATCCCTCACATTGTCAGAATAATGGCACTGTTGTTGCCTAGTTACCTCTTTATTTTCATAATTGCATCTTCATAATGTATTCCATAAGCTATAGCAATCCCACGGAAAATCCGGATTTATAGATTGTTACCACTATCATCAGCTTTCTAGTTTTCATTTGCAATTAAACTTCAAATACCTGGATTCTTGTCCTATCTCTGGCCTTGCCTGGGTAAGCAACTGAGTTTCCTTAACCTGTAGTTTCTTAATCTATTGAATAAGAAAATGAACTGGATCAATGGCTTCAATATTTTCGAGGTAGCGTCATCTATGCTGTATGGTAAGTGAAAGTGAAGTTTTATTTAAAATGAGCTGGAGTGAACCAGTGCTGAGAGGCTCACTCAGTGCCATTCCATGCTCCTAGGTTCCTTGAAAGAGCTGTACCTAAACCACATGCTCCAAGAATTATGCTTTCAGTCCTAGACTAGAGGACCTCTTGTCTCTTCCTGTTGCCTCATTCTACAAGCACATTATGTTATATCAGAGAAGAGGGGGAGGGAGCGAGGAAGAATAAGTGAAATCTGTAAGCAAGAGATACTTATGTTACTATAGTTACAAAGACCTTTATACCCTGTACTTTCTGTGAAAGACTGCTTCATTCTCCATCACACATAGATACCCTCTCAGAGGACAAGTTGGCTTAAAGTGAGAAAGAAGTAGAACTTTGCCTTCTTGTTTCAATTCTAAGTGCCGTACTATAGATAAACCGGTGTCTCTTAGAAGAATGCACGTGGCAGAAAGTGGTAGACAGGAATTAATACCATAAATTGTGAAGCAGGGGAGAGACTGATGGTTCCGCTGTGCCCAGGTTCAGGTACTGGGTAGAGGAGGTGAAGGCACCTACTGAGAACCAACCAGTCATCGCGTGGTAACTGTCTCATACAGTGCCTTCTATGTAAACTGGAGTCTTACCTCGCTCTTTGGAGAAACTAGGAGAAAGTTTTCTTTGCAGAGAAGTGGCAAATGGACAAGAGTTTATTTTTTTTTAAAATGATAAAAATTAGGGAACTACCTTTTATTATTTTAAAGATAGAGTAAGGGTCTTAAATAAGAACTACTTTCAAAATGCTCTGTATACGTATCAGGATAGAAGTAGTACAGACGATGAAGTACAATTGTTGAAATGTATTGGAAGTTCAGAGTAGAAATGTCTAAATATATTTATATGAAGATTCACATTAAAAATTATTTTTTTGTGTTCTGTTAGAGAGACAGAGAGATGGGAGAATATGGCGAAAAACAGAAAGGGCCCTAGAGTTAGAGGGTTTGTGTGTGAGGGTTTGTGTGTGTGTGTGTGTGTGTGTATGTGTGTGTGTGTGTTTTGACAGGGTCTTGCCATGTCATGATCCCCCTGGTTAGTTAGAGTTATAGGTGCATGCCACCACAGCCGGCCTGTTTAGGTTGGCCCAGGGACCGAACCCTGGCCTGACTTGGAGCCCATCCCTACGTAGTAACATCTGCGTGAGCCACTGCGGCTGAGCCTAGCACTTTCAATACTATGCATTTTGCTTTCCACTTTGGTATGGAAGTACATGTGTATTCATGCATTTAGAATGCCACTGTGAAAAAAATTGTCACTATCAGCAATATATAAAAGTGCTATGGAAAAAACCTTCACTGGGACCAGCAGTTGGCGTAAGGGCTACATCACTGGACACTCATGTAGATGACCACGATTCGAGTCCTGGACCCGGCAGCTTAAACTCACACCGGGCACGTGTGCATGAGTGCCCAAGATCCCGAGAGGAGAATGGAGGAGAAGGGATTGCGGTGTGGTCACCTCCCCTCGGGGTGATTTCTTGCTTTCTGTCTCTCTGCCTTTCTCTGTCTTTCTGGCAAGTGCACGCACCCTATAGCAAAAACCTCTCGGAAAAAAAAAGAAAAGAAAGAAAAATAAAAGAAAAAACAAAAAATCTTCACTAATTGAAATAGATCTGTTTTGTCTTCTGTAATAGGTTAGTTGAATGATGCTGTATTCTTGTTTTGATTTATTTTCCTTGATACTAATGAGGATTAAGGTTTTTCATTTTCACACATTTTTAATAGTTTTGCTTTTTAAATTTGTGTTACTGTAGATCAAGCTTTCGATTTAGGCTTGTTTCATGACCAATTGTGTGTTTAAAAACAAGCAGCAATGGCAAAGTTGAATTATCCTATATAATGCTTTAAGCATTCGTATGTACCTAGTTCCTAGGGAGAAGTAGTAATTCTCTTTTCACCTGTTAAATTCACACTAAGATATTTTCTAATGTATACTTTATCATTCACAATTAATTTTCTCAAATTGTAAATACATGTTAAGTTTTTAAAATATATGTAATAAAATAGAAATTTCCTGATTACCTCCCAAAACTACTCCTTGCAGGTAACGATTGTTAGTTTATTGCAAACATTCTTCCTTAGTTTTTCTAACTTATCTAATATAGATAAATTATTACAGTAGTGGGGAATTACAAATGAGTCATAGTATAGCATTTTGAAACATTTTTCTACTAAGACGATATAATGTCATTCATTTTAATGACTCATTAGAATTGTAATACTTGGGCATGTAATTCCTCTAAGCTTTTGCTCAGTTGTTCAATGTTGCACATACTATGGCCACAAAAATCATTGTTCATCTTTCTTTTTGGATTTCTACATATTTTTCAGTTAAGGGAAATTCAAGCAGTGAAATGGCCAAGTTTAAAAAAAAATGCGTATTTTAAGTTTTCAAGTTTCTGCCAAATGGCCCACCAGCCAGGATTCTCGGGGTTAAGGCCTGTCAGCTGTGTATGACAGGGGTCACTGCAGCGTGGCCATAGACACAATGCTCTGTGAAGCTGACCAGCTAGAGAAGACTTCAGGGCTGCCTCCAGAGAGCTCCATGAGCATGCTTGTGGTCTGGAGTTGACTGATGTGTGTGTAGACTGTGGCATCAAGACCTTGCAGGGGACGCTTCACTCTGTCTCTTCTCAGTCTCCCTCCCTCACAGAAGGAAGAAAGGAAGAAACTAAAACAAACTCATAAGCAGTGGCATGGTGGTGAAGGCAGCTGGATCCCACATAGCCAACAGTCCAGTTCAAGTCCTGGACCCAGCAATTTGAGAAGTGCACTGGACATGTGTACATGCATGCACACCCAGAATCCCAAAAAGCAGGAGAAAGGGAGAGGGGATTGCAGCCTGACCATCCTCATGGGGGTGCTTTCTCACTTTCCCTCTGTCCCTGTCTTTCCCTCTCTGTCTCTCTGATAAACACACATACCCCATGGCAATTTTTTTTAAAGCAGCAGAATTTTACTTCTTTTGTTTCATAACGTTTTATATCGTTATATATATCTTTAAACCTCCTGCAAATAACTTTTCTAAACATTCTACTTCACTTAACACTTATACTTAACTCTTTACCTATACTTATATAATCTAAATCCATATTTATTTCTATATTATACATTTGTGAAAAGTCATATTGCAGAATCTTAGATAAAAAAACATGTTATCATCCAAGTTCAATAATTTGGAAATTATTTCATCATTTTAAAGAAAGAAGATTCCATAGATCAACAAATTTAATCACTTGATTTTATATGGACAGAAAATAAGAATGAAGTGAATTGGGACCAGCAGATGGCACAAGGGTTACATTGCTGGACTCCCACTCGGCATGAGTTTGAAGCCAGGTCTGGGACTTGAACTGCATGTGTGCAACCATGCCAAGCATTTGTGCATGTATGCCCAAAATCTCAAGAAGAAACTGGAGGAGAAGGGATTGCAGCATAGCCATTCCCCTAAGGGGTGGTGATTTCTCATTTTCTGTCTCTCTCTGTCACACGGGCGAGCACATGTACACTATAGCAAAAATTCTCTCTAAAAAATAAATTAATTAACTAATTCATTAAAATAAAGTGAATTGCCCAAGGTTAACCAATTAGTGGCCCTGACTCACTTCCAATCGAATGGATTCATTAGCTCTTTGAAAAGAAAAACATTCCACACATACCACTTTGGTTGTAATCAAGGGAAGCAGTTAGAGTTCGGTTGTGTTTCAACACTGTAGGACTCGGTTTGGTTTAGAGATCATTGTTCATTGAGGCTGTGAGTAGTCACAGGCCACACTGAGACATCTCAGCTTCCCATTTGAAAATATTCCAGCACTGGCTGGCTTCCTTCCCAAACCTCTTCCATGATTATATGCAGCGCCTCCGATGATTTAGGTGTACAGATTGGTTAACTTTTTTTTTTAATTTAGTCATATAAACGTAGGATTTTCCACTGACACAGATGATGTGACGATGTGTCTAAATTTTTTACTAACCCTTCTCTTAAATCGCCTGATCAAAGAAGGGTTTCGCAGTGACAGAGGATTTGGTCACTGATACCCAACAGGCCGCTTGCAAAGACTTTTACTTGGAAACCTATAAAATAATTCAATTTTCTTTTGTGTTTCTGAGAATGAACAAGTTTCATGGAACTCCTTTCAGAATTTTTCATCAAATTTTTCTAGAACTATTGTTCATGCAAAATTTGAATGAGTTAGCCAGACATGAAGAGGCATCAAAAAGTTTCTTGGAAAATGAATACTATGAAAATACTAGCCATAAATTTCAATTGTATTGCACCAAAATAAACTCATAGTTTAATTCCATTTCTCCAGGAGCCTTTCAAGTTCCCTTGTACACATCCTGGCATAGAAATTCACATTTTGTTCATGATGTATGTCTACATAGTGGACAACCTCTCCAACTGCATTTAGGCTCTAGGATTCTTCTATCATAGGGCTGGAAATACCACAGTTTTTGTTCTATTTATTTATTTTCAGTTACTCCAACCATGGCTCTTCATTCTTTTCTTGGTTTCTCTTCTTTCTTCCACCAACCAGCTATGAGTATCAATTAAGAATCTCTCTTGTCCCCTGCACATTTTTCTTTCTATTATTCTATGATTCTAATAATTTCCTTTTTATGTATTAAATTCTTTTTAAAGTATTTTGTCATTTAAAATTTAATGTTTAAAATTAATTCTCTCAAATTGTAGTCATTGATTTTTTAAAATATATATATATATATGTAT
>NW_006160067.1:3005803-3020625 GCF_000334495.1 Tupaia belangeri chinensis | reverse complement strand
AATATATATATTGAAATATAAATTCCCCCATTACCTCCCAAAGCTACTTTCTATAGGTAACTATTGTTACAATGTGTTGTATACAGTCTTCCTTATTCTTTCTAATTTATCTAATACAGATGCATAAAGACAGTAATAGGTATTACAAGTGAGTCATACTATAACTTTTTGGAAGCTTTTCCTCCTAAGAATACATAATACTATGTCTGTATCAGTACATAGAAACCCACCTCCTTCATTTCAAGAGCTTACTCCCCTATCTAGGATCAGCTTTCACCTTTGCCTATCATCCCTGTTCTCTCCTCTATCCTTCCTTTTTCTGGCGCTCCTAAACACACGCACTGAATGTCCCAATCTCAACCCCAAGTTGGTACGTCTGGAACCTCTCATATCAGTCTGACTTTCCTCCCTGCAGCTCTAATTTGGTGACTGGAAAACATGTGTCAGGTCTGAGTTTAAAACGTGAGCATTATCAATGACCTCCTTGGGTCTATATCCCTGTCCTTCCTCTGCTCTCCTGCCAATTGTGGAATTCTGACACTTCTGTTCGAATGGTACGCTATGTCCTAGTCTGTTTAGCATTGCAATAACAGACTCCCTGAGACTGGGTGACTTACAAAGCAAAGAGGTTATTTGGCTATGATTCTGTAGACTGGAAAGTCCTAAAGCATGGCCCCAGGATCAGGGCCTCTGCTACGCTCTGCTGAGGGCCATGTGGGAGAGAACTAGGAAAGCCAGCATTGTGTACAGAGAAAGCAACATGCCTGTGACCAGCTTACTTTATATCAATCTTCTCTTGTGAGAACTAATCCTGTAAAAACTACCTTGAAATATGGTAAAAAAAAAAAAACTGAGCTTATGTATGATATTTAGCTTTGGTATATTTTGCACATCCCTGACATATATTCCAGTTCATTTTAAGTATACGCAGGAAGCAGTGGCAATCAAAAAGGCCCTAAGGGACCAGCAGTTAGCATAATGGCTATGTTGCTGGACTCCCTCGTAGTTAACCGCAGTTCCCAGACCGGGTGGCTTGAAACTCACGCCGGGAGCATGTGCGTGCATGCCCAAGATCCCGAGAGAAGAATGGAGGAGAAGGGATTGCGGCGTGACCATCTCCTCTGGGGGGTGATTTCTCACTTTTTGTTTCTCTGTCTCTCTCTGTCTGTCTGGCTAGCGCACGCGCCCTATAGCAAAAACCTCTCCAAAAAGAAAGAAAGAAAGAAAGAAAAGGCCCTAACTGATAAAAGTGAGCTTTAGAAGTTTAATATGACAATTATGTACAAAAGATAGCTTAAAAATGACAGCACAGAGCCCCTAGATCACCCAGGAATCGTTAAGGATGTACTGAAGCTCCAGCGGAGGTTGTTGCAGGAGAAAGTAGAATGTACAGGGCTATGGTTTGCATGTCCCCACTGAAACTTATGCTAAAACTTGACCCCAGTGCAGCAGTGTGGGGAAGTGGAGCCTGCTGGCAGGTGCTTGGAGCATAGGGGTAGATTTCTCATAAATAATTAGTGCCATCTCCTGGGAGGGAGGGAGTTACAGAAGAAAAAGCTAAGGTCAGACATCTTAATCTCCCCAAAGTCATATAGCTAGGGTAGTAGAAATTTATTCTCTTTTAAGTCTCAGATATATTTCTATAAACATGTTTTTTTTTTCCTTTTGAATTAAATGATTATTCCTAAAAGAAGTCACCACTTTGAGGGTTGTGTTTGAAGGTAGAGGTAGAGCTGAGTCATTAGCAAGTGGACTTTCCATTGGCCTGGTGGGTGAGGAAGGTATTCTAGACACAGAAACAGACTGAGCAAAAACTCAGAGACAAGGAAAAATGGGTCATGTTCAGGGAATTCTGGTGATTTCGATGGCTACCAAGAAGAGCAGGAAGTGAGCAAGGAGAAAGTACAGCTTTCGAGTCTGGGAGGGCAGGATACTAGAACTTGTTACTCACCCATAGGAAAATGATATTGGGAAAATTTGGCCATTCTAAGCTCTTTAAAAGATGACAGTTAGCATGGCTTACATAATAGCAGATAGAAGCTACCCACCTGCTTGGTTTCTAATGTAATTTACTGAAAATTGTGTCTTCCTACACAGTTCTTCAGAACTAGTTGACCTATACCAGATAGTAGTTCTGCTGCAGCTATCATCAACATGAAAAGCTCTTTTCTTCCCCCACCCCCCCGCCCCGGCCCATGATAATTTTCTACTTACTTTCTGGTCTACTGAGTTTCTGAGCGATTTTTTTTCTTGCTCTTTTGTTCTTTTTCACAGGGCCACAAAAGTTACGCTCATCTCATCATGGGCTTGAGAAGAGTGTGTGGGCTGCCAAAGGCAAAAGTACTGAAGGTGAGGCATTTAAGGAGCTCCTACTAACTCTGCCCTTGCTATAATGTAGTACCATTTCCAGAGCATTTAGGGCACATGAAAATTTAACACAAATTTTTAGTATCATATTCACATTTTTAGCTATCATATGTGATACTTTAGCTTATCATAGAGTATACAAAGCATATTGACACCTGTAAGATATTCAGTCTTGTCCTAAGCTTCTAAGAAATGATACATTTGTCCAAGTCACATGAGTAGTAACTTCATGGGTTTTCTCCTCTCTTTTTTCTTTTTTTTAAAATTTCCACAGGGCACATGTACTCATGAGAGAGAGAGAGAGGCAACATGTACTCATCTGAGAGAGAGAGAGAGAGAGAAAGAGAGACAGAGAAGGAGAGGGAAAAAGTATCCCTCAGTGGGGTGTAGATATACTGCAATCACTCCCCTCCAACTCCCCATCCTGTCAGAATTTGGATCATGCACATGTGCCCAGAATGTTTTTCAAGCCACAAAGGCTTGATTTGTGATTGGCCACGTGTTATACAGCTTCATTAAGCACTACACTACTGGTAGGCTCATCTTCTATTTTTCAACAAGAGTTGTTCAGTGAATATAATGAGTCAAGGAGGCAAGAAATAAAAACTTGTTTAGGTAATCTAGTCAACCATAAACGTAGAGTCATGATTACCATCATCATTGTTAAGCCATTGAATGTTGGATAGTAATTCATAGTTCATAAATTACATTCACTCACTACTAGGTTTAATCCAACAGTTTAACAAATAGATATTATTGTTTTTTATTGCACATATAATTTTTATGTTCTTTTTGTAGATCATAGACAGGCTGATAAGTATGTCATTAGAGAGAGTAAAAGTCAAATGTAGATGATAACACCTACCCCTGGCATTCAGATAAGAAGCAGTTCATCTGGTTACCTAGCAGATAAAAATAAAAATAAAAATCTATAGGTTATATCTTACTCCTATCTCATTATCTACCAATCAAAGATTCACTTCAGAAAGACAGCACAGACTCCATTCTCTTTTTTTAGACTCCTTTCTTTTTCCCCATCAAAATGCTTTAGTTTTTCCTCTGCTCTCCACCATTTTTTTTTTCTGGCATCATCCTGAAACTCTTTGCTGCAAGTTGCTGGAGGAATATTTACATGAAGCTTAGACTATCTAGTGATTTCAAAGTCTAGGCAGGACATGCGAATGACTTAGGCAGACAGTCCATGATATCATAAGGAGAATAATAACAGTAAGTAATCCTCAGCTTCTAGGGAACTGTAATGTATTAGGAATAGGATTCAAGAGAAAGAATTGACCATTCAGTTCCCCCTGACTCTTGCTTAGTGAGAATGGAGTTTCAGTTTTAATAGGTGCTTCCATCTCTTTATAAAGAAGCTGCAAATTTGGATTTTTATGTATATTCTTGATTTAGAATGTTGGTGATCCTTTCAAATCCTTAAGAAAATAGGATACTGTGTAGAGCTGATAAAACAAGCCTAAGACCAGATCTGGTCCATGTCTATCAGTTTAAATCTCTGTTTTCCGAGATGTTTTATAGAAGACACAATAAACAAAACGTAAGCAAAGCATTGCTCTTAATAGTTAACATTGACTATCCCTCACAAAGTAACTGATGAGTTATACCATAAGAATATGTTTCTATTGTTTTGCTAAAGACCTTTCCACTGGGGGCAAGAGTGAGAACAGAAAGGGTGAATAGAGGTTGAAACTATATTCTGCACTCATGCACTCACAAATGAGTATTGTTTTACTAAAGACCTTTCCTCTGCACTGGGAGCAAGAGTGAGAACAGAAAGGGTGAATAGAGGGTGAAACTATATTCTGCACTCATGCACTCACAAATGAGTTCCTGGGGTTAAATATTTGCTAAACGTATGGTTGCCATAGTTCCTAATTTGTCAGAAACAGATCCTGCTTACAGTCCTACCCAGCAGTAAGTATTAATAGTGACCCCTTCCAGGACCAGCAGATGGTGTAGTGGTTATGTCGCTGGACTCTCTCATGGGCAGTTGTGATTTGAGTACTGTACCCAGTGACTTCAAAATCATGCTGGGTGCCTGTTCATGCCTGCCGAAGATCCTGAGAAGAGAATGCTGTGATTTGAGTATTGTACCCAGTGACTTCAAAATCATGCTGGGAGCCTGCTCATGCCTGCCGAAGATCCTGAGAAGAGAATGGAGAAGGGATTGTGGAGCGGCCATCCCCCTGAGGGGTGATTTCTCACTTTCCCTCTCACTGTGTTTGTCTCTCTCTCTCTCTCTCTCTGGCAAGCACACATGCCTCAAACCGCAATCCTTTAAAAAAAAACACACCCTTTCACACTCCAAAGTATTCCAGTTTGGTCACACTGGTGCTGAGTAACATAACTGCCATAGCTATTGACAGGCCAAAACTACACACGTGCAGAGACAAGTAAAATTGCTATTTACTATATGAAATAAATTATTAAAGGATATAGACTCAAGGCCAAGTTAGCTGACTACAATCAGAACTCTTTCCACAATTAAAGTCATTTAAAAATGTTACATTAATCTTCAGAAATCTACTTAACCGATACTGGATCTAAGAATGAGTGAAATGAAGCGGACATGGCACATCCCCAAGCAAGTAACAGAGCACAAATTTTAACCGAGATCACCTAAGGTCGGGGCTCCATGCTTTCCCAGCTGTGCCCCTATTTGAAAACCAAAAGCGAATCTTATATTCTACATAACAGTCACCACACTAAAGGTATAATTTGGTGATGCATCTGTTAAGAGAAATAGAAGACTTAGAATAGGTCTTGCGGTTAAGGAGACACGACTAACTGGCATAGGAGAATCAGAGAACAACAACAGATGACGCTATATAATTAAGTGCTAAATTATTTAGTAAGAATAAAGCAGTTCAAAAGAGACTGTGTAGGCTGGTATATTCAGAGAAGAGAAGGCATATCAACGGGTCTTACAGAACTTAGGTGATGAACAGCAGGTGGAGAACATTTCAGAAAGAGAAAATAAAAAGAGGCATTGAGGGTTATTTTTGTGAGGCACATCAAAGAATATATTCTGACCCTAACCGAGGGCGTATGCTAAGACATGGAGAGAAATATACTGGATAGACGGCATTGGACCAGACTCTGAAAAATTGTAATGTTTGCTTTTGGCTTATCCATATATCTTCATAACTGTACAGAAAATACATAAACGTGGTAATACATATGCTTGGAACGTACAATTGTTTCTCTCTTTTCTTTTTTTTGAGCTTCCTTATTTCCCTCCCTTCTTTCATCCAGCCATATTAACCTACCTACCCATATCAACAATTTATATGTAACTTTCTATCTATGGTTTCTCCCTATTCAAATATGTTAAGGCAGATTTCATGCTAGGGTAAATCATAATTTACGATGTTAATTTTGTTTTCAGTATTTTGCTACCAAGAATAAGGATGTAATAAACACTGACTTATGGGTCATTACTTATGTGTGTATGTGATAGACTTCTGGGAGAAGGATTATTAGTTGAAATAGCTCCCAGTATAAAATAATGCTTTTCTTAATGTCCCTAAAAAATAAGTATCACAGATCTTTCCTTTTTTGTTGATCAGAATATTTTTTTTTAATTATCTTGTTATTTTAACACATTTCTATGACTGTCAGAAAAACTTGTCTCCCATTTTCTATTATTAATTTATGTTTTTGGATTAGGATCTGAGAATATAATTTGTAAACAGTCTATACATTTTTCTACTATTTCTGTTTCCTTCTTTTCTCTTCCTTTTGCTTGTCTTCTTTTCACTGATCAAGGTACAATGAAAGACAGCGAATGAGAAATATGTTAAGAATTATGGGGTTTGTTTTAGCATTAAAAGCTCATCTCGTTGTAAGAGTTGGTGGAGAATAACAGTCCCAAAAGGGAGGCTAGAGGATCTAAGAAAAGACACTATTAGCCCTTGGTATGGCAGATGCTCAGAGCTGCTGGCAGGTGCGTGGAGCCTGCAGGGAATCTGGAGGGACCGTGATATAGTGCAGATGGAGCAGCCCATGGAAAGGCATCCCCTCTGTACCTCCTGGTGGGCTGGAGCTTCTGCAGCAGAAAGGAGCTGTGCACAGTACTGGGAAAGGGTTAGCTAGAATCCGTGTACTCCGACGAGTCATTCGCGCATCACCTCTAAGCTCCATGACCTTTAGAATATGGGGACTGCTGCTTGCCTCCGGCTTTCTAAGTCTTGCACAAATTTAACTTTCGGTCAGTTTTTACTTGGAATCCTACAGGGAAAAGGATTCTAGGAAACAAAGTTGTAGTTTAGCAAAGTTGACACAGAACACATGCGACCAAGCACTTGGTTAACTCCGTAACTATCCATAAAATATAAAAATAATGGCTATCCTTTTTTAAAAGAAAAGTCTGCCAGAATATGCATATGCTTACCAGAGAGAGAGGTGGGGAGGAAAGTGAGAAAAAACCGCCCCCTCCTTCCCCCATGGTGGTGACACTGCAATCCCTTTTCCATTTCTCCCTTCTTTGGGGATTTTGAGCCAGCCATGTGGGATCGGGCTGCCTGAACTACCAGGCCACCAGCTGATTCAATAATGTATGTTGTTTTAATCTCTCTTAAATAAAATTAATTAATTGTAAAAGAGAGTCCAGTTCCTTATTTGCTTTTGCTGCTATTGTTTACATTTTTAGAGAGTCTATATTGGTTTTCATTATATTTGCAGTTCATTAATTTCCAAATTGTTTTAGAGTTTGCCTTTATATTAAGTGTTGTGTGATTCATACATAAAAATATATGCTTACATCTTATTTATAAAATATATTTGTAGTTTTTGATAATGTGAAGATGTTAGTCTTTCTAATGTCAAATTCCACCTTGACAGACATTACTATTGCTAGTCCTCCTTACTTTTCCATTTGAGTTTACCTAGAATGAATCTGCTCACTATTTCATTACTTTGCCTTCAACATCTTTTTTTATAAGTTTGTTTTTTGTTTTTGGCCATAAGGCACACTGGAGAGAGAGCTCACTGGAGAGAGAGAGAGAAAGAGAGAGGGAAAGTGACAAATCACCACCACCCCACTCCCCAGAAGGGATAGTCGTGCTGCAATCTCTTCTCCATTCTCCTCTTGGGATTTTGGGCTCACACACACACACGTATCTGGTGTGATTTTCTTTATTTTAAATTTGACCAGAGAGGGACAGAGATAAAGAGAAAGTGAGAATGTAAGCCACCAGGTCCAGAACTTGAACGTGGTTGGCAATGCGGAAATCCAACACCCTTAGCCACCATGCCACCTGCTGGCCCCCCAGTATGATTTTCAAAGCCACTAGTTTCGGGACTTGAATTGTGGTCAGCCATGTGGAAGTCCAGCATCTTAACCACTACACCAATATCTTTATTTTTAGCAAAGTAATTATTGAATCCAATTTATTTGTCTTTTAATGGCTGAAAATGGGTCTGTATATTTTGAGTACTGGCTAATTGATTTTATTCATCCCATCTTACTTTGCACCTGTTCTTTGTGTTTCTTTGTTGAAAATGCATTTTACTTTTCTTTATTTTCCAGGTTGGCTCTAGATACAATGTACATCATTTGTTGTCTCCTTACACTGGTCTTTTCCCATTCATTAGCTGTTATTTTATTTTCCTCATTCTCATAATCCAATGCTTTCAGCCAAACTCTTGTCACATGCCTCTGTGTGCCGCCCGCTTGATCTCTCCCCACTTAAAGAGGTCCCGAGTGGATTTTCACTTTCCACTTTTCCTTTCGTCTTCCCCCTCCCCCTGACAGACCTCGGTGACATCTTCACATCTTCCACCCTCAACCTGGATTTGCTGAGAAAATTGATAACTAATTAGAATTTTCTAGAGCTGGTTGTGACAGGAGCAGATCCCACATGGCCAACTGTATTGTTCAAACCTTGGATCCAATAGCTTGAAAAACATGCTGGGTGTGTGTGCATAGGTGACGCCATTCTGACAGCGTGGATAAGTAGACAAGAAGGGATTTAGGTGTGTCCATGCCCCATGGTGGGTTGCTCTCCACCCCTCACTCTCCCTGCCTCTCTCTGGTGAGCACACCTACCCTCTGGCATTTTTTTAAGAATTTATTTTACAGCATTTCCTTTCTTTTCAATATCTGTTTAGCTTTTACATTAAGTATCCCTGAGAAGCATATTATTATGTCCTTAAATTTAATTAGGTAGATAAATAGGTGAAACTCTGCTATTGTTTTATCGTACTTTTCTTTTCTTTTGGGATCTTTCTGTTTCTTTTTTTTTTCTTTCTTTTTTTTTTTTTTTTTTTTTTTGAGTAAAGTTATTGCACACATGTTTAAATAAAATAGGGTATGTTGGGCCAGCAGGTGATGCAGAGGTTAAGGATCTCACATGGCTAACTCTAGTTCTAGTCCTGGACCCGGCAGCTTGAGGATTATGCCGAGTGTGCACGTATGCCCAAAATGGAGGAGAAGGGATTGCAGCATGGCCATCTCCCATGGGGGTGATTTCTCACTTTCCCTTTCTCTGTGTGAGTGCATGTGCCCTATAGCAATAAAAAGAGGGGTTGGGTGGGTATGTAAGTGATGCCTTCCTCAAATCCTGCAGATCCTAAAATGTCATTCTATACACAATAATAAGTGGTATCTTGTCTACCAACGTGATTCTGAGATGCAGTTATTTTTCATCATCAATCTGGAGAAGCTAGTTCCACTTGTAGCATTGCAGGTATGAAGTCTGATACCCATCTTTTTTTCAGCTGGCCTTTGGCAATGTTTTGCTCATTTTGCTTGCAGGCTTATTGAATTTCCTGGAGGTCAGGAATTTCAACAAGATACACCAGGATTACGTGCCTTCTCTTAACCTTCATCTGGGTCCAAGGAAGCACTGTCTTTATTTCTGAGACAGTGCCTCCTATCATTTGTTCTCTTATTGCTAATAACAATATTATATTACTCTTGCAATAATTGATTGTTTTCTCCTTGTAACTTCTTACTACTCTCACAGTAGGTCTCATGGTTCTGTTCTTCAAGTTTTTTAATACTTCCTCCTATCATTGCTCTTGGTAATTTTGCTTTTGGCTGTTTAATGATTCTTCAGTCTTCTAGTCACCAATTTGTTTCTAATTTTGAAGCTTTCTATTTATCTGCTATACTTTGTAGTTGGAAGAACATGGGCTTTTTAGTTCTAGAAATCATTATTACTTGCACTATAATATACTTGAAGACCTGTGAGTATTTTGTTTTATTTTGTTTAGTTTTACATTCTAGAGAGCATATGCATTTGCTCAAGAAAGACAGGCAAAGAGAAACAGAGCGGGAGGAAGCATCCTCTCTCCAATGGAGCATAGTCACTGAAATCCCTTCTCCTCCATTTCTCCATCCTGCTGGGATTTAGGGCATGCATGCCCACATGCTGTGCATGTTTCTCAAGCCTCCAGAGCCAGCACTCAAACTACAGTCAACCATGTGGAATCTAAGTCCTTAACCACCAGACCATAAGGCTGGTTCATTGATAGATTTACTTTTAGGAACAATATTGACTTTACAGAAACAGATAACAGAAAATTCCCATACATCATTCCACCTGCATCTTCTCCTGTTATTAATATCTTAAAATCAGTATTTTATATTCATTATAATTAATGAAACAATATTAATCATTATTATTAATTAAACCCTGTAATTTGTTCAGACATCCTTAGTTTTTACTTCATTCTCTTTTCTGTTGTTCTAGGATCCCACCCTAGATACCACATTAGATTTCATTGTCACGTCTCCTTGGGCTCCTGTTGGTTTGACAGTTTCTCAGCCTCTTCATTTTCCATGGCCTTAACCATTTGAGGTGCTTTGATCAGGCATATTATTAGCATGGTCCTCTAATAGAGTTCTTATGATTAGAATGGGGTTGTGAGTTGAAGGGGGGAAGACCACAGAGATAATGTACCATTTTCATCACATCCTCTCAAAGGTGTGTGCTATCAACAAGATGAATGACTATTGAATTGACCTTCATTCCCTCACCTGGCTGAAGTGATGTTTCTCAGGTTTCTTGGCTGTAAAAGCACCCTTCTCCCCCTCTTCTTACTGCACTCATCAGAAAGAAATCACTATGCTCAGCTCACATTAAGGGCTGGAGGTTTTAACTCCTCTCCTTTAGGGTAGGGTGGCTACATGGCTTACATGGAATTCTTCTGCAAACATTTTCTCTTCTTCCCCAATTTATTTGATCATTTATTTATATCAATATGTGCCCATAGGTGTTTATTGTATACCTTATATTATAAGACCATATTATCTTACTTATTTTGTTGCCCAGTTTTTTCATCTTTGGTCATTGAGACCTCTCCATTGGCTTCTGTCTTCTTTTGATTACTTTCATTAAGGGTGTGCATTTCTTTTAATGACTTCCTTACTTTCTGACACTACGTAATGCTCTGGATGCAGCTGATAATATGCCCTACTCCAGTCCTGGAATCGGCTATTTTCCAAAGGAGCCCAAGCTCCATTTGTTATAGAATGCTGTCAGAAACCGAGATCTGGGTTGTGAGGTATGCTTTTCGCTACTTGTGTCTTGCTTCTTCTAGATTTTCTCAAGTTTATGTTTTTGCTTTGTGTTTTAAGGAATCAGTATTTGTTTCAAAAGCTTTATTTTACTGTGCATGTGTTCTGATTGCCCTGATTTTCCTATTTCTGGGTATTGGGAGCTTTTAGGTAGAGTTTTCTCCCTGAGTTTACGAAGGATGTGGTTGCATTGTGATAAATATTAAACGGTCGGACACCTGCTGGTGGTGGATAGATATAAAGTAGTCTCTTTGCCTAAGGGTCTGTGATTTAGAAGACTTCAATCCCTGATTAAAGACCTCTATCAGCCATTTTGAAGCACTGGGCTTCCTGCATTCTCCTAGCCTCTAAGGAAATAAAGACTTATATCACCTGTTGAACCAACTCTTAAATGTAAGAAAACCAAAGAGAAAAGAACTTCCAAATGTTTGGAGTAAGGACCTCAAAAATTCTTTTACTTCCACCACAGAAAACAAACAAACAAAATTGCATAAATTGGCAAAATTAATTGTTAAAATTCTGCAAATTAACCCAAAGATTTCAAGAAGCTAATAACTGTTTATTTAAGAAAAAACAACTGGACCTTAATGTAAGCTTTGTTGTGTTTTTACTTCCTTATTTGCATTTCCCTCTTTTTAAATTTTTTATTTGTATATTTTAATATTTAATATGCTCAATCACTGTATATCATTACAACATGCAAAATTAATTTTCTCATCATGAATACACTGCATATTATTAGTTCAGTTAAAGAAATTTTCATAAGCATTATCATCTTATCAGCTGAAGTATCCCTGAAAACAAGTAGCCTTACAATTCCAATAGCTGTGAAAACCAGTCACCTAGCAGCTGCTGGTGAGAATAGAATGAGTTTGGAATTCATCCAGTCCCCATCTCCAGAGGAAGATTGTTTTTCAACCTATCTGCAAGCTCTCTGGAAAAGCCATATTTGCAGGGCTTGTCTATATTTGATATGACTCAGCACTTACGAGGTGAGAAATCACAACCCTAGTATTTGTTAGAAACAATCAGAGGCAACGTTACCATCTCAACTGCCTGAAGTGACAGTATCAGTTGAAGTAAATGGGAGGCTGGCCAAAAATTTCACGAGACAAATCTGAGTAATAAAATGTCCACAAGGGTTTGGAGTAGTTTTGACATATTCTTGGGACCCTAGACAACCACAGATAGTCAGAGATAGGTATATTCCCAGAAAACACATGAGAAATTGCTTCTCTTAGCTATCTGTAATCTTGTATAACACAGAGTAACAAAAACACAAAACAAAAAAACATATTTTGAATGTTCTCAGCACAAAGGAATGACAACTGGTTGACAGGATGGATATACTGATCAACCTGATTTAATCAGAACACATTGTATTCTGGTCCTGGAAAAAACTCACTTTATACCCTCCAAAATACGTACAACTATTGTATGTCAATATGGCAACAAGCAACAGGACGGAGGCCTTCTCTTTCACATAAGCTGACTGCCTTACTGGGTGCACACAGGAGATGAGGGTGTGGCAGAGCCATGGGTTTGGGCGGAGCCTTGACTGTGGGCAGAGCCATATGCCCAGGACCACGTGCACCCCACAGGCACTCAGAGACTGTCAGCAAAGAGTGAAGGGCTTCTTTCACTTCAGAAAATCTCTCTCTAATTAGCTTTCCATTAGTGAATTCTGTCCTCGATGGCTGAACTAAACAAAGAATACAGATCTTGAAATTTGATGCAGCCGCAGCTGCTGCAGCTTAGGCCTTAGGAGTTCTGCTGTGTGATGCTGGGGGCCACGTGGGAAGGCTTCAGTTTATGGCTCAGGCTTACCTGAATACCGCCAAGTGCTCACCGGCAACACCTGAAATCTTAGCTGGCAGCAGGGTTGGGGGGAGGATCATGGTGTGATGACCCTGTCAAGGATGCCTGTCTTTCTCCCGAAAATAAATACATAAACTTAAAAAACAGTACAGGGAATAGCAGATGGCATAGTACTTAGTCAGGGGACTGCCACATAGTTAATCATGGTTCAAGTCCCAGACCTAGCAGCTTAAAACTCACACCAGGTGCATGTGCATGCATGCCCAAAATCCTGAGAGGTGACTGGAGGAGAAAAAACTGTGGTGTGGCCATCTCCCCTGGGAGGGGGGTAACTTCTCATTTTCTGTCTCTCAGTCTTTCTATCTCTCCAGCAAGTACATGCAACCTATAGCAAAATTCTCTAAATAAGAAAAAGTAATTACTAAACAAACAAGTATCAACAAAAGGAACAATCAAAATCTGTACTAGTTTTCTCCAGAGAAACAGAACCAATAGAGGATACTTCTATGCTTATACAGAGATTTGTTTATGAGAACTTGACTTGGGCTGACTCCATAGCCTGGCAGTTGAGGGAACTGGATCCCACATATCTAACCATGGTTCAGATCCTGTCCCCTGTGACTAGCTAAACATGTTGTACCCATGTGTGTGCCCCAAAATCCTTACAGGATACAGAAATGGAAGAGAAGGGATTGCAGCATGACCACACCCAATGGCTTTAAAAATAAAAAAAAAAAATTGGCTTATGTGGGAATAGAGATTGGCAGGTCAAAAATTTTCAGGCAAGCAGACACACTGGTGACCCAAGGAAGAAGTGACATTTCAGTCTTGAGTCTGAAGACAACTAGGAGACAGATGTGACAACAAAGATATACAAAATATTACCACTGTGTAATCCTAATTAAATATATGAAAGAGACTAGGTTCTGGATAATCATACATTTGATACTTTAGAATATTCTTATCAAACTAACAGGTATTATAAATTTATTGACTGCTCCTAATTATACTAAACAGGTGAAAAAAGAAAAGGATGGATTCAGGGTTCAGTCACTAGAGTTAACATGCAAATTTTCCTGAATCATTGTTTTTATTGTGTAAAATAAAATGCTATAGATTTTTTGCTGAATGTTCAACAATTGTTTTACAATAAAATACCACTAGCTTGGAAGACTTAGAACTTTAAACAGTTAGGGCTTATATAATCATTTGCTATCTATTCTTAAAGTAATTACAAAGATGTACTAAAGCTTGCAAAGACTAAAAATAAAGATCCTGGCTGAGTTTGGCACATAGATGCTAGTATTTGTTAAAGGATTGAAGGAAAATATGTAGCTCTCTCCTATTACTTGCAGAAATTATAACAAGGGAGGGAGAAAAACTTTATGCAATATAAAGTACACTTTTATTGAATTTTTTGTAAGGCAATGCAATGTGATTCAGTGGTGATAAACAAACTCTTAGATTTACTTTAATGAATGGAAAACGCATAACTGACATATTAATTTTCAATTTATTTACTTTTTTAGTTTTATTTTGAAATAGGGTGCATGTGCTCACCACAGAGAGAAAAAGTGAGAAATCACCCATGGGGAGACGGCCACATCACAATCTCTTCTCTTTCATTCTCTTCTCAGGATTCTGGGCATGTATGTGATTTTCAAACAATGGGTCCGGGACTTGAACCATGAGGTCAGCCATGTGGAATCCAGCCATCTTAACCTCTATGCCACCTGCTGGCCCAATTCATTATTTTTTTGTGTGGGATTCAGCCTGTTTTTTATAATTACACACTGTGCATATGCTGTGAAAACCATACTGTATAACACACTAATTATTGATACATAAATGGTTTTGAGTCACCAATATTCATTTTATTAAGCAAATTAAGTACTTCTTCAAAAGTCTTTTTATCCTTTAACTTTTGTTTTGACAAAAGAAGGGAAATAAGGAATCACTCTGATCAAACCAAGTACAAGGATTTTATTTCTGAAGTCTAAAATTTTCTTCTAGAAAACTAGATTTCCAGATGGAGTGGAATGAAGGTTAGAGAGCATCTAATCCATCAGCTTTATTACAGATGAGACATCTAGGT
>NW_006160067.1:2979813-3005715 GCF_000334495.1 Tupaia belangeri chinensis | reverse complement strand
TGCCTGGCCTCCACATCACTCCTCTAGGTCAAAAAGGAGCCCTCCATGACCAAGCCCTACTTTTTTTTTTTTTTTTTCAATTTCAAATCTGTAGCATTATTAGAATAAAAAGGCATGATGCCATTTAATGTAAAGATGATATGAAATACTTACCATGTTGCATTTCTTCTTATATTTATTTTTATAATATATTTATAGTAAGTAATACGTATTTGATGATCAGGACAATCACACTCTTTACTGTCCAAACCAGTGTACATTTTTAAATTGTGAGAATATTAACAATTTTACTGAGACAAAAGTATCCCAAAATAAAAGGTCACTCTGTGAATGCAAAATAAGTATGGTTGAGGTATCAGCAAGCAAAATTTAAAAAGAAAAAAAGTCAATTTATATAAATCCCTTTTATCTAGACTTAGCTATTATATATTTTGAGTTTTATTGTTACATATATATTTATGCAAATATATATTTTTGCAGAAATATCAATATTCTTTTACAGTCTGCTTCCATCTATAAGTTATGAATCAGTGATGTTTTTCAGCAAATAAAATTTCATACATACTAAATTTTTAAGTGAATTCTTAGCATTATGTTGCATTACTTTTATGACTTAGCTGAACATGTTCGAATACAAACAATCCTGTGTGCACAGTTACCCCCAATTCTCAGAAATCAAGCATATATTATCTCTGAGAATAATTTATAATTATGAAAGCCACCTTTATTTCCACCTTACTGCTGATAAACAGCCAATAGGACACAGGTCTAGATCAGTCAAGCGAAGGCCAACCTATCAGAAGACACTAGACCTAACAGCTAATACCATCATGCCCACACCAACTGAATGTCAGCTTTGCTCATAAGCATGAAAATTCACTGCAATGGGGTAGATCTGCTGATGTGACCAGAGTGTCCGTTTAAGAGCTTAAAAAAGTGAATAGAGCATAGCAAATATTTTTTTAATCCCATTCTTAGATTTTTCAAAAGAACACAGCAAGAACAGTTTGTATGAAATAAATATGCTGAACTTACATTTGAATGTCTTATTGCTGGACTATTTTGACAAATAATAAGCAGTAGTTGAAGATCATGGAGAATTATTCAGCAAGTATGTACTTGATCAATTTTTGATGTAACAGCCATCTTTTAGGCACTGTGAGAAATAGAAAAACAAAAGTCTACGTGAAATCTACCTTAAAGCATTTTTTTCTGGACTGGAATTAAAGTATGTACACACTTTAAAAGCTTATATGTATAATTCATGGTAGAAACATGATTTTAAAAATACCATGAAATGGCATTAGTAATACTCTATGGAAATCAAAGGAGGTTAAATTCACTCTAACTGGCTTTACAGTTGGTGGATGTACTTAAAGGAAGTCTTTATCAAAGTAATGGCATTGCTCTGGTGTCTTGAAGAATGAATAAGGACTGAAGAAACTGAGTTAAATAGAAGACTAAGGACAATTGTTGTAAGTGGAGAAAACTGAACTAACAAAAACAGAGAGACTTATGAGGAGGAAAACTGTTATAGGATCAAAAGAGTTTGTAAAAGAAAAACTTAGAAATATTAGGAAGTACTGAGAATAGATACAAGTCTCCTTAATTGTAGAGCAATGGGTATGGGCTTGATCATTGTTTAATTTTAATAAATTTATTTAATTAACAGCACTCTTCACTTAATGACTAAGTTTTGTTTCTACAACTAGATCATTAAACCAATTGGTCAAGAAGCAAGGAACTTAAGGGTAGATGTCTTATGATGTATTGTGATGCCATAAGATATGTATTTTTCAATAGCTATCAGGCAACACAACACTAGAATAATGTAATTTTGTCCATTGAAAAAAATGCATTAGATAAGCACCACAGAAATGACCAAACATGCCACAACACAATAATATAAATCCCACATAATCATTTTATTTATTTTGAATATTTCTATTGGTGCATGATCAAATGCATTACTATAAACTATGTAGTCTTGCATGATTGAGAATACTTTGGGTACTGAATACTAATCAACTGTGGGAATGAGACCAAGATTGTGGACGGGGATTCCCAAGACACACACAGAATGAAAAAGGGCATTCTCCTTGTTGGAGACATGATTGGATATCCTAATGGTCATTAAACAGATAGATCATTAAGTGAAGAGTAACTGTGCAACTGATGAACAAAGGAATGCACACATTCGGTGTTTGAAGAGTTTGAACACGTGCAAACACCTGTAATGCCATTGCCATAATCAGGCCCATAGACATATCCAACAAATGTGGGGGGTGAAGTGGGTGGTGACTATGAAACAACATGGATGTGAGTCTACTTATAACTTGAAGAAACCATATTAAGTTTTTGAGGAGGGTCTTAAGATATGGACTGTCATTTGCTCTGTCAGCAATACTTTAACTCACTCATCTACTATCCCTTGATGCCATCTTTTCAGACACATAATTTTGTGCTCCTGTCTCTTCTCATCTGGCTGGAATCGAGAAGGTGGAGGCTGCTGCTCTCCTTCGGGCATTGGTCTTTTCCATACACAAGGAGCATCACTTCGGAACGCTGCTCGGACCACCTACGCTGGGTACCAGCAGGACTGGCAAGCCTGTCCTTATAGGTGGCCAAGAACTGTAGGCTCTGACCTTCCTTTTCTGATGGCCTAAGGTTTTTTTTAAATAAGTGGTTTTCTCAAAGTAATAAATGAATACAGTAAAGTGGCAGAATACAAGATCAACTTACAGAAATCTATAGCATTTCTATATACAAACAACAAGCAGATAGAGGCAGAACTAAAGTAATCCCATTTACCATAGCCACAAAAAGTATAAGATACCTAGGAATAAATCTAACCAAGAAAGTCAAAGACTTCTGCAAGGAAAACTAAGAAAATCTTAAAAAAGAAATTGAAAAAGTGGAAGGAAATCCCATGTCCCTGGATTGTGAGAATTAATATAACTAAAATGGCAGTTCTACCCAAATTAATTTAATACAATCACTATAAAATTACAAGAGAAATTCTTCACAGATCTAGAAAAGACAATTATAGAATTTGTCTGGAATCATAAAAGCCCCTGTATTGCCAAAGCAATCCTATGCAAGAAGACCGGAGTGGGTGGCATCTCACTCCCTGACCCTCAAATTTATTACAAAGCTGTGATAATCAAAACAGCATAGTATTGGCACAAAAACAGACTATGTGGACCAATGGAACAGAATAGAGACCCTGGAAATAAACCCCAAAATACACAGCCAACTGATCTTTGACAAAGGGTACCAGTCAATCCAGTGGGAAAAGGAAAACCTCTTTAGCATATGGTGCTGGAAAAACTGGGTATCTACCTGCAGAAAGATGAACCCCTGTCTGAACTCCTGCCTCTCACTATTAACAAAAATCAACTCAAAGTGGATCAAAGATCCAAACCTAAGACTGCAAACTATGAAACCACAAGTGAAAACACTGGGGAAACTCTGGAGACAGGGTAGGCAAAGACTTCTTGAGAAAGACCCTCAATGCATAGGCAGTAATTGCAAAAATAGACAAGTGGGATTACATCAGATAATAAGTTTCTGCACAGCAAAGGACATGGTGATTAGCTTGAATAGACAACCCTCTAAATGGGAGAAAATTTTTGTAAACTATGCTCCAGATAAGAGCCTGATAATCAGAATAAACAGGGAATTCAAGTGACTTGCCAAAAAGAAAATACTAAAAGATAGGGAGATGAGCTGAATAAACAACTTTCTAAGGAAGACATACAAAAAGTCAGAAAGCATGTGAAAAAATACTCAACATCCCTCATCATAAGGTAAATGCAGATTAAAACCAAAACAAGATACCACCTAACCCCAATCAGAATGGCAAAGATTACAAATAGAAAAAATGATAAGTGCTGGCGGGGATGTGGTGAAAGGGGAATTCTCCTACACTGCTGGTGAGAATGCAAGTTAGTCCAGCCATGTGGAGAACGATGTGGAGGTTCCTCAAAGACCTTCAAATAGAAGGTCTGTTTGAAGCTAGAATACCATATGACTCAGAATTCCACTCCTGAGTATCCACCTAAAGAACAGGAGAATGCTCAGCTTGCATATCTTTGTTTATTGCATTATTCACAATTGCTAAGGTATGGAACCAACCCAAATGTCCACAAACAGATGAATGGATTGAAAAAGTGTGGCATGTATACTCTATGGAATACTATTCAGCCATTAAAAAAAAAAAAACCACCAAGCATTGAAAATAGTTGTGAACACTGGAGACAGTGTGGAAGGAGGGTGGGCTAGGGGAAGAATGTAGGGGAAGAAATTTGCAAGAAAAAATAGAGGGTAAGACATTTGTGGGACACAGAAATGGTTTATTACCTGTCAATGATGATGTGTATAGTGTTCTCAGCTGGACTGATCTGAAGTATATTTCATGCTGGGTAAATTCCCTTTATAAGCTAGGTGATGTATAGTGATTGAATGTATAAAAATGTAATATAAATAAAGAAATAAGTGGTTTATCTTTTATAAAGAATGAAGAGACACTAGAAACAAGAAAGTACTTAATATATTAAATATAAATATATAAAATACTATAATGTATTTTCCTTGGCTTTGCATAAGGAAGAAGGTAAGTATTCAGGGCAGTAAAGAGCAGTTTTCAGAAGTTATTTTATACTTTTTAATTTTTCTTTCTTCACTCATTAATATGCACTTATTAAGCTTGTGTGAAAATAAGTACACCAGTCTCTGAAGAAACAGCTAAGTCACTCATCATGCCCTTAAGGAGACAAAGGTCTCCCTCCAGTGTTTCTGAGGGCTCACTCTACCCTCTGTTCCTTACTCTTTGCAGATAAACTCATTATCAGTGTGACTTTGCTGTTTCATTTACTGTTTAATGCCTTAAGTAACTGGCACTTGGGTCCAGGAGGTGGCTCAGTGCTGGTACAGTTGGACTTACCCTGGGTGGGGCCCTGGGTTCACATTCCTGGTCGCCTCTGTGCACGATGGGCACATGGGAGTTCCTATGATCTAGATCAGCTGAGACTGGGAGTAGGTGGTGTGTGGAGCCTGCAGGGGGGTAGCTCTCTGTTTCTCTCTAAAGAAATAAAATATTTTAAAAATATCTGATTCTTGAAGAGGAATCATTGTAAGGAGAATCCCTATTTTTATTTCTATTGCCATTTGATTAGAGATTTTAATTTTAATTAAAGCAGCTAAGCAATTTAAGACCCAAAGGGGCACTCACAGAGCCCTCCTAGGTCCTTTGATAGAGTGTAATACAGGGAGACTCATGATCGGAGCAGCCCTGGGTTGCATTTCAAATTTCAGAGAAATAAAAAGCCTTCCCAGTGATGCAGGAAAATGTAGCAGGGGGCCTGATAAATTAATTACTTTAGGAGGACAGGAGACAGGTGGTGAGCTGCAGGAGGGCAAGATCAGCAGAAACCTCAATGAGAACAAAAAGCCTGTGTCCAAGACTAAAAAAGAAAGAGAAATTGGAGTTGTAGAAAAAATCCATAAGTAGAGTTGAGGGTACCTTAAAGAGAGAACCTTAAAGGTATATGTACATAATACCTAGAAAATGGATATATAGAAGCTGCTCACCTCCTGACGGTTTGACTTTCAATTTCTCCACTTACTCATGGTGTGAAAGTGCCACACCTTCAGTAGAGGCTGTATTTCTAATTTGGAGTTTGGATCATCTCCTAGGCGAACAAGGTGTAGTAAGGCATTCTTGTGCGATACTGGGTGCCGTTGGCAGTCAGGGGTCCCAGTCAGCCTCACAGTTATGAGTGTGAATGGCCAATACAGGGTGCCGTGTTGCTGGCATTTTCTGTGTTTTGCAAACCCACCCATGTCTCCAAAAATGCTCATCTGTATTTCCTGCTTGTGGTGAAAAGAAGAGAAAGACAATTACAGTACAGTATTCAGTAAATTGCATAATAGTCTCAACACTTAGTTATGAAATAGTCTTTGTGTTAGATGGCCGAGCTCAAAGGTAAGCTAATGTAAGTGTTCTCAGCATGTTTAAGGTAGGCTAGTCTACGTTAGGATATTTGGTTGGTGTGCTGGATTAAACTCATTTTTGACATATGATATTTATCAGGGCTGATAAACCCATATAATAAGTCTAGGAGTATCTATCTATCACTTGTCAAAAGTACAAAAAGGACAAAAAAAATCTGAAAGTATAAAAAATATCACTCTTAATCCCACTTGCAAAAGTAATTACTTTAGAAATTTTGCCATGTTTCTTTCCAGTTTTTTTTAAGACTAGTCCAGATCATCCTGTATATTAACTGTGCCCCCTCACTGAAAATTATATAAAATAAATGTTTTTTATATCATATATCGAAAGAGATATGTGAAGCCAAAAACAGTAAGAAATAGCAGCCTAACATGAGGTTAGGTTAGTGTAGGTTTCCATAATGAAGCCATTTAATATAATATCCATCCCTACATTTGCTATCATGGCAGTGTGATTCTATCCAAATCCCTCCTTTTATCAGATCTCGGGGAGATTTATTTCAGGAAGGCTTTCGCTCAAACCCCTCTTGCTGCATTCCACCTTCCAAAACACACACACACACACACACACACACACACACACACCTGCTCTTACTCTTCGCATGCACCCGTGCGCACACACATGCAGACAGGAATCTTTTCCTTCTGTCTGCACAGCCTTTCCCATAAAGCAGATGGTGCTTGAAATTTCCTCGGCCTCTCACAAAGCTGTTCCTCTAGCAACCTTCCCTAAAAGACTGATTTTTAAACAGGCATAGATGTTCTTTGAATCCCCTGCTAGCCAATCTGGCAGTCCAACCTAAAATGTTTTCTAATTAAAAAAAAAAGTAATCGACTTTATGACAAGATCACTTAATTATAGCTGTGCTGTAGAGGTTGGGGTGCAGAGTGTTAGAAATAATACAAAGTTTCCTATATTTTAGAAATAATCATTTCAGTTTTACTTGTTAGTTTGAGAAGGCTGTTCTAAACCATCACGTTTGTGATTTCACAAATCCTTGCCTGTTATGCATATTTGATTAGACGTATTTAGTGGTGATATTTTGTGTATCGTAGTTGTCACCTCTGTGTCTAGACTGCCTTTAGACTCAAGCTGGAAACATCAGCTCTTCCTTGGGTTTCCCACCTTCCTGTCTGCCCTACAACTTCCAGGTCTAGCAGACACATCTTTCCTCTTGCTAGCTTGCAGGTCAGAAAGTGAGCTGTAAAAACTCAGAGATCAGCAGAGAGAAATGGTTCTAGGAAGTTAAAGGTATTACCCATGCTTGAAGTATGAAATAGAACATGAGGTCTTTAATCCTTTCAGCTTGTCTTACTGATCATGAACTGAATTTACAATCACATTTCAAAAGTATTTCTAATTCTGACACCAGTGATTTAAAAAAGTTTAAAAAAAGATTAGGTTCCCAGGGGTCATAATTATAACAGTGACTAATATTTATGGAGCCCTAATTTCCTGCCAAAAACTAGTCCTGAAATACGTAACTGATGTATTCCTTATTACGAAGATTGGGTTGTATTAGAATCTACTAGGTGGTGCTATATTAGAATGACCTATGAGTAGAATTGTATCAGAATTTAGACGCAAATGAGAAAGACAAAGCCAAACAAAACCATCCTCTGGCAAGTCACGTATTGCTCTCGGTTTTGGCGAGATCATCTGTTATATAAAATATCCGTAAAAGGAGGCTATCTGGAGACAGCCTATCTAAGGGCTCTTCCAGGTCTTCATCTGCAGGTAGATTGCCACTGAGGTCATGCTCTGTAATCAAGCGTTTCTTCCATGCCTGCGCACTGAGCGCTTATGAAATGTTCAACGTTTTCTTTCTGGAAAGGCCGTGACGAGACATTAAAGAAGGCAGGGCATTCTCGGCTAGTCCTCCCGTTGATAGTAGAACACATTTCTCTCTTTTCGCTCCAGATGACGTCAGGCCCAGTTACAGAACGCTCCAGAGAGACCCTGAGTGAGTAATGCCTGGCTGAGCCTAGGCGATCTATAAAAAACCATGAGAGATAATAATAAGTGGTCGCTTCAAGCTTCCAGTTTCAGGGTGACTCGTTCTGCAGCTGCTGCTTCAAAGCCGTGTTCCCCTTCCTGCCCTGTAGCATGCTCCGCCGTGAAATCAGAGAGCTACCATCAGCTCAAACTCTTCGAGGTCTGGCCATTTTTGAAAAGTTCTGCTTCTTTGTTTATTCATTTGTTTTTATCTGGATCTCTCGCCTGATTGTGAGCTGTTCTCGCAAACCTTCACACTCACGAAGCAACAGACTTTTTCTGTATGTCTGCCCCGTGTTATATCCAGGAAAAAACGTGGGACGTGGGGCTTCGGGTCAGCGGTGGGAAAGGAGGAGAGGAGGTTGTACTGACCGATGCGTGGAGCTGCGCCTGCTCCTGCCCCATCCACTGCACTTTGACCTTCGCAAAGTTGCTTGGGTACCTGCGTCTGCTCTTCCAAATTCGGCGTCGATGTTTGTGGTCCCGAGCATTCGGTTGCTGTGAGCATCCGTTTCTATTACACTGTTACCACTGTACTATTCTACCTAGCTTCCAGGGCTTTTATGAAGATGGAATGGAGTAGCTGGATAGCGAGTTTCTGCACCCGTTACTTAATAGGCAGTAAGTGGTCATTCTCGTCATCATAAATGATTCCAGGCCTGAATAGCCGGAGCAGGAGAGAGGAACTCGAGTGGAATGTGCCGGATACCGAACAGAGTCCATCTAATAAGACGCGCTCCTGGTTAAGCTGAGGTGACTCCTATTTCTCCCGTATTTAAAGAGAGAAAGACGACAATGTCTCTGCATTTGCCATTGCGTGCAGAGACCAGCTTGACCCTCCTTTCCAAAGTGCCAGGGTTTACAGACCAACTTTTAGGAAATTCAGGCTGGTATCCCCCGGGTATAAGCTTTTTCAAGCCTCAAAGCTTGAAAAAGAGCATATGATTAAGCAGCTCCAAAGGTTGGTTTGGATGTATTTATAATCCTTAGGAGAAACCTTCGTCTCCCACCCCCAGCGAAGCCCGCGCAACGCCCACCCTCACTGCGGCACTGGCCACGCGCAGGACGCGTCCTTCCCGAAGTAGCCGCTAAGGGGCGCTGGACGCCGGTCCGCCCCGCGCGTCGTCATGACAACGCCGCCGGCAGGCTCGCAGCCCGGGATCCAAGTGCCGGCTACAGCAGGTGTCGGATTGCAGGGCGCTCGCCGCGGCTCCGGGCTTCCTTGGCGCCCCATAAAGTCCGGCTGCTGTTCCTTCGCCTCCCTCTCCGACAGCTCCCTACCCCGGCGGGGACGCGCAGGGTGAAAATGGTCCACCACTCAGGCTCGATTCAGTCCTTTAAACAGCAAAAAGGTCAGTGGGAATCTCGCTCCCTTCTCGCCGCGGGCGTCACGTCCCTCCTCCGCCTCCCCCTGCAGCCCTGTCGGAGCATCCCTCGCAGGCTGCTGCGGCACCGCGGTGGGAACTCTGCGAAGTTTAGAAATCCTCGTCTGAATGCCTGCGCACTCCGCATCCCGGCCGAGCCTGGGTTCTGAGCCCCGGGACGGTGCAGGGAGCGGGCTGGTGGTCTGAGGTCTGGGTGTAACGCCCGTGTGCCGGGACTGTCGGCAAGCACTGCAGCAGACAGCTCGGGTCCGAGGCGCCAGCGCAGAGGTCTGCACACAGACGTGCCGGAGGGTGCTGTGCACGTATCTGTCACCCGTTTATGATTCAAAGTCTAGTAAGCTTCACAAAAGCGCCTCTCTCATTTACACCCTCCTAAAATAAAGAAATTCTTGGAGAGTTCCAGAAGTCGCCCTGTCTTCGTGGACGGGGCTCTGTAACTTGGGGAAACTTTTATTTTTGCCCTTTTCCAGTTTGGGTCTGTTGTTAGGTGTCTCGCCTAGGGATTTTGTGTTTTCTCTCTCAGCTCCTTCAAGTTTTTCTCTGGATGCAGGGACAAGAATCCATCTGTTCATAATCAAACCAAGATTTGTTCCAGGTCATCCTCGCTCTTGGGTCCTTGTTCCTTAATTTATTTAAAAGGCTTTTTGTGAAGTGCTTTTATTTTGAGGCACAGTTAGTGTTCTGGAGTTTTATTAACCAGAAACATGAATAAACAACATAGTTACCATTTTACTGAGTTAGTAATAATTATGGTAATTCTATAGTTGACCATATACTATCTAAGCTGTGTGAATTCTGGATTAGTGAATTGGTTTACAGTAAATATTTGCTTAAATATTAACCATCCCCCCAGGTATTATTCGTATTTCTTTTGTCAACAGTTGTTTCCATGTGTTTCTTTCACTTCCTGAAGGAAAAAGAAACCAAAGGCTGGGCTGACACACCAGGAATAATTGAGGGGGGATTTCTCCATAAGGCAAAACATTCAGCTGAAGGAGCTTCCAATCCCTTGAGTCTACACTTTGTTCAAGTCCAAATTTTCTAGGATATTTCAAATACGTGTTGAAATTGCGCATGATGTGAGAGACTGTGGGGGTAGATACCAGTTTCAGCTCCTGTAATTCTACAGTTCGTCAACTCTAAAGGTGCCAGAGAAAGTTAAATTGCGCCCAGACGTTTTGTTCTCTTTGAGTATTATTTTAAACACATCTAAGCTTTCCGAATGAAGACAAAGATGATAGGAACTTGGCCACAGCTTCATACAATTGATGTTCCTCCTCCCCGAATGCCTGGCTGTGGGTCGCTCCTATCTGAAGCCTAGATAAGCCATTGTAATCCTTTCAAAGAGGAAGGAATAATAGTACTCTAGATGCTTTCTGATCCAGGAGGTTTGGGACAGAAAACTTTCAGGGATTCTTTCCCCCACCACGTTAACTGAAAACACGTTAAAGTGGAGAAAATTCTGTACTGAAGTTCTGGAGTCCCAGACTCCAGGCCTGCCCTTGTTCTTACCTGGAAAAGCTTCAGCAAAGTGTTTTGCTTCTTTGAACTTTATCTATAATGGGAAGGGGCTATGCCTGACCACCATGGTCCTCTTTCTCTCTCTCTCTCTCTCTCTCTTCCTATGGCCCTCTCTCACTTTCTCTCTCTCTCTCTCTCTTTTATGAGGGGGGCAGAGGCAGTACACAATACGAAGACAGGTGATTTCTTGCCGGGTCAGATAAAGAAAAGAACCCTGCCTTCAGTTCACTTTTAAGAAATTACTGAGTAATTCCTTTGATGGGGTTTGTTTTCATTTTAATCAAGTGAGCATACTGTCTTTTTAAATTTTGATTGTAAGGAATTTCCACCCTCACTTGAAAAATAGCCCTGTGCAATATTTAAACTCAAGTGGAGGTTTCCATGTATATTTGGAAAACTATGTGGTTATCAATCCCTGATCCATGTTCCCTCACTAATTTTATTCAGTCTTATTGTAAAACAATACAGATGCCAAATGGCGGTCTATAAAATGAAATATTGTATGTAATCTTAAAGTTATCTGTTAATTCACTCTATGGCCTTTCTTTTGAGCATGGATAGTAGTGTCCTATGGATCCTACTTCTAAGCTTAGTCTTTTGCTATCTCTAAGCCTCAAGACTCAGTCACTGCTTAGGTGAAATGAAAATAACACCTGCCTTGTGGAGTTATGTAGCAGCTAGCAGTTCATACACAACTGGGGCTCAAAAAACTTAATGAATAATAGTACAATTACTATTTCCATTATTCTCATGCTTGCCCACCTTTGGTTGACTCTTTAGGAGTAAAAGAAACCCTCATCATTTCCCTTTTATTTTTTCCTTTTATTTTTTCCTTTTCTATTCCTTTTTTTCCAACTCTGTTTTATTACATATAGAAATAAATTTCATTTTAAGGAAAGCGGTGAATTCCAGACTCTTTAAGGAAGAAATGGCCCTTTGCAATCATGGGATTATAGTCACAACTCTACCAATTCCGACGTCCATTCGGCAGCAGACTTTCCAAAGAATTCCATAAGTGTAGATATGCAATAAATGGCATAATTTTAAAATGTAGCTGCAGGGAAGTGGTGTTTATCCATTTTCCACTCAACCTGTATCCACCACTGCACTTAGTGATGACGTTATCCAGAGCGCTTTCCTTCTGGACCTCTTACTGCAAATCCCTCCTTCAGAGAATCTGGTATAGGCCTAGAGCTCTGCTAAACGTTTATGCGAACTGCAGCCAACTGCATTTTTCTAGGGAAGTGTTGACATTTTGCTTATAGACATTGCTAGTTCAGTAGTATTTCTGAAGAAGGCATCCATGCATATTTCTGAATTTTTACTCTACTTACGAAGTGAAATGAGGGGTGCAGTTTGCGTATTTTTGGTATTTCCAGGGTGGACTGGAGCGTTGTGGTTAAGGAGGATGGGAAGTGTATGTTTTTGCTGGAGCGCGTCTCGGAAGAACACACAGGCTGGCGAATCGGCGACTTCTGGGGAAGTCCAATTTGCTTCCGAGCCTGGCTTGCTCTCTGGAATTGATTTATGATGAACTCCTGTGTCATACAAGAGTGGGTAAGAAAAGAACAGTGATAGTTCTGGCTTCTGGTGGCTGTTATTTACCAGGATGGCTACCAAATCTTTCCAGGAAACCATAGGTCACGTCAAACACCACCTGTCTCCAAAGACTTGGGCTTAATGGAATCAGCTGAAGCTGCTAAGTGATTCATCATTTTCCTAAGGACATTTGGTTAAACATAAAAAGAGTGTTTTTAGTAATTCCACAGAAGCAAATGCCTCCTACTCAAATAAGTGGTTGAGTAAGGTTGAATAATAATATTTTACATATTCATGGGGACCTGGAGACTATGAAGAACGCCCATTCTCAGTTTCTCTAAATAAATTATTTGCTATTGCAATGTCCACACAAAAAGCCTTTTAACAACTGTTCTGCTTTGTGCCCAGTTCTTACTTCAAAATACCCAGAGGAACTGTCCTGGGGAAATTCTAGTTTAGAATCTTTGACATCTACTATTTATACCTCTTTTTCTCTCACTAAAAATATCTCTAGTATCTAGAACCTTCCTATATCTTACTTAAGAGAAATGAGAATAAAAATCTGGGGCCAACCCATGACCTGTTGGTTAAGGCAGTTGGATTCACATGGCCAAATATATGGTTTGAATCCCGGACGTGGAGGCTTGAGAAACACACTGGACAGGTGTGCACACATGCCCAAAATCCCAAAAGGAGGGAGAGAGAGAAGGGAAGGGAGCAGCGTGTCAATGCCCCATAGGGAGGGTGCTTTCTCACTTGTCCTCTCTCTGTCTCCTTCTCATATGTGCATGCATCCTCTGGTCATTTTTTTTTTTTAATCTGAAGCCTTTTATATAGTGACAGAAATTAATTCACCCATGTGAGCTAACTTGCCCTGAAATTTTCACAATCTGTTCTTTTACTAATGACCGAAGGATGGAGGTATTATCTTCTGCTAAAACAATTGTGCTGTATAGAAAAGACTTTGGGGAAGATATTTTTGGATCAGAAGTTACACTTCCCTTAGACTGATACCAGATACCTAGTGGAGTCATCAGAAGGAATCGAGTGTCTAGTCTTAATTTGGAGGCTCTCAGGTTTTCTGCTGTGTTCTTTCATTTTTGCCCTCCTCTCTTTTCCCCTTACACAGATTTCCTAGATACTTAGAACTCTAATTCCTCATTTACTATCTTACAGTAACAGTGAGCCAAACTATGAAAAAAAGATGAGACCTTTTAATCCAAAGGGAAAACACACTAGATCAGAACTATTTGTTTAAAGAATAAAAAGTGAGTTCCCCATTTGGCTCAGAGAAAGTACTATGTTAACTCAAAGTAAGAACATTAATGTTTAAAATGATGACTCTGAGTTAGCAAGAATAGTATACATTATGTGATAAATATACATCTCCTACTTAATAATGAATATAAGTGATGAGCTTTAAAACAAATTCCATCCAAAGTAATTAGAGTTTAAAATTTCAGTGTTTTAAAGCTGTCCAGAAGCTTGGCTATCTAGATCAGCATGTTCCTTGAGGCTTCTAGAGAGCTGAAGTTGTCATTTGAGTTTAGAATTTCATGGTATATTCTGCACACGGGTGTTAACTGAAGAAAAAATTGAGATCAATGATTCTATGAATCATTTTATCAAAAGAAATCAAACCTTAAAAAAAGTCGACCAAAACTCAATTTTTTGCTTATTATTTTAGTATTTTCTTATAGTCCAGATGTTTATAAACTCTTAGTGTAAAAATTATATTCCTGTAATGTAGTTATACCTTGATGAAAAGTGCACTGACTCAAAGATTCCCATGACCAAATCCCTCCCCTCCCCTCTATCACTTTGAGTATTTACATTTTTGAGCTCTAGCTTCTTTATCCAAAATTCTGTGACAGTAATGCCCTCTTCTCAGGAGTCTAGTTAAGGATGATAATAATAATGAAAACAGGGGCCAGACAATGGCACAGTGGTAAGAGAACGAGCTAAAGGAGACACAATAAGAAGAAACAAGGAAGTGATGCGGTGTGTGCAGACGTGTTGTAAGGCTGATGCGGAAGGGAAGGCTTCAGTCCCTCATCTGAAGACCTCCCTGAGTTCATGGCCTACACATGTGCCCATGACCCGGCCTGGATGAGGGTGTGGGTGGATCAAAGCCACATGAAGATCCCATTGATGATCTCTCTCTTCTTTCTTTCAAGGAATAAATATGTTTTAGGGGTTTTGTTTGTTTGTTTTTAAGACAAAAATAAACGAGCTGCATTAGCTAATGCTTTTTCAAAATTACAGTGCATTGTCCCAAAAGTCTAAAGGTACACTGCATTCTTTCATACTCCCTAAAGTTTAGGTAGTTACATTATTTTCTCCTATTTTAAGGTGAGGACTTCGAGGTTTAGATAAATTAGATAAATTCTATGCCTTGTCAAGATAATTTGAAATGGATGGTAGCACTTGGATTTGAATGCAGCCTTCTCTGACTCCAGCATCCACATTTCCAAACACTGTTCATTCCATAAGGAAGCCTAAGTGCTACAAGTTCCTTGGAGGACATGAAGCACAAACAGCTAGAAAATATCTTCCTCCCATCTGATTTCACCACAGTTGTCTGTAGCTTGTTCTGCTGCTCTATGTCTTCTCCCTAAAAATAATACAAGGAAGAGTTCCATCATTTCCCAGCTTGATCTCAGGCATCTCGCTGACCCTTCTGTGGCCTCAGTCACCTTGTGTCTAAAATGCATACCAGCAAGATGATTTCCATGTTGTCTTCTGACTCTCCAGCTCATCAAAAGTCACAGAAGTGTGAAATCATTTGTAAACCTGATGGTGCATTAGTACAATCATCCTGGCTGTCCCTTCTGTTACTGCCTGTCTTCTTAGATTGTCCTGCAAGTAGCAATTACTTTAAATTATGACTGGCTTCAACCCAGCGGGCACACAGGAATGCTGCAGATTCAGGTTCACCAACACAGGGGCCTCCCACAGTCATATCCTCACTGTGACAGAGATGCAGTTTGCCCTTGGAAGGGGAAGGCTTCCTTGTGCGTGAAATTCGGTGGCGATGAAAATATGTTGTTGAAAGTCTTTTGCCAATGCACTGTATTAGTTTCGGTCTACTGTTTACCATTATACAGTTATTGTTCTGCCGGAACAAACACTGGTATTCTTCTTCTGAGACATACCTGTTTAGTTCCTCTCCCCCTTTTTAAATCCAGTGTATGATTTCTAGCCTTTGAGTTGATTCCCTTATATATTTGGGATATTAATCCCTTATCAGATGTGTAGTTTGGAAATATTTTCCTCCATTCCATAGGAGGAAATTTTGTTAATTGTTAATTGTTAATTCCTCTGTTGTGCAGAAACCTTTTAGTTGGGTACAATCTCATTTATTTTTGCTTTTGTTGCCTCTGCTTTTGGTGTCGTAATCAAAAAATTGTTGTCAAGACTCATGTCAAGAAATCCTTTCCCTGTGTTTTCTCCTAGTAGTTTTACAATTTGAGTTGATCATTGTACATAATGTGAGGCAAGGGTTCAATTTTATGTGACTACACATAGATATCCGGTTTTTCTGACATTGTACATTGAAAAGACTCTTCTTTATTGTGTGTTCTGGGCATCTTTGTTGAAGATCAATTGTTCGTAGACGTATTGATTATTTCTAGGTTTTCTGTTCTGCATCGTCTGTCTGTGTGTCTCCTTTGGGGCCATGTTCCTGTGATTCCTATAGGTCTGTAGCATATTTTGAGGGCAAGTACTATAATGACTTCCTTATTGTTCTCATGCTCATGATTGCTCTGGCAATTTGGAGTTTTTTGTGGTTCCATACAAATTTCAGGATTATTTTTTCTTTTTCTGTGAAGCATTACTTTAGAATTTTGATAGCTATAGCATTGAATCTATAGATTTTGGAGGGTAGTGTGGACATTTTAACAATATTTAACCTTCTGATCCATGAACACAGGATATTTTCATTTCTTTATGTCCATTTATTTATTTCATCAAAGTTTTTTAGTTTTCAATCTATGACTCTTTTACTTCTTTGGGTAAAATTACTCCTAAATATTTTTGTTTTAGTAGATATTGTGAGTAGAATTTTTTCATAATTATTTCTCAGATAGATTGTTGCTATTTTATATAAACAGTATTATTTTTGTATATTGATTTTGCCTCCTGCAACTTTACTAAAAATTTGTTTATTCTAAGTTTTATTTTTTGATAGATTTGTTAAGATTTTCTATATCATAAGATCATGTCATTTGCAGACGAAGACAGTTTTGGTACTTCCATTCTAATTTAGATGCCCTTTCTTTCTTTCTTCCTTTCTTTTCTTAATTTTGCTAAGACATCTAGTACTATGTTGAATAGAAGTGGCTGCTGGAGGCAACCTTGTTTTGTTCCTGATGTTAAAAGAGAAGCTTTCAACTTTTCATCATTGAGTTTGACATTGGCTATTGGCTTGTCATATGTGATCTTTATTGTTTTCAGGTACTTTACTTCTACATTTAATTTGTTGAGAGTTTGCATCATAAAATCATATTAAATTTTGTCAAATGCTTTTCTTTTTTCCCATCTGCTGGGAAGATCATTTAATTTTTAACCTACATTATGTTATCATGGTATATCACATTTCTTGATTTGGATATATTGAACCATCCTTGCAACCCAGTAACAGATCCCACTCAGTCTTAATGGATGACCTTTTTAATGTGCTACTGAATTCAATTCACTATTATATTGATGAGAATTTTTGAGTCTTTGTTCATTAGGGATATTGACCTGTAATATTGAATTCTTTTAGTGTTTTTATCTGGCTTGAATTTGAAGACAATGCTGATCTCATAAAATGAGTTTGGAAGTATTCCCTTCATTCCATTTTTTGGAAAAAAAAATCAGTGTAAAACCTTTCTACAGCAAAGCTCACTCTTCTCCCTTCTCACAGTGGGTTCCTCTCCACATGCTGAGCTGGCTTGGAGGGAGGTGATGTGGGAAACGTGCAGCTATTCTATCTTCTTCTAGGTGTCTTTTCTTATTTCTGTGTGCAGGTGCTGCTCTTTAACCTGGACTTCGTTGCTCCTGTGAAGATATGTTTATGCAGGACAGTTGTTTAAATTGTTGCTTCTGTGAGGGGATGAGAGCTGGAAACTCTTGCTCCCCCATTGGCTGAATTTGCTGATGCCACTTCTCAGACTTCAGGAGCACTTTGATTAACAAATGAATTCATTTTTCATTCTCATTGCATGGTAGAGCCACCTGGGGAACTCTATTTTATATGCAGCCCCGGAGATCTTTGTTTGACTGAACCACTAATTAATTTTTCAAATAATTCTCCCAAAGATTATGAATAGTGAAAATCACCCCTGATTACAAAGATTCAGCTTCTTTTTCTTTTTAGGCATACTGAGTTTAATTTACTAACAGGAGTTCAACTTAGACATATTCAAAAGACATGCAGTGGTCTCATCTATAAACTTATTAATCACGCAGACTCAATGGCACACATGCAATCAGTGGCATATTTACAGATTACTTGCCCAAAGTTGCCTTTAGTACAGACAGGACTTATCCACATACGATGGCCTCAGACGTGTAGCAGGAGATATGCTGTGGTCAGAAACGAGTATACATGTCAAGTGGCTTAGGCTCACATGTTGCTTCTGTATGATTTGCTACCTATGATTATTTGATCTTTGCCATAATTTTTAGTTATCTAAGTTTTGCTTTTTCTCCTCTATGAATTGGTGCTGACACAGTTGTTTGAGGATGACTCGGTGTAGTATCTGTTGTAACAATACATTTATCAATCTACTTTTTTCCCTTTTTTGGAGCTTTTTTAGAAAGTCTTAAGAATTTCCAATATAATTTCTACAAAAATTACATCACATAAATTCAAAGTTACTGCACTTTTCTTATAGTTCTGAAGCTAGTTTCTTATGACTTATGGCATACCTTAAAATCTCAGAATAATTAGGGTTTAAGTTTTAAAAACTGTCTCTGAATTTGCATTTATTTCTATATAAAAGTAGAAATTTCTAACTATTTATGACCTGTTGTCGTAGTTATAGAAATTAGGGGCCAGCAGATGGCATGGTGGTTAAAGATGCTGGACTCTCACATGGCTGACCACAGTCTGAGTCCCAGACATGGTGGCTTGCTTTCTCATTCCTTCTCTCTCTCTCACTCTGTCTCTGTCTAGTTAAATTGAAAAATAATTATAATAAATAAACAATTATTTTTTAAAAAAATAAATTATATTGACATTTATGTAATGAAAGTAAGGAAAATGGCAACTTAAAATTTTTATTTATTTATTTATTTTCTATAGGGTATGTGCAGTCACCAGACAGACAGACAAAGAGTGAGGGAGAGCAGATGGGGAATGGTCACATTGACATCCCTTCTCCTCCATCACACACACACACCCAGCATGATTCTCAAGCTGCCAGATCCAGGACTTGAATTACACAATGGGACATATCAGATCCAGCCGCCTTAACCACCAAGTCAAGGAGCTTGCCTGAATTTTATTTTCTCTTTACCATACTTTATACCTTATCATATAACAAAAAAGATTGATGATGTCAGTCATCATAAATTCGAATTCTGGTTTGTTTTGTTTTTGTTTTTTTTTTGCCTATTATGAAATGCCCACATAGCGAATTGGGGTAAAGCAGTCAACTCAATTTTTCCTAAGAAGGAAAACTACTGTTTTTGGTAGAATGCCTCCTTTAGGCCACTAGTGTTAATATTTGAAATGACGTTTCTCTATTTCTCCCACATTGCTCCAAGATAAGTGAGTTGGTGGAAAGCAACACATTGAACAGCTTGCAATTAGTCATAACTCTTACCAGATGTGAAGAAATCACCCCCTCAGACTTATGCCCATTTAGACAGAATTTCTTTAGAGTTTGAATCATGGACAGGAGTTACTTAAGTGTATCTAGTTCATATTGATTCATGTTTTATAAAACTTACTTTTACATGCTCAAAAAGCACTATTTGATCATAATGCTGAACAATGAGTATATTCCAAGGCTATGCTGTAAAATATAATGTTTAAGAGATAATTACTTAACATGCCCTTGAATGGAAACTAAATAACGTGTATCTATCTGTGTATCTATCAATGTATTGGCCACTGCATACACATTATGTCATATAGTTCCTTAATTTATGCTTTAAGAAAAATATCTATTTTACACACAAAAACACAGACTCCAAGATGTCAAGTGAGTTGCACATGAATACATAGCTTATTCGTAGCGAGCATGGAATCCAGTCCCATGGATATGCTAGTGCACTATATATGTTTAAGAAGAGTAGCTTATTTCTGTTGTAAGTCACCTTGAAAAAAACAGATTAGGAAAAGCAGTTTAGTGGCGAATAATTATGGTGAACAGTTCAGGATGTGTTTGTAGTTCACACAGAGTGGGGAGGTTATGAGCTTTTATTACAGAGAAATTGATAAGCTGCAATAGAGATTCAAAGATTCTTTTGAGAATTTCTATTTTTGCTTATAAGCCATATTTTATCAGATTTTCACAATCTATGTAGCGTCGTCTTACAAGTTAGAATGGACTCCTTTCTAATTGCATTTTATCATGAATAATTTTCTCCCCTTTAGTTACCTATAATCCACCCTTCAAATCTTGACTCGATATTCATTATGTCCCCTGGGTATAGCTGTTGACTGTTAGACTTCTGTGTACTGGGATGGGAAATGACAGGGTACCAAGAATCATCAAGTGCCTTATGCTAAGCCCCATGCTTTTGTGTTTTTGTAAATATGTATTGAATGTCTACCATGTGCCAAATACTACACAAAACAATGAAAATGTGGCAGTTAACACAATTTTACATCTGCTGAGGAGGCTCTGCTGGAATTTATTTACTTTCCATCAATATGCATGCTGTTTCAACATAGTTATGTCTCTGCCAATCATATTTATTGAAGAAATAACAGACTGTCAGTTCTTTAGATACCAGGCTTAGTCACAAAAGTGCTGAGACCAGCAATTGGCATAATGGTTATGTCACTGGACTCCCATGTAGTCGACTGTGATTTGAGTCCTAGACCCAGTGGCTTAAACTCATGCCAGGCACGTGTGTGTGCGTGCCCAAGGTCCTGTGAGGAGAATGGAAGAGAAGGGATTGTGGTGTGGCCATTCCCCCAGGAATGATCTTTTGCTTTCTGTCTCTCTGTCTCTCTCTGTGTTCTATGAATGCATGCGCCCTATAGCAAAAATTCTCCAATAAATAAATAAATAAATAAATAAATAAATAAATAAATAAAAATAAAAATAAAAGTCCTCTTGTGGTCAATAAATCACTTCAAATTTTGAAAGCAAGCAAAACAGTTTTATGAAGAGCTTTCATCAGCCTTGTCCTTGGGAAAACTTCTGGGAGCTGATCCAACACTGAAATCCAAAATGTGATGCCCATATTAATGTGTTGGAAGTAGTTTTAATAAAAGTTCACAGTATGCAATTTTCATAAGGAGGTATTATAAGATTGTATAGGACACTTCAGATTCTTCCTCTATGAGTTACTAGCTGTGCCATCCTGACAACTTTAAATGTTATCTGAAACTGGACCTTTTTATCTGCAAAACAACACCTACTTCATGCGGTTGCTGTGAATATTACATATGGTGGTGTATATGAAGCAATTAGGACAATTTCCAGTGACTAGCTAAGTGACTGCCACAGAGTTGGCAGTCGGCGCACATTTAAATACATTGAGTTTAACGTGTCTTGTTCATTAAAAATATTAGTACGATGATGACAAACAAGTGTTTTTTAAATGTCTAGCAAGTATTAGTACAGTATCGATACTGAAGAGTAGAAAAACCCTTCATCTGTGTTCCAATCAATCGTGCCGCTTTTTCTCTGACATAAAACCAGACTTCAAAATATTTTTTCACGTAAGTATTAACACATGATCTCAGAACAGTTCTTGTGTAAGTAAAGTATTTCTAGCAAGTTCATTATAGAATCAAAGGTTTATCTTGTTCCCGTGATGAAAATTACACAAACTCACTTTTTCCTTTGCACTCCCCAATAGGCATAAGACCTGCCTTTATCAATACTTTAAAAATAAGGTGGCAAATTTTTCTGCTTTTTATTAGTACTTGTGAGAGGAAGGAGGCAAAGACAAAAAAAATAAGGGGAAAATCAAAGGAAGACAAAACATTTGAGGCTACATTTTATGGAGTAGTTAAAAAATAATCAAATAATCCAGATGCTGTTTGTTTTATAGCTTGAATCTTCAGGTGAAAGACACTCTCTCAAGTGTATTTTAAATTAATGTTAACTACATTAAACCTCTAACACCACAAAAGTCATGTTTAACCTGCAGTAATCTCTGAAACATCCTCAGGACATTTGGAGTTCTAGCTTAGAAATTTCTAAACTTACCTTGCAAAATAGTGATGGAACTCAAGCCACATTCTAGATTCTAAAGTTTGGAGTCACTGAACTGAGCTACATTTAGTGTAATAAAGCTAGCCAATTCTTACCTATCCTAAAGAGGCTTAAAATAATTACAACAATTTTAATAGGCATTAAAGAAAACTTTGACCTAACATTTTGAGTACATATTTTATGACTAACCCTTTAAAGTTCCTGAAAATCAGGTTTTGAAATGAATCTTGAACTATAACAAAATCACTCATTTATTTACATTCTAAATTGTTTACTAATTCAACAAATTTTACAAGGCACTGTTTTGTAAAAGTTACAAAAGATGTAGAGGAAAAAAAATAATAGTTCTTTGCTTTCTAGGATCTGATATTCTTATGTTGAGAGCTGGGCAAACATCAGTAACTGTGGAATGTGATAAGAATATCACATATGGGACCAGCAGATGGCATAATGGTTATGTCACTGGATTTCCATGTAGTTGACTGTGGCTCAAGTCCCAGACCTGGCAGCTTAAAAATCTCATGCTGGGAGTATGTGCATGCGTGCCCAAAATCCCAAGAGGAGAATGGAGGAGAAGGGACTGTGGTGTGGTCATCACCACTAGGGGGGTGATTTCTCACTTTCTATAGTTCTGTCTCTCCAGCAAGTGCACACACTCTATAGCAAAATAAAACTCTTAATCAAAAGAAAAGAATATCACATATGGGGGGGGGCAGCCAGTGCCATCGTGGTTTAGGCGCTGGACTCCCATGTGGCCACACTTAGTGGCTTGAAACTCACATTAAGCATGTGTACATGCATGCCCAAAATCCTGGGAGGAGAATGGAGGAGAAAGGATTGTGGCATGTCCATCCTACTGAGGGTTGACTTCTCATTTTCTGTCTCTCTTGTAAGTACACGTGCCCTGTAGCAAATACCTCAAGAAAAAAAAAAAAAAAGAATTTCACATGTGTCAGGTGATACGGGATAGGTATTTGAGAGAGAATTCTCACCAACAATGAGGAGATGGTCTTTAGGAGATTACGACAGTTGTAATGAAATCACTAGTTATTTGCTTCTTTTACTTTGTTTTAAAACTCATTTCTAGGAAGGATGTGTGATGGTTACATAAGCATGGAGGTTTATAGGGATCGTTGAAAGAGAAAGTCTTTAGCTTCTCATTCCTATATTGGATTCTTGTGTTAGTCAGAAATATCATTTAGCTAATTGGCCTAGACACACTATTTCATCTTCACTTTGAAACTGCGTCACCCTTCTAGTGCCACATTTAACTTCAACATAGCTTGTGCATCTGACCTTAGAAGCAGAGCTTTAAAATGGCATTCAGTGGCCAGCCAGGTGGCATGGTAGTGAAGGTGGCTGCACCCCACATGGCCAGCAGCAGGGTTGAATCCTAGACCCAGTAGCTTTGGAAACAAGCCAAGCTCTTATGTGTGCATCCCCAAAATCCTGAAAGGAGAGTGGGAGAGAAGGGATTGCAGTGTGGTCATCCCTTCTGGGGGGGGTACTTTCTTACTTTCTGTCTCTCTCTCTCTCAGTCTCTGTCTCGGTCTGGTGAGTGCATGTACTCTATGACAAAAACAAATTCAAATGTACAATTTTAGATATCCCTTCTGCAACCTACCTATTGAAATTAAAATTTTCCAAATGGTATGTATTCTAATAATGCTTTATAATTCTATAACTGTTTACAGTATATATCTCAAAATATGATATCAGGATCTCACATATATGTTAAGTACATAAATTTATTATTATTACTATTTTCATTATCATTTCTCAATTTGCATTAGGACATGGTACTATTCAGGAGTAATTTCTAGTTACTATAATAAATTACTTGAGAAATGTGATCTTAAAAATAAATCTAGTGAGCCGGTAAAGAAAGACTTTCCTATAGTATTAGAAAGAACTTTAGTAGCAACAAAAACTGAGTATTTGTCACAGTGACCTCTTTTGTAGAAGGACAGAGATATTCCTCTGGCAATGCCCATTTTCCTTTAGAACGTGATTAATCTGAAAGACAGGCAAGGGGAGCAGTGGGAGGGAATAAAAAGGGGGGAATCCTGTAAAAGCAAACTAACATTTAGAAGCAAATTCCACTGTTGACATCAAGAACCCAATTTTTAAACTTCTTTAGGGAGATTGTGGATAAGAGTAGCCAGGCGCATGTGCGTGTGTGCCCAAGATCCCAAGAGAAGGGACTGTGGTGTAGCCATCCCCCCTGGGGGTGATTTCTCATTTTCTGCCTCTCTGTCTTTCTCTCTCTCTCTCCAGCAAGCACATATGCCCTATAACAAAAATCACTCTCTCTCTAAAAAAAAGCTTTATTCTGAGATCTTTTACTGGTTTTCTTATTTGGAAAAAAGTAAAGAAGCATGTTCATCAATTCTATAACTTAAATTCTAATTCTCATTCTTAACAGAGAGACTCTACTTCAAGAAGTAGACAAGGTCCGATTAAATAAGCATGTCTAGTCTATTTGGTGCTGTACTGCTGGGGAAATGTTGAAGGGCTGCTGGTTTGACTTCACTGATTTCCCTTGATTTGGACAATCAAGGGGGGAGGGCGGACAAAGAATTGTTCATCTTCCGTTTATCCCTGTGCATCTGAGAAGTCACAGCCCAGGGCAAGGGTGTCCAAACTAAACAGAAAGACAGTTGGGAATGGAAATTTTTGTTGAGTCTACTGGACTTACCTTAATACAGTAGGAAAGAAAAATAGGAATGGATTTAGAAAAACTGTACACAATTTGCCTAAAGTAGAAGTCATCCAAAAAGAAATTCTCATTAGTAAATGTACCAAGTACATTTGAATAGTTGACTAAACACACACACACAAAAGGAATTACTTTTAGTGCCTTCCCAAAGTCCTAATTTCTAAGTACATTTGTATAGTTGACTAAACACACACACACAATGAAGTACTTTTAGTGCCTTCCCAAAGTCCTAATTTCCAAAACCATATTCACTCGTCATCACTGAACTTGCAAATCAAGTTGGAACAATTATCCACCTGAATATATAATGGAAGAATTTTACCAATACACAAACTGGAAAAATAGATCTGCCTCACCCTTTTCTCAGTTTCTGTGCCACCTGGATTTTATGTTTCTTTATCCTTTCCTTTTCTTTCTAATTTATGCTTTCTCTTTTTGTGCTATTACACCTAGTTTGTTGGTTTTGAACTTCTGTGGTCATCTGGAAGGTATATATACTCAATTTCTAGTTCTGTGGGTGGCCTGCCAGTGTCTGCTGGTCAGTAACTACTACAGCATTCAACCCTCTCCCACCTCATTACTTGATTCCATTTGTCAATCACATAAATTTCTATATAAACTTGAGACCATCCCAGTTTTCAAATCTTTCAAGACTAAACTCGGCCACCTTCCTTGCTTCATTTTCTGCATGCTTGTCTTCAGGTGCTTGAAAACAGGTTCTCATTAATCTTTACATCACCCAAATTTAACCCATTGCCTGACACGCAGTAGATATTCAATTTTTATTTTATTTTTACAAAATTGGAATATAATGGTGATAAAATCTAGACCTCTATTAAACTATTTTACTTTCCTATTTGACCATAAAGCATGGTTGCTGAAAACAAATGAATCATCAGGAAAAAAAAGGAGGCTTATGCAGAGCTGCACTAAGTATTGATAAGATGACAGGGCTGATTTCTCATTAAATATTTGTTAAAAATTAAAATAATATATGTGCATGATTTTAAAAATCTGGAGATCTATTATACAATATAGGACTTCTGAATACTACTACTATAGTGTATACTTAAAAATTTGCTGAGAGTAGTGCCGGGGACCAGCCTCGGTGTGGGTGGGTTATCTCGACGGAGGCGGCGAAGGTGAACAGAAGACAGAGGCCTCGATGCCTTTTTTTTTTTTTTGGAGAGGTTTTTGCTATAGGGCACGTGCGCTCGCCAGACAGAGAGAGACAGAGAGATAGAAAGCAGGAAATCACCCCACCCCGGGGATGGCCACGCCGCAATCCCTTCTCCTCCATTCTCCTCTCAGGATCTTGGGCACGCATGCACACGC
>NW_006160067.1:2949814-2979383 GCF_000334495.1 Tupaia belangeri chinensis | reverse complement strand
TGTATCTATTTCACTTGGAGAGGGTGGAGGTGTCCTGGGCCAGTTTTGGCCTAATCCTATTTTACGTAAAGAAAAGATTAAGTTTACCTTAAATGTATTTTGAAGGGCCTTCTAAAGGTCAAGATTATTTCTGCCTAAAAAAAACTTCAGCCCACCCTCTATTGTGACCATGGAGATAAAGCATTGTAATTAATAGTAAGTGATCAGAACAAAGGGGAGTGGTCGGGGGACTTCCTGGAAGATTTTATCATATACTCAGGATGTATAAGAGAGCTATGTAATTCTTTTACAGTAGTATATTGGGGAGTCAGAGGGGGGTCGCTTCCCAGCAAGGCTGCCACAGTTTCTAGAGCAAAATCCTAGGTCGGAGGGGGGGGGGGGTGGGGTTCACAGTAGCGGCCTTGCCAACGTACTGAACCGACCAGAAGTGAGGAGGCTCAGACAGATCCTGGGGCCCCGCTGGGTCAGACTCCTCCAGAGTAGATCTTATATAAGTGTTAAAAAATTAAAAATAGAAAAGTTAAGACAGAGGGAGTAAATATTGGAAAGGATGGATACATTTAGCATTAATATGATGACCGTTTCTTAACTCCAAATCCAACCAGTTGTATGTATTAGATATCTATAGCTTTTTTTTTTTTTTTTAATATCAATTGTACCTTAAGAAAGATGTTTTTAAAATAGTGGAGTAGTGGGTCCAGGGAGGCGTGGTGGTGAAGGTGATAGACTCCCGCATGGCCAACCGTGGATCCAGTCCCAAACTTGGTGGCTTGAAAATCGTGCCAGGGACGTGTGCATGCACACCCAAAATCTCAAGAGGAGAACAGAAGAGAACGGATTGCAGTGTAGCCATCCTCCTTGGGGGGTGATTTCTCACTTTCCCTCTCACTGTCCCTTTCTGTCTCTGTCCAGCAGGTCCAGCGATCACACATGCTCTATGGGAAAAAGCTAAAAAAACAAAGTGGAGAAGTGACAAAAGACTTTAAAACGGAAATATCTTATCCCAGCCCCTCTACTCCCCAGATTTTATCAAAACATTCTACCAAAAGCAACCTCTTTAGCCCTCAGCATCATTTATTCTGATAATTCTTTCTTAATTTGTTTTAATGTTTACAATACTTTATCAAAGACCTTGCAACCATTTTCCCTATACCCAAACACATGAAATTTTAACTGGTTCTTTTTATTTTTTTTTTTTTCACTCCTAAAGATGCCCCTCCATGGCATCAGTCTCCTGCTGATGTGTGGGAATTTTTAGCTTCCTGAATCAGGACAGAGGAGCATATGGGGACACCTCTAACTATTTTCTATTAAGTCTCTTCTTGATCCCTTATCTTTCACTTTCTTTACTCTTTTATTTCATGAGACACATTCTCTAACAGCTTCCTATAAAAGAGAAACAGTTAATTTTTGGAACCTTTAAGTATTATAAAATGTCTTTTGTTTTCTGCCCACAAAGTTGATGTGTGATTTGGCTGAATAAAGAATTCTAAGATAGAAATTATTTCCTCTCAAGACTTTTTCAGCATTATTCTGTTGCTCACTTCTGACAGGCTAATTTGTGTTTCAATAGTCTAATACCATTCTGGACCCTAATTTCTTTTCGTACTCATTATTTTGTTCTGTTTTCTTTCTGGTTTTCTCTCAAAGCACTGACTCCTCCGTAACACTAACTCTTCTAAGCTGATAGTTCTTTATCTGGATGACCCGGAATTTTGTAGTGCTGTCTTGGCATGGCTCTTGGAACTGTTCATCATGCTGGCCGATTAGTGAGCAAGTCCTTTTAATCTACAAAAGGATACCCTTTCATTTTGGAAGGTTTTTCTGAATTTTTATTGCAGTTCTCTCATTTTTATTTGCTATAAGTCATGTACACTGAGAGAGAGAGAGAAAGTGAGAAATCCCCCCCCCCCCCGAGGGGGGATGGCAATCCCTTCTCCATTCTCTTTTCAATATTGTGGACACACCAGCACACATACCCAGTGTGTTTTCGAAGTCACTATGTCTGGGATTCAAACCGGAATATCGGCCATGTTGGTTCCAGCATGAAGAAATTTTTGAGGTGAACACAGCTTCTTTATTTTATTTGTGGTTGTGGTTTCATGGGTGCATATGTGGTAAAAACTTACCAAATTGTGCATTTTACATATGTGCAGTTTATAATATATCAATTATACCTCAGTAAATATTTGTTATTATTATACCTTTAAATTATTCATAAATGTATGTGGGAGAATGTATATATATATAGCATACGCACATACAAAAGGCATGCATACACACACGTATTTATTTCTTTAATTTGGCATGCAGTCCATAGATAATGAAACAAAAAAAGGCAACAAGACAAATGAAATGAGAGAAGAGTTGCATATTCAGGGTCCTGCATTAGGTGTGTACATTCAACTTCACCCCTAAATTTTATCCAGCATAGCCTCATGTTCAGTGTGTGACAAAGTTTTATACTTGTTTCCTAAGGCAGGAAAGGCCAGCTTAATTTCAGGGCCAACTGGACCATATCAGAGGTCATTGTTTAAAGAAGGATAATGAACAGCTGTTTTTGGAAATGAGAGATTCACGGGTTCCTAATGAGCATTTGTTAAAAGTTCCAGTGTCTTGAGGAAAAAAGGCCTTTGGATGGTTTTAATGAGTGTTCAGTATTGCAGTGGTTTGGGGAATACTAGATTTATTTTTCCTTTTAAATAGTTGATGACATTTTATTCTTCCAAGATTTACCCTCTGCCATAGTAGGACTAAAGGAAATAGCATTTGGAGATCAGTCCTCTGCTGTAGCATTTGTAGTTCAACATGGCTGCATTCAACACAGAAATGTGACTTAGACGCCTTTTGTAATATAATTGATGATGTGAATTTAAGGATTGAGTCAGACTGTTTGTGCTTCTCCCTTATGAATGCCAGGCAAAAAGAGAGGAGAATATTTGCCATAAACATACTTGTGAAGGAAACACAAAATAGTAATTAGGTTTTGGGTGTCAGCTGCCAACCTGGGTGTTTGCTGTCCCCGATGATTTAGATGACAGTATTTCTGAAAGTTCTGTTCCAACTACTTTGAGCATGTCCCAGTAGGAGAGTGAGAACCCTTTATACATTCCTTGGTGTATTTTCATCTTTAATCCTTCCTCACGCTGCTTGCTATTGGTAACAATTTCTTCTTTGTTAGAGATTATTATCTCCACTTTCTGTGATTAATTGTATTCTGGCTCTGGGAATGATTGGTGAACTTTGTTCCAGATTTTTCTAAGATCCTATTTTGGCCTTTTTTGTCTTTCCACATGTTTTCTCAGACTAGAGAAGCACAGTGGCTTGTTCTTTGGACTTGCTTGGTGCCCGATTCACGGACTCAGAGCGCTCGTGGAGCTGTGCAGCACTGTCTCTGCGTATCATGCCTCCTTTGATCAGGAGTGTTTACTACGAGGATGTGATTAAGCAGGACTCTGGTTATAGCTTCTCCCCCTGGTGCCTGTGGTATAAATTAAATTCCTCAGTAACAATGACAGTGGTTCTAGATGAGTCAAACCAGGATCTGCTCTTAATGTCACTGGGGTGAGGCTCTCTCAGGTTCTAGACTTGTCCCAGGAAAGAATTCCAGCATGAGTCAGATAGTGAATCAAAGAAAGTTTATTGAGCAAAGGTAAGAATAGCTCCCCAGGCCGTGTGGGCTGGTCAGTAGGAGGGGACAGCACCAAGTGCGTTGGAGAATCTCCCTTTGTGGGAAATTTGCAGACATATTCTTAAGGGAGAGTGGATTTTAGGGCATACGGGTGGTCTTGAGGACCCTGCACGGGTGCTCATTTGTGGGCATGCTCTCTTGTAGCTGCATGTGCTTGGACATAGGTCTGTTCTATTAGCACCCAAGATCTTCCCAGGGCTGTAATTCCCAGCATGCTAATGAAGCAAGGTTTATTATAGGTTGTCTGGGCTCTAATGGGTAGGTATGACCATGAAGCTGCTGCAAATCATGGCAGACAGGATTGTCATAGTTCCTTCTCCTTGTGAGGTTTTGTTTATTGAAGTTGACCTGGCTCTTGTTTTCTTCCCTCTGTCTCTTGTTTCAATTTCCTTTTCTGTGAAGTTTTGTTCTCAGGGTTGACTTGTTTCTGTCTTCTACTTCTTTTTTTTATATGTATTCTATTTATCTTGTTATTATTCTTTTTAGTTTGCAACAAGGCTCATGTGTTCACCAGAGAGAGAGAGAGAGAGAGAGAGAGAAAGAAAGTGAGAATACAAGCTACCAGGTCCAGGACTTGAACCATGGACAGCCATGTGGGAATCCAGCACCTTAACCACCACACCATCTACTGGCCTCTGTCATCTACTTCTTATCTCTCATCTGAATAGTACCCCAGGAAACAGAAGTAATTAATTTTTTTTCTGCTTTTCTTTGAAGCAAAATGATAAGTACTTTGTGTTTCCAGTACACGTTAAACTCTACTGCTTGGAGTTTTGTGTATATTATTTCTACTACCACAACTACATGATGTAGGTGCTATTTTTCTATCCTTTGGTTATGGAAACCAAAGCTCTGGAAGTTTAACTAACCTAAGACCACATCTTTTATTTATTTAATTGATTTAAATTTGCCTGAGAGTGTGTAACTCACCAGAGAAAGAGAGAGGAAAGTGAGAAAGCATCCATCGGGGGGTGGACACAAGGCAGTCCCCTTTCTCCATCTCTCTTCTCCTCAGAGACCTGAGCATGCATGCACACATGACTAGCATGTTCCCAAGTCACCAACTCTGTAACTTGAACCACCACAGTTGACCATGTGGGATCCAGCTGCCTCCATCACCATGCCACCAACTGGCCCCATCTTGTTCTTTATGGACTCTAAAATAGCTATCATGACCATGGCCGCATTCTATTGAGCAAGACAATTTGTCCTAAAGAAATGACCTATGTCAAGCAAAGGCTACAAATTTTTGAGAAGATGGCCTTGTGACAGCCATGTAGTCTTGAGTTACCTCTTTCAGAGGAATTCTGCTGTTGATTTTAGATACATGAACAAGTTATGCTCCTAGCCAGTGCCTCAGATTCTCTGTCCATCTCCTAAGTGAATTTGATCATGGGAGGAAGGAAACACCTTCCTGTGAATTCCGGTATACCATTGCACTATTTTTCAAATAAAGTAAATATTAGTAGATTATTGTTTTATATTTCATTAATTTTTGTATTTCTGAACTATTATAATTTTATCTGGTAGTCTTTCCCATGAGGGAAGATATCATATGCCTTCTTTTTATAATTTTTATCCTTAGCATCAACAGTGCCTCACATATAGATGTTTAATAAATACGTTTTAGGGCCAGACACTTGGCACAATGGTTAAAAGCTGGGCATAGAAAGCTGGATCCCACATGACCAGTGGAGTTTGAATCTCACCCTTAGTGGCTTCGAAACACGTTGAGCATGTGTGAGTGCATGCCCATAATCCTGATGGGATGGAGACATGTCAGGGACAGGATTGTACTGTGACCACGCTTCATTGGGGGTTGCTTTCTCTCTCTTTCTGGCAAGCACATGCACACACACACACTGAGTGCATGATCCTGAATGTGCCCTCAATAATTGATTGCTGGGTCTGAAATATGCACGGGTCAATCAAGAAAAAAGTGTATCACTAGATACTTGTCCTGTAGTAAGTGAAGCAGTCTGTTAAATCCATTTATCAAAGTAATGGAAACCCTAGTGAGTGGACATAATTAAAAATGTCTTCACTCTCATTAAATTTAAACTTGGGGATATTTTAGAGTTTTTTAAAATTTTTTTTGTTCTTCCTTCATGTGAGTAAGGAAATTTTGACTCATAATAGCTTAAATTACTTCCCATAAATCACTCCAGTAGTTCCTAGCAAAACATAAATTCATCAGATAACCAGTGTGCACATTTTGACTACTTGCTGCCCATTTTGGGCACCTATATTAGGCAGAACTCTGTTTACGGCTAATGTTATGAATACCACACACTGGGTGTCTAAAACAACAGCAATTTATTTCTCACAGTTTGGAAGTCTGAAGTCCAGGAAGGTATCAGCAGGTTTGGTTTCCCTTGAGGCCTTGCTCCTTGGCTCACTGAGAACAGTCTTCTTACCTTTTCTCTCTGCACACAAATGCCTTCACATCTCTTCCTCTTCTTCTTTTTAGGTTTCTTTCTGTCACATGAGAGAGAGACAGATGGATAGATTGACAGGGTCTGCCAATAGGCCTTGCCATGCTGCAACCTTCCTCCAAGTTTCCAGACACCCAGGATCATGATTGCACTGACAGGCACTCCCATCATGCTCAGGACCACCTCCGAGCTGAAGCCCAGGCCTTCCCACTGGGCTCTGGTATCTCACAGCAGCATCCCGCCACCTGTAGCACCAGGGCTAGTTGTCTTCATTTTTCCCTGATATAAATTGTGTGAAAGAGACATGACACCTATTGGCCTAACCTATCTTTCAGTGTAGGATGAATCCTTAGGTCTCTGATTGTCTTTTCAAAGCTTTTCGAAGTTCAAGAACTGATTTTGGTACTGAGCCATGACACAGGGCAGTCTTTACAGCAGGAGTGAGAATACATTAATTTGTAGTATTGCTTCAAAGAAGGGCTCCTAGAAGCTGTAATTAGCATATGTGATGCATATATTTTAAACATATCCTTTTGGGTTTTCAGCATCACAGAAGGTACTGTTCGAAGTTTAAGAACTGATTTTGGTACTGAGCCATGACCAGGACAGGCCTCACAGGGCTGTCTTTACAGCAGGAGTGAGAATACATTAATTTGTAGTATTGCTTCAAAGAAGGGCTCCTAGAAGCTGTAATTAGCATATGTGATGCATATATTTTAAACATATCCTTTTGGGTTTTCAGCATCACAGAAGGTACTGCTGCTGCTGTGAGCTCATGTAGCTTCAGGGTCTTGGGTGCTGTTTCAAATTCAGTAAGTTGAGACCAGCTGAGTTCTCAATTTCATTTCCTGTTGTATTCAGACGGCATCAGTTGTAAATTTAGCCCCTTCTCTGCGTGTCTGGGCCCTATTTGCTCTGAAAATCATCTAGAAACATAAAACTCATAGTCACTCCTTGATTTTGATCATCTCATTGGTTTAGCAGTATTGCCTTCAGTATTTTTAGGGATTACTACAATAATTCTAGAAAATCATTGGTCTAAAAAGGCCAGGTCTCTCTGAATCTTCCCTAGGCACGCCTGCAAGGCCAGGCCATTATGTCTTTACATTGATTCTCTCTCCAGGTGAAATACTGAATTCTGTGCGTGTTAAATTCTGCTTGAGTGGGCAACAAATCCTGGTGACAGAAACTCTTGTCCAAAAGTGCTGAGAGAGCTCACTCTGCTTCATCGCTGTGAATACAAATAGGTAACGACAGATAACTTTGCAGCTTTTGTAAAGTAAACTCAAAGAATCTATGAGGAGTGACTTTTCAACAATAATTTGAAATGAGCTCTAACATCGTTTCTGAATAATCTCTGTGTCCAAGTTGGTTCAATGACCTCAACATTTATGAACCTAGTTTTAAAAAGAAAATGATACATTTCCTGAAAATAATAGAATTAACAAAGTTATCCTTTTTAAAATTCATGTCTAATTTTGTGTTAAGTAATAGTACACCTGACCAGTGCCTATTAGGAAAGAATGAAAGGGCAGTGGAAGGTGGAAAAGGGAAAGGAAGAGGGTGGGAAGCAGAGAGGGAAAGAAGAAAGGGAGAGAAAGAAAAGAAAAAAGAGCACTTTTAAGGAAAAGTTTAAAAGTACCTTTCCATACAATACTGTATGATTCCAAAACGTATAAAGACCTGCAGTCATTAAACAAGCAGTTTTAGTCCCATTCCAAATGTACAGGGTCCATATTCATAGATGCAACTAAGGTCTCATTTATTTGGTTTTTGCAAGTCAGCTAAGTATACCTCTAAAGCAACAGAAATGTTCTAAATAGTAGAAGTGAGAGGAGGCTGCAGGAAAAGGAATTGCAGCGTTTCCATCCCCTTGGGAGGTGATTTCTCACTTTCTCTCCATCTCTCTGTCTCTGGTGAGCGCATGCACTCTGTGGCAAAATCTAAAAAAAAGAAAAGAAAAAAGGTGTGCGTGTGTGTTCAAAGCGTGGAGGTGAATAGTGAGAGTAAAAGAAGTGGAAGCAGAAGCTAAATTGCTGGAATCCTTATCAGATTTCAGAGGGGAATCTTTGAAAACTTAAAATCAAAGCCATCTGAATATCAAAAGAACTGTGTGCCCTGTGTCTTCGGTATTTTCAGATTTTCGGTTTTCTTTCTGATGCTGTCTATCATCATAGTCCTCCTCCCACAATTCCTCTCCTTACCTGTCTTATGTCCTATTCTTTCCCCTACCCCTTTTCCTCCTAAAAATCTGTTTCAGTTTGATCGCTCTGAGGCTAACACATACAATATAAAGGCAATTTTTTTTTTCATGTTTTTGAAATTTCTAAACAAGAGACAACATATTGTAAATTATTCAGGTTTTTGTTGTTATTGCTGTTTTGGGATTTATTTAAATTTTGCCAGAGGGCACATGCTTGCCAGATGGAAATAGAAGCAAAGGAGGCGGAGAGGGAGAAAGCATTCCCCAACAGGGTACGATTTCACTCCAGTCCCTCACCATTTCTCCGTTCTGTGGGGACATGGGGCACACATGCACATGTGCCTGGTTTGTTTTTCAAGACTCAGAGATTAGGATTTGAACCACATAGTTGGCCATACAGGATCTAGCTCCCTTAACCAATAGACCAAGAAGTGGCTCTTAATTATCAAGTTTTACATGTTTTTTGTTTGTTTGTTTGTTTGTTCTTCTTTACCTTTGTTCAAATGCCTTTGTTAATCTTTAGGATACTCCTTCAGTTTGAGCTCTTATTTACAACAGAGTCTGGTTTTTTTCTTAACAATCCCAATAAATTCTTAATCTAATTTAATTATTTTCCCAATGTTATCCTCATTTTCTGTACTTTAAATTGCATAAAGGAAACAACTTCTTCCATTTTCATTTCAAGCAATCTTGACTACTCTTGTTTGCTGCTGTTTCTTGAATTGCAATATCCCCCTCAGTTGGTGTAACACTGAATGGGCGTGTGGGAATCATCCTTGAACAATATAGAGCACGTCATAAGACTTTCAATTTGTGGGCATCTTGGTTCCTGAGCTCTGCTGGTTGCCCAAAGAGACAATGAAATCAGGCAAACTGCTCTTCTGATGTGAGGATTAAACTTGTTTTGGATGAAACTTCAATTGCCCTAGAATGGCATATGCACTAGGAATGACTGAAAATCTACAAAGTGCACTGCTAGCTTTTCTGTATCTTTATGATGAAAATTCAGACCTAATAAACAAATAAGCAGTTCTTTTTCATAGAAGAGGTACACTTGTAAAATATTTCTAGCAGATCGGTTTCTTTTCATTCAAGCTTGACCCTTTAAACAGTGACATTTTTTGCACTGTTTTAATTACTTTCTAAAAAGCAAACAGATACTTCCTGACTCTGTGTTATATACTGGGCACTGTTCTAAGTATAGTAGTGAGCAAAAAAGACACAAATTCTGACTCTTGGGAGTTAATATAGGGCTGGTAGAGGGAGACAGGGTAAGTAAGGAAAAAACATGGTATAGAAAACAAATAGTGATTAGTGCCAAAGAAATATCAGTAAAGAAGAAGAAGGAGCCATGAAATAGTAGATGAATAGTCGACATTTTAGATAGACTGGCCGGTTCACATTTGACATTTATATTCATATCATACACATTTTCAAATATGTTGTTTCATGGAAATAAAAGCAGTACGTGTTAACTGTTGACTATTTGGATGATATGAAAAATATGAAGGATAATATACCATCAGTCATAATACTGACTTTGACTACCTAGAAATTACAACTATATCACATTGCTTTATTTCCTTTTCGTTATTTTCCTAAGCCTAAAAATTTATGCATAAATTATGTACGCATCATATATACATCTGTACTTTCAGATACACACACGCACACACATAAATGTACAGATTTGTTGAAAAGTTGCCTCTCTTCATTGTTGGTGGTTATAGAGTATGTAGCGTAGGAAGTTAGGTTTTAGTACTGAATTGTCCTAGTTTAAATCCAGTTTTTGGTACAACCTAATTTTGTGATCTTGAACAAATTACAGCTATAGGTTTCCATTTAATCAAATCTGTAAAATCACGGTTTCATAAGGATTAGAAACATTTTATATGCACAAAGACATATATGCGCACACATAATGTTTAGAACTATATAGAACACATAGTAAATGCTGTTGGGTCCTCGGAAAAGTCATGACGCATTTTTGTATGACTTTTCTGATGACCCAATATGTTTACATTAGTTACAAATATAAATTAATTAAGGAAAGGTTTGGTGAAAGTGTTTGCACAAGTAAGAAGATGGAAGAATAAACATTGTACTTTAACAAATCTTAGCAATTAAGAAGCAACCAGCAGTTAAGTTTCCAGAAAAGATGATTGAATGCAACTAGCCAAAAGCTTACAATTTTTGAACTTTTTTCATTGTTAGGGTTTATTGCTGATGTAATTTAATGAATTAAATTAAATTAAATTAAATTCAGTTCAGTTGCTTGTAAGAGATGTTATGTTCACAGCTGTGTCATAGGTGTTCATGTTTTCTAGATCCTGTGAACTTGCATAAATTAAAGTAGCATTGAAGTAGGATAGATATTAGAGTGTCTTATTGCCCATATTCTTTTTAGGCTCTTCTCTGTTTCTGGAATCAGTCTATTTTCTTGGGGGTAATAGAGGGCCTCATTCATTTAACTAAAAGTCACTCTCATTTCTATTGTTATTTGAATAACACAGAAACCATTTGGACATCAAATATTATGTGAAGTGATAAACATAACACTTATTACTTGACATATATCAAATGTTCAAGATTTGCTATGGCCATGGTGCAGGGCATGCTTCTCAGTCCTTCATAGGAGGTCTTAGAAGTGAAAAGACCCACAAATAGAATATATGGTAGATTGCCAAAGCCCCATTTTCCTTTAAGGCTTTTGTCTGCTTCTGGAATCAGTCCTTGATATCTTAAAGAAAAAACTTGGACATATGGAGAAACAAATAAAATTCTGATAAAAACAGAAAGGAAGTAATTGTTTATCATTTTAATTATGTAATTTCTTCAAGGCAACTTTGGGAATTACATACTGTTTTGGCCTTGATTAAAAATGATGGACTTCTGTTATTGAAGAGTATAAAGGAGGGACCAGGTGATGCTGCAGGGGTACTGCAAACCCACACAGAACGGTCCTGAGTCCACATCTTAGAACCTCTCTGTACATACCACAGGTGTGCCACAGGCTGAAGCTGGAGGTAGACTAGTTATGGAAACCCTGTCTGTCTCTCTCTCTCTTAGAGAAATAGGGATCAGCAGGAGGCATAATGGTTACGTTGATGAACTCACACATAGTTTGAATATCTGACCCAGCAGCTTAAAATTCTTTCCGGGTGCATGTGCATCCATATCCAAAATCCCGAGAGGAGAAAAGAGGAAAAATGATTATGGTGTGGCCATTCCCCCTAGGGGGGTGATTTCTCACTTTTTGACTCTCTGGAGAGCACTTGAGCCCTATAGCAGAAGAAATAAATCTGAAAAAGAGTGTTAGGGACACTTTCTAATCATGTATGATGTATACTAGTTACATGAATACCCAGACATGTGTTTGTCTGCAAATAATAAGCTCTCAATAAACATATGATGTCTGGTGGAGAAACAGAGTGTTTACAAGCATGAACGAGTGAGTGGACTATTACTGGCTGCAAAATTAAAATACCCAAACTATGGGAACGTCCTCAGTATTTTCTCCCTATCCTCTGTGAACTCAAGGCACTCTGATAGGTATTTTAGAGGGTGAAAAATAAGGTGCACATTTATGCCCAAGCAGTTTATGGTTCAGTTTGTGAAAGGAAAAGGGTGACAGGATGGATGCAGAGGAAACAGTGAGGGACAAGAATACGACAGCAATATAATAGAAGACTTCTCAGGAAGGACAATGAAGTTTTTCCAGGGAGTAAAGTGCAGTCTTAGATACACACATTCATGAACCCACAGTTCCTCACATCCAAACACCACCTGGAATTTCAAACAGCGTGTATTTGATTAACAAATAATAGGAAGTCGTTGTAGATGCATGAGCCATGGTGACAGGCATATCCCTGAGCCTCCCAGTGACTGCCTTCATCTCTCCCCATACTAACCTCATAAAGGCAAACCAGTTCTTGGTCATAGTCACTCAGACAGATCCAAAGTCCTAACCTGTTAATAAGAAATAGATTAACAACTGAAAAAAAAAAAGAAAAGAAAAGACAGTTACATCATACATAAATAAAAAGAAGAACTTTAAATTCTATATAAAATACCTCTGTTATTTTCATTCAAACATTTCTTACCTTAATTTCACACTCTTGACCTGAACATTTGTCCCACTCAGTAAAAATAAAATTCAGCAGTTTGGTAAAGGGAGACCATGCAGTGTCTCCAAACATGTTCTATGAAAACATCACTTTTTACCCAAAGATGTTCCTCAAAGTACATTCACTCAACAAAAGTAGGTTTCTCAGAGTTGGCAGGTGCCATGGTGGTTAAGACACTGGACTCCCACATGACCATCTGGCTTGATTAGTTTGTTGTACCCATTGTATTATGATTTGTGTAACTGCAGAACCTGGACCTGGTGGCTCGATTTCTCTTTTCCTCTCTCTCTGCTCAAATGAAAATAAATAAATAAATTAATTAAATTAAATAATTTTTTAAAAATAGGTTTCTCATTAGGGAATGAATTTACTGATAAGAGTTAGATACAAATAATTTTATTTTACAAAATAAATCTTATAGCAGTATGTTATTTGAAATTAATCGAAGGAAGAATAGTTTGGAAGATTTTAGAAAAAGCAGTAGAATATGTTTTCTATAGCTTCCATTTATATATTTTTAAAGCTTATTCATTTATTTATTAGATAAGTGAGAAAGAGAAATACCACCTCTAATAGGTTCTTGATGCAGCATCCTCCTCCAGCCTCAGCCAGCTCCAGATACATGAACTTCCATGCCTGGGCCCTCAGAGAAGCCACCCAGCATAAACCTGAAACCCTCCCATGTGGATCAGATTTGCAGAATGTCACATTTTTACCACTGCCATGGTCCAGCTCCTCTCTTTGTATTTGATTTTTAGTTCCACTTCCAGAGTTATCAGTATTTATTCCCATGCCATACTTACATTTTTTTTTAATTGCCAGAGAGCATGTGCAATTGCTAGAGAGATACAGAAAAACAGAGACAGAGAGACAGAGAGAGGAAGAGAGTACCCTCAAGGGGGTGTGATTATGCCACAGTCTCTTCTCCTCCATTTTTCCACCTTGAATTAGTGCATGCATAGGAATGTACCTGGCATCTTTTTCAAGTTGTTTGGGATGGGATTTGGTCTTTTTTTTTTTTTTTTTTTTTTTTTTTGGGGTGGGGTTTTTTTTTTTTTTTTTTTTTTTTTTTTTTTTAAGAATTTTTGCTATAAGGTGTGTGCACTTGGCAGAAAGAGAGAGAGACAGAGAGACAGGAAGTTAGAACTCACCCCCCAGGAGGGATGGCCACGCTGCAATCCCTTCTCCTCCATTCTCCTCTTGGGACGTTGAGCACACACACATGCGCCTGGTGTGAGTTTAAGCCACCAGATCCGGGACTTGAACCACAGTCGACTACATGGGAGTCCAGCAACATAGATATTACGCAAACTGCTGGTCCCAGGGATGGGATTTGAACTGAAATAGGCCATGTGGGATATGGCTCCTTTAACCACGAGATTATGAGGCCATCCTGCCACTTATGTCTTTGATGGCCCATCTGTCTTTTGGTTATTTTTGTTCAGTGTTGTTTGGATTTGTCTTGGGAGACCAAGAGGTTAAACAGCGGCACCGTTTGTGTCTGCACATGAACATGTGAACTAAAGAAGAGATGCTCAGTGGCCAATCACAAATAGATTTTGAAAGAAATCATGCGACTGGTCATGAATCCTGTTGTGCACCTGTTATTTGGGTGGTGATTTCAGTGGACTGAAGAGTGAGCAGCAAAGCTTGTACTTCATTCAACCACAAATAGTTAAATGTAGTTATTAAAAGACTTTCAGTCGTGCTGTTGGGGAACTGGTGTTATTTAATTAAACTGTGATGATGGAAATTGGTTCTTACCAGAATCTTTTAAAACAAGAACTATATGTACCACCATTGAAAGAATGAACTAGAGGGGCCAGCAGGTGGTGTGGTGGTTGAGGCACTGGACTCCCACATGGCCAGGTGTGGGTAAAATCTTGGACCTGGTGAATTGCATTCTCACTTCTCCTCTCTCTCTCTGTCCCTCTCTGGTGAGCACATATACCCTATAGCAAACTTTAAAAGAGAAGAAGAGGAGGAGAAGGAGGAAATAAATAATCTTTTTAAAAAATAGAAACCATGTTGTTCAAATGGGGGCAAAAAAAAATCTAGTTTGCTTAGGCTGCAGCTAAGTGAAGAATGGAGCAAAAAGTCTTATAATTTATAAATCCACCCTATAAAGCTTTATTTCAAGAATAAATTGATAGTAACCTTTGGTTGGGTAGCATTCCTGTGTACCTGAAAAATAATTCCAGGAAAAAACACTCATTATAAACCTTTTAGCATTTCCATAAATAAATCTGAATTTAAGTTCTGCAGCTACACAAATCACAGTACAATATACATTGTATTGAATTGCCAAAATTACAAGGTATCCAAGGGCTTAATAGTCGAATTATGAAATTTCACAAATAAAGAGTGCTTCAAAAGATGAGCATATTGATAAATAAAAAAAAAAGAGCAGACTGGAAAAGTAATCATAAGTGTCTTAATTTATAAACATGTAGCCATCAGTATAAATAGTTCTCTGTCAAGCTACACAATTGACGTGAAGAAAATAGATGAACTGGAATATAAATCTGAAGAAAATTGCAAAACAATGAGAACAATGAGTTAGAAACTATAAAAATAAAACAGATTAAGAAATAGAAGCTAGAATGAGGGATTTTTAACATGCCTATTTAGAAATATGGGGGAACAAAGAGAATGGAAAGGATGATGGAAGCTTCTAGAATTGTTGGAAGACATGAATCTTCAGCTTCAGGAAGCCCAATGAGTAACAAACACATAAAATAAACACACATCTAGACACATTGCAGTAAAATTGCAGAATGTGAAAAAAGAAGAGAAACTTTGAAAGACTTCCAGAAAGAGAAATGATGACCTACACATTACACAGAGAGCTGACTCACTAGTATAACAATGGAGCCATCAGAGTGGTACAATATCTTCAAATTGTAAAGAGGAAAGCACTGTCAATGCAGAATTGTATATTCTGTGGGGAAAAAAATACTCAAGAAAAAATATGAAACAAAGAAATTCTCAGAAAATCAAGCACTGTGTTTTTGAGTACCAAGAAATATTCTCTAAAGGAAATTCTAAGGAGTACAATTCTATCAAAATAAAATGCCCAGCTGAAGGCCTGAAATGTAAAAGAGTTTGTGGAATGAAGAAAATGAAATGTGGTCAACTACGAACAGACAATAACAATGTATAAGATGTTGGATTAGGGAATAAATATAAATCTAAATGAATGGATAATGCTGTAAAACTGATCATTTAGAGGTCTCAGGGTGTTTAAGAAGTAGGTAAAGTTTTACTTCACTTTTGACTCTAATGAGGTATAAATTTCATAAACATGTGAAAATTCACTAGTTACCTATAAACTACTAGAGATGGGTATTTCTACAACAGTGGATATGGGAAACACACTTTCAAAGATTAACAAATAAAAGAAAAAAATGAAAAAGTACAAAATAAAGATGGTAACAGAAATAAATTCAAATGTATCCAAAAATGCATTGTAATTTCTGAAGGACTTCAATTGTGAAATAACGTGATAAATATACCAAAAGAGAGGCAAGATAGAGGCCAAAACATCGCCTCCACTCCTGTTAGGGGTTAATAATGATGCAGCATTTGTAATTGAGGAAGAGAGCCTGCAGAGTTAGGCTTCAACACTTGAATTTGGGAATGGATGCAGACATTCAGACAATAGCAGCACGTGTGTGTGTGTGTGTGTGTGTGCTTGCACACACACACACACACACACACACAATAAAATTATTAGCACTGAATTTGCTGAAGATTGTAAAACTGGAGAGTGGTACCAGCCCCACAAGCTGGTGGTTGAGGTAGCTGGATCCCACATGGCTGACCACACTGTTGAATCCTGGACCCTGCGTTCAGAAACATGCTAGGTACATGTGCATGCATGCCTTAAGTCCTGAAAGGAGAGAGACATGGAGAAGGGATTGTGATGTGACCATTGCCCATGGGGTTTGCTTTCTCCTCTCTCTCCCTCTCCTTCTCTCTCTCTCTGAAACACACAGCCGAGCAAATATAAAAATGGAGAATGAATTTATTAATTAAAAATTACGGTATAGGGCTGGCCCTGCAGCCTAGTGGTTAAGGGAGGTGGTTCCCACAGGGCTGACTGTGCAGTTCAAACCTAGGCCCAGTGACAAATGTATGCAAAGAACTCTCTGGACTTCCATTTTCATGAGAAGGGAAATAGATTGCTTGGGAAATGTTTAAAACATGCCAGTATGTATCTCCCCAATTCAAAAATTATGAGGTAATAATTTGGGCTTTATTCATGTTATAGTAATAATAGCATCCACATCATGAATGTCCAGTCTTGCGTTTTCAAAGCTAAGGTTGCTTCCGGACTGGTTGCCACACTGACACCTTGTGCTGTCCAGTTTCTTTCTGAGATTAGAATGTAACTGGCGCAAACTCCTTCTAACATGTTACACTTGACTTCTCTGTGCTAGTCCTTCCTTATCTGCCCACTCTGGTCCTATCTCAGAAAGAGTGACAGAATTTATACCTTGGGAAAATTTAGTAAAAATGAGTCTTGATGTTAAAGCTGGTACTTAAGAAGCAACAGTTATAGAAGCGGGCGGTTGTCCCCAAATGCTCTGCTACTGTGGAGTTAGTCATCCTGTCTCAGAAATCACAGAACTATTCTCTCAAAGCCCACTTCTCTGGTAGCAAGTTTCCAACAGCTGTGAAATTTGCCTGTAAACTCTAGCTTCTGCCTCCCAGAGAATACTGCAAGGTTATGCAAAAACTGCACTGATTATCTAATTGGAAGTATGTGTCACCCAAGCTGAGAGAATACCATCTCTGCCATGAAAACACTGGCACTAATTGAAGAGAAGTCGAAGAATTGCAGGCCTTGGGCATAACTATCTGAGTCTGAGGGTTTTCCTACCGCGATGACACCTTATGAAAAAAATCACAGTTATTCTAGTCTGTAGTGTTTCTGAATCTGAGTGAGCAGTTATCTGACTCGAGATAATAAATGTCATTATCATTGTGATGTTCAATCCTGAACAGAAAAGAGTTAGCCTCAGCACATCATAGCACTAACAGATAAAGGTAACTCTATCCCCTGTTCCAATGTGTGATCCTAGCATTCTATTAAATAATCAGAGGAAAAAATGGTTAGTGATCAAGTGAGGTGGGAATGTTTCTTAATAGTAGTTACCATCTGCTAATCACCTCTAAGATGGATATTAGTAATAAAATTTACTACGATAAACACTCAAATTACATTTATAAACCTTAGCTAAACATTTTTTAAAACAGGCTCATTTTCACCAATGTTTACTAACATCATTTAAAAATATCTTAGAAATACACTTAGAAACGGGGGACTAGCAGTTGGAGTAATGGCTATGTGGCTGGACTTCCATGTAGTCGACTGTGGTTCGAGTCCTGGACCTGGTGACTTAAACTCACGCAGATGTGTGTGTGCATGTGTGCCTAAGATCCCAAGAGGGAGGAGAATGGAGGAGAAGGATTGTGGCATGGCCCTCCCCCCGGGGGGGGGGGGTGTGTGTGTGATTTCTTGCTTTTTGTCTCTCTGTCTTTGTCTTTCTGGTGAGCACATGCACCCTATAGCAAAAACCTCTCAAAAAACAAAACAAAACAAAACACTTAGAAATGTCAAGAGAGAGTCATTAAAACTACTTCTCGGGGGCAGAAGGAGGTGTGGTGCTTAAGGTGCTGGACTCACTCCCACATGGCCAACTGCAGTTCGAGTCCTGAACCTAATGGCTTGCTTTCTCACGTTCCCTCTCTCTGTCTCTCTCTGGTGAAATTTAATAATAATAATAATAATAAATTAAGTAAATAATTCTTAAAAAAAACCACTACAGTTCTGTCATGTTCAGCTATACTTTTCATCATGAGAACTTGAATTCTTTCCACTTTAGATATTATGGTTCTGTGACCATTTGTTGAATACTCCTCATAATTAAACTCACTAGTATGGTGGGTTGACTATTTTAAGAGATGACAGACATTCATATAATAGGTTTACACTATTAAATTCTGACCTCTCTTATGTTAGAAAATATGTTTTCACAATAAATTCAAGTTGCCCTAGGAGGTAAACTGCACTGAAAAATGAAAATGATCTTAAATTGTCAGGATTCAGCTTTCAGCTTAAACTAAGAGAACATACAACAGTCAGACTTCTGATTACATATGTTCTCTCATTTCTAATCCCATCAAAACTGGCAACGAAACGGTAATAGAGAATTACAAGTAATAAAATAAAACCATAATGCCCAGAGCTAACACTCATAGCACATAATTTTTGCCAGACATTGTTCTAAGTGCTTTTCACCAGACATTGTTCTAATACAGTACTAATGGGCAATTGTTATCTTGTGCACTCACAGTTTTGGAATCGGGGAAAAGATAGGCAAGTGGTAGCTAACTTTAGATGTGAGTCTGTATTTACTGGTGACAGAGCCGCTGGACAGCCCTGTTGAGGGCTCGATGTCCTCTGTTGTGAGACAGCTTGCATCTATGTGGGGGGGTTCGAGTACCCATAAATAACATGGAAACATTTATCTGTGTACACATCCACTCCTCTGTGCACACATATGTGTTTCTAGGTAGCCTTTTTTCTTAAAGTTTCCCAGCAAGATTCTGCCATGTAAGCTTTACCCAAATAGATTCCCAAGATTCTGTGTCTTAACACTTGGAAGAAATGTTGAGGGATACACTGTACTTGAAAAAAGCCAAATTTTCAAGGCAAACCTAGAGGTATTCTTGTCTTTAGAATGCAAAATTCAATGCTTAGGAGTAAGGGCCCCAGAATTTCCTCCTAGGCATGACTCCTTAGGGTGATTTTTGCCTGACATGTTAAGTTCATTTATAAACTCACATAATTTGATTTCCCTTCTAGCTCCATGGTAACCAGATAAAATTTAATGTCAGTGAGTTATTTTATGTCTTTATTAGAAAAAAATGTAGAAACAAAACAGTATGTGAAAGAATTTAACATGAACTGAAGCTGTCTAGGTTCAAATCCTGTCTCCATTGTTGACTGAGGCCTTAGACAAACCTGCCCTCTCAATGCCTCAATTTCTTCATCAATGCAATGGGGATATCATAAGACCTCAGAAGAATTTCATGCAGTTTAAGGCTGAGTGACTATAATTACTAACTAACTGAATCAATGAAAGCATGAACTAATAAATACATGAGTAAACACAAGATCTGACATATAATCTTTCACACAATATATGTGTTAGTTACTGTTTTTCTCCAACCTTGGTCAGTATGACCTGATCATTTTCAAATAAACACCTCTTTGCAGATGGATGGCTATAGACACTCTTCTTTAGAGACCTCATAAACGTGGATTAACATTTGAAAAGAATTTTCTGATTCCTATGAAAAGTCTTACATTAAAATCATGAATATGTATTTAGTACCACATGTTTGCTAATTTTATCTGAAAGTTGAATATCTCAAGTTACACTGCATAGTGCTTTATCTTTTTATTGTACAGCTTTTGAAAGGTATTATTTTCTTCCTGAATCAAAGGCTCTGAGGAATATTGAAGTTCTAGTTGTGTACATACTCTATAAAATTCTAGAATTTGAATGAGGTTTATAATAAACTCGATGTATTTTCAAAACATTACCCTTAATAGGTACTGAACATCTCTGCTGCTATCATCCAGAACATGTATGGAGTTACCCTCAGAAATACAGTCTGTGTAGAGTGGTCTGAATTGATAAGTAACACTTGACACAGATATGAATGTTAAATGAGAAGAAAAAAAAAACACAAAAGCAGAAGAAGGCAGTATATCACCAATGACCCATTCACCGTTTTCTGCCTTAATGTGGCTTTTCTCTTTGTCACTGTCTTCAGACTGTCTGAATCCACGGGAACGGACTTCATGGTTGGAAGAGAACAGTGTGCTGAGCTCTTGGAAGGTGGCCAGAAGTATATTTCAAGCTCCTTGTGTTGAAACTTTACAGAATTCTACACTCAAATTATACTTCAAACGTTTCTTTTGTACTGGATGAGTGTTAAGCCTAGGTTCAAAAGAAGATTTCTTCCCTCCCCCGATTTTGGAGTGCAAAGTGGTTCCTGATTTGCTATTAGTGTTGATGTCTCTATTTGATTGACCCTTCTCCCCTTCCCATGCCAGCATCCCTCCAACGGCCTTGATGTTGGTCCTGTCTTCACGACTTCCTTTTTATAACACCCATCAGCAACCATCAATGTATTGGAGAAATTAAGGAAATAGATATTTCTTTTTTAAAATCTTTGGGTATTTTGTTTGTTTTTTAATTTTGCTATAGGACACACGCATTTGCCAGAGACAGACAGAGAGAGAGAGAGAGAGAGAGAGAGATGGGAAGTGAGATGCTCCTCACCCCACCCCCAGGGAGGATGTCCATACCATCACCCCTTCTCCTACATTCTCCTCTTGGGATTTTGGGCATGCACACAAACACCTAACACATCTTTCAAGCTGCTGGGTCCAGGACTTAAACCCCACAGCTGGCCATATGGAATATAGCTGCCTTAACCATCATGTCCCCTCTGGCCTCTTTCTTTAAAATCTTGTATGCATATATCACCAGAGCATCAGGATGCCATCCAGTTTATCTGAGAGATATAAGAAAGCAGTTCGTATTAATTGATAAAACTACAGACTTTATAATGTAAGCACAGGAATGTTCACTGCTTTATTGCATAATTTTTAAAAACTCTATGTAATAACACTAGCTAAGTAAACTGCGGTACATCATAATAAAGTACAGCTCATGCTCCATAGCCACAGGTTTTACCCAGAGATTCAACCAAGTTCAGATCTTCAAATGGAAAATATTCTGATATTGCTGACATGTGCCATGTACGTAGGCATGCAATGGTATAACAACTACTTACATGACATTTACAATGTGTTAGGTATTACAAGGAATCTAGTAGTGATCTTAAAAGAAAATAAAGGACTGATAAGCAGAATACACAGGGAACTCAAGTGGCTTACCCAGAAGAAAATGATTAACCCAATTTAAAAATGGGAAAATGAGTTAAATAAACAACTCTCTAAGGAAGACATACAATCAAAAAGCATATGAAAAAATGCTTAACATCCCTCATCATAAGGGAGATGGTAGATCAAAACTGCAATGAGATACCACCGAACTCCAGTCAGAATGGCGAAGATTAAAACAACAACAACAACAACAAAATGTTAAGTGCTGGAGGGGATGTGGTGAAAGGGGAACTCTCCTACATCATTGCTGGGAATGTAAATTGGTCCAGCCACTGTGGAGAACGATATGGAGGTTCCTCAGAGACCTTAAAGTAGAACTACCATATGATCCAGCAGTTCCACTCCTGGCTATCTACCCAAAGGACAGAAGAATGCTCAGTCGGAAAAGCGCTTGCACAACTATATTTATTGTGGCATTATTCATGACTGCTAAGACATGGAATAAACCTAAATGTCCACCAACAGATGAGTGGGTTGGAAAAATGTGGCTCCGTGGAAGACTATTCAGCCATAAAAAACAAGTTCCTGGCATTTGATAGAAAGTGGACAAATATGGAAGATTTATTGCTGAGTGAAGCAAGTCAGGCTATGAAACAGACATGTATGTCTCCACTCAACATACACTGTCCGCATTCTATGGTTGAGACTGAAAGTCTGGAGGACATAACATTGAAAATGGTTATGGACACTAGGGGCAAAGTGGAAGGAGAGTGGGAGAGGGGAAGAGTGTAGGAAAGGAAATTTGAGGAAAAAATAGAAAAGTAAGACATTCGTAGGACATAGATATGGTTCATTACCTGTGGATGATGATGTGTATAGTATTCTCAACTGGGCTGGACTAAGGTGTGTATGATGCTGAGTAAAGTCTCTTTACAATCTAATTGATGTATAGCTATTGAATGTATAAATAATAATGATAATAATAATAATAAATAAAAAATTGCCAGAGGGTGCATGCACTCATGAGAGAGAGAGAGAGAAATGAGAAATTATTCCGCATGAGGGATGGTCACCCCAAAATTTTTTCTCCTCCATCCTCCCCCCCCTTCAGGATTTTAACTATACACACACTTGTGCCCATTGTGTTTATCAACCCACCTGGTTCAAGACAAACCATGTCATTGGCCATGTGGAATCCAGCTGCCTTAGCACTGCCTCAAGGTGGCCCTATAAGTGACTTAAAGTACATGGGAAGATGTGCCTAGGTTATATGGAAGCATTACTCCATTTTTATGTATGGGACTTGAACATTTAAGGATTTGGGTATCTGCAGGAGTCCAGGAATGATTCCTTATACATTGAGGGATAACTATAGTTACATACATAGTTACTGAAGGTGATAATTTGAACAAGCAAAATTTATAGGAGGTACTATATAGGCAACGTTAATTTTGTCTCTGCCATATATAAATTTATCTCAAGTAATTAGTTCTTCTCTTGTTCCTTGCTAAAATTCAGGGCAAGTTCCATGGTCTTTATGGCTCCTGCCAAGTTTGTTAGTAAAAATAATAATACTAATAATAATATGCCCACCCTAGTGTAATAATTAAAATATTAAATTTCTCTTATATTGGCCCAAGACAGGGTACTCCCTGAGAGAAGAATGGTCCCTCTTTCTCAGACTTGTGCTTTTCTTTCTCTGTTATAACTTCACAAATTTCATTTCTAATACTTTAAGGGTACAGTGAGGGAAGGGAGGGCATTTTTTACATCACCATTACTGTGTGATGGCCTCATACGGTCTAGGCATGGCAATGGTTTAACCCTTCCTTCATGAGAAGAGAAGTATTTGCTTGTTTTATTGTGATTTCTTATTTATATACATAATCAATGTTTCTCTTACTGGGTATAGTATGGTTTTTTTTACTAAGCATGTATGCAATGGTAATATATAGACATATTCATCTTTAACACTGAACCTTACATTATGTTGCCTATATTCAGTAATAGAGCTATTCGTTTGTTAAAATTTATTTTTCAGAAGTATATATTCAAGTGCCAATGACATTTTTTTACTCTGCTGTAGTACACACTTTCATAACCTATTTTATTGTTTACATGCATTTGAGACAAATTAATTAACAGAAATGAGAAGTGTTTTCATTTTTGAAAAAAAGAAAATTCGAAGAAACTTCATCCTTCTGTAATCCCCTGAGATCTCTTCTTTGCAGAAAGTGACACACTCTCATTAGCCAGGGAGAACTTTTCCTTTGGCTCCTGGCCCTTTGTGGTCCATCCCCAAAGAGATCCATCAATTAAGTATCACTAATTTTTAGAAGATGCTCCCAGCCAAAATTTCAGATGCTCATCTTGCTCTTTGTGCAGCCAGCATTGGGTGAAGTGGAGACACTCACATATCCTCTGCCCTGAGAACTCTGGGCTCACAGGCCCATCCTACTTCAGAAAAACCTCGTTTAACTTCACGGGTGAAGCTACTAGCCAATGGCTCACAGCTCTGCTGGTTCAGACAGAACCACATGCAAATCTGCTGGGCCCTAAGAAATCAGAAAGCACAGAACCCCATGTGCTTTCCTCATGACCCTCTCCGTTCACATAAAGTAATATGGGGTGCCCCTTCTACTTGTTCTCCTTTGAGGATGAGGGATAAACAGCATACCAACCCCTCTGCACATTTCTTTTCTGAATCTCTATTTCTCTAACCCTTTCATAACCTCACTGGAATCGTGGAGAGGAAGAGTGACAATGCTGGGACCCCCCGCCCTCCTTTGTCTATGTCCTGAGTGATGGAGTCTCACCCTTCTTGGGATGTGGCATCTAATGTGTTAGGCTTCAGCCAAAATTGAGAATTTAAAAATTTTACCTTGAAATATTATATTACTTTTGCAGTATAAATATATATGTGTATGTATATTATATATAGCATTGTGTATGTGTGTGTGTATGTGTGCGTGTGTGTGTGTGTGTGTGTATTTAGGTTATTGCCATAGTGCATGTGTGCTCACCAGAGAGAAATAGCTAGAGGGAAAGTGAGAAATCACTCTTCAAGGGAGATGGCCATGTGATAATCCCCCCTCCTCCATTCTCCTCTCAGTTTTTCAGGCATACAGGCACATGTGCCCAATATGATTTTCAAGCCCCCAGGTCCAAGACTCAAACTGCAGTTGGCCATGTGGGAGTCCAACATCTTAACTGCCACAACACCTATTGGCATCACATTTGATGACTGAAAAACTGAACCCGTATGTACTAGGTGACTGAATATGATAAAAAAAAGAAGTGTGTGCAATTGTTCTTTTGGCATAATCTGTAGCTCAAGGCTTAGCTCAGTTTCTCACTAGTTGAATAACCTTGTATAAAAACTCTCCTTCATCCTTAAAATCAGAATAGAGATACTCAGCCGAGCAGATACGTGTGTGACTTAAACACATGCAAACATGCTTTGTCAGTTCTAAAACTACAGAACTAAATTCCTAACTACCTAATGAAATCCAGGCCTGGTGCTGTGTACTTGTAGCACTCTGAGTGTGGGTCACGTGCATTGTCTGGTCTTTCCTTCTTAGATAAAGCAGAAAAATGAAAACAAAACAAAACAGCATTGTGGCATGCCTTCTAGTGAGAAAGAAGAGAAAGGAGTAAAATGGGGAAAGACAGGAAATTAATATCTGTACACAGAAGAAGCCAAGAAGTCAAGGCGAAAGGTTCCTCTAGTCTAATACAGTGGAAAGCCCATCCCTCACACCATAGTGAAGGGGAGTCCCCAAACTTGTCCAGAGTCCATCTTTTTGAAATGGATATCATTGATACATATTGACTGAAATTGAATTTTTACCATCATACTAATGGTGGACGTTGGTTACTTTAGTGATTGGATGTATTCAACATTTAAAAAAATATGTACGAGTGAATTTCAGTGAAAGATAACAAATATAACGGTCTCAGTTTTTTCTTTTGATGTCACAAAATAAAAAGTGTTTTTAAAACTTCATGTGAATACGGGCGCGTGTGCGTGCGTGCCCAAGATCCCGAGAGGAGAATGGAGGAGAAGGGATTGCGGCGTGACCATCCCCCCTGGGGGGTGATTTCTCGCTTTCTGTCTCTATGTCTCTCTCTGTCTGTCTGGCGAGCGCACGCGCCCTACAGTGAAAATCTCTCCAAAAAAAAGAAGTATATATTCAAGTGCCAATGACATTTTTTTACTCTGCTGTAGTACACACTTTCATAACCTATTTTATTGTTTACATGCATTTGAGACAAATTAATTAACAGAAATGAGAAGTGTTTTCATTTTTGAAAAAAAGAAAATTCGAAGAAACTTCATCCTTCTGTAATCCCCTGAGATCTCTTCTTTGCAGAAAGTGACACACTCTCATTAGCCAGGGAGAACTTTTCCTTTGGCTCCTGGCCCTTTGTGGTCCATCCCCAAAGAGATCCATCAATTAAGTATCACTAATTTTTAGAAGATGCTCCCAGCCAAAATTTCAGATGCTCATCTTGCTCTTTGTGCAGCCAGCATTGGGTGAAGTGGAGACACTCACATATCCTCTGCCCTGAGAACTCTGGGCTCACAGGCCCATCCTACTTCAGAAAAACCTCGTTTAACTTCACGGGTGAAGCTACTAGCCAATGGCTCACAGCTCTGCTGGTTCAGACAGAACCACATGCAAATCTGCTGGGCCCTAAGAAATCAGAAAGCACAGAACCCCATGTGCTTTCCTCATGACCCTCTCCGTTCACATAAAGTAATATGGGGTGCCCCTTCTACTTGTTCTCCTTTGAGGATGAGGGATAAACAGCATACCAACCCCTCTGCACATTTCTTTTCTGAATCTCTATTTCTCTAACCCTTTCATAACCTCACTGGAATCGTGGAGAGGAAGAGTGACAATGCTGGGACCCCCCGCCCTCCTTTGTCTATGTCCTGAGTGATGGAGTCTCACCCTTCTTGGGATGTGGCATCTAATGTGTTAGGCTTCAGCCAAAATTGAGAATTTAAAAATTTTACCTTGAAATATTATATTACTTTTGCAGTATAAATATATATGTGTATGTATATTATATATAGCATTGTGTATGTGTGTGTGTATGTGTGCGTGTGTGTGTGTGTGTGTGTATTTAGGTTATTGCCATAGTGCATGTGTGCTCACCAGAGAGAAATAGCTAGAGGGAAAGTGAGAAATCACTCTTCAAGGGAGATGGCCATGTGATAATCCCCCCTCCTCCATTCTCCTCTCAGTTTTTCAGGCATACAGGCACATGTGCCCAATATGATTTTCAAGCCCCCAGGTCCAAGACTCAAACTGCAGTTGGCCATGTGGGAGTCCAACATCTTAACTGCCACAACACCTATTGGCATCACATTTGATGACTGAAAAACTGAACCCGTATGTACTAGGTGACTGAATATGATAAAAAAAAGAAGTGTGTGCAATTGTTCTTTTGGCATAATCTGTAGCTCAAGGCTTAGCTCAGTTTCTCACTAGTTGAATAACCTTGTATAAAAACTCTCCTTCATCCTTAAAATCAGAATAGAGATACTCAGCCGAGCAGATACGTGTGTGACTTAAACACATGCAAACATGCTTTGTCAGTTCTAAAACTACAGAACTAAATTCCTAACTACCTAATGAAATCCAGGCCTGGTGCTGTGTACTTGTAGCACTCTGAGTGTGGGTCACGTGCATTGTCTGGTCTTTCCTTCTTAGATAAAGCAGAAAAATGAAAACAAAACAAAACAGCATTGTGGCATGCCTTCTAGTGAGAAAGAAGAGAAAGGAGTAAAATGGGGAAAGACAGGAAATTAATATCTGTACACAGAAGAAGCCAAGAAGTCAAGGCGAAAGGTTCCTCTAGTCTAATACAGTGGAAAGCCCATCCCTCACACCATAGTGAAGGGGAGTCCCCAAACTTGTCCAGAGTCCATCTTTTTGAAATGGATATCATTGATACATATTGACTGAAATTGAATTTTTACCATCATACTAATGGTGGACGTTGGTTACTTTAGTGATTGGATGTATTCAACATTTAAAAAAATATGTACGAGTGAATTTCAGTGAAAGATAACAAATATAACGGTCTCAGTTTTTTCTTTTGATGTCACAAAATAAAAAGTGTTTTTAAAACTTCATGTGAATACGGGCGCGTGTGCGTGCGTGCCCAAGATCCCGAGAGGAGAATGGAGGAGAAGGGATTGCGGCGTGACCATCCCCCCTGGGGGGTGATTTCTCGCTTTCTGTCTCTATGTCTCTCTCTGTCTGTCTGGCGAGCGCACGCGCCCTACAGTGAAAATCTCTTAAAAACAACAACAACAACAACAACAACAACAAAAACTTCATGTGAATACATAGTTAATGGGCCTACTGCTAAATGTTTGTTAATACTTTGGTAAAAATATAAGGGATTATTATGACATTTAGACAGAAACCTCTGAACTGGAGGTATTAACGTGAATTTACTCTCAAATTAATCTGCTCATGATATCAGGTTGATTTGTAAATGGATTTTAACATTTATTCAAACAGCCCTTTCTAAATAATGGGATGTTTGGCCAACGTGACAAAGAAAGCCAATTTAACTTGTAGGATTCTGAAAGTTACTATTCACAGTGAGAAGTCCACCCTCTCCTAGTAAAGGCGCATAGCTAAGCCACTTGCTTTGGTTTATTTTCCCAACCCACTCGCACAGCTCATCATTTCCGACACCTGGGTAGAGTTCGAATTTTATTTCCTAAGTTCTGATAACGTATTTTCTACAGTGAATGCCAGGTCTGTTCATAGGAGATGACTTTTAAAAACCTTACCTAAATGAGAACTGGAAAAGTCATAAAATCAGGGGAATTTTGAGGTTATCTGTTTTTGACAATACTATTAGGACTTGTTTAGGATACCAGGAACACAAAGGGTTAAGCAGGGCCTATAGATCTATTTACTTTGTAACCTTCATCAAATTCAGAATATTTAACTACCTGCTTCCTTAGACTCTTGAGAAACAAAAAATGAGAAAACGAAGATAAAGACTAGCAAGCTGGAGGAGACTGTGGAACACACATTCTGACTAAATAAAGGACCTGAAACTGGATAAAAGGCTCCCCTCTGCCCCAGGGAGGGAGACAGGGTCTGCTGGCCTCCCTCACCCTGGTGGGTTCTGTGAAGTGCATCTGGTTGTCATAGGATGGGAGAGTGCTGAGCTGCCTTATGATGTCCTTGGTTCTTTGGGTCCTAGTCACTAAAATTAGAGATCTGCCCCTAGGCACAAAATAAAGACGCAACTACAATAAAAGTAGGTAGGAAAGGGAATTTAATAGGAAAGAAAGATTTTAGAAAAGAAGTACATCCAAAAGACCTTTGGGCAGGCAGGTTGCCAGGTGGCAACTGTTGCCTTTGGAACTGGTTAGGTGTTACTTTTATTATCAGAGGTGATCATGAATATTTAAGGGTGAGAGGTCTGTCACACTATCTGTGTCCTTTGTTTGGATTCACAGCTTTCTCCTGCCTTGTGCATCTCTCTCACAGGTGAAGAATTTGGGGAATTTGATCACCTAACTTGCATGCCCGGATGCCCAGTGTGAGCTATGATGGTTAGTTAGGATAGACTATCTAGTTTATTGTCCCAGTGGGAATCAGGATGTTGACCAAAATGCTTGGTTGGGTCTTTTTGTATTCACGAGGGATGATAAGGGAGAAATTTACAATCATCCCTGTATGTCTTCCTCAGATACCAAGGAAGAAAAATGGTATTTGCCTCGCCTTCCCGGCTCCAGGAGCTGGGTGGGAAGAAGGCATCTCATGGAGGGTCTGGTTGTAACTCCTGATACATTGTGATTGATGTGACATGTGTCCTGCTATTCCCTTAGGGCTGCCTGCTCATTACTAGCTAACTGCCTGCCACAAGGTCTCTCAGTGAACTGGGGGCCTACTTGCCTCCCTTGGGGCTGGCCCATTCCGTCCAGGGAATGTTTGTACCTCTGGTTTTTTTCCTTCTCAGTATACCTTGTGCTCGGCCTCTGGTTTTCTGTCCTCTAGTTCTTTGCCGTGATGGGGAAACCTGGAGCCTGTACCCCTCAACCCAACAATGCTATAGTAATGGGGAAATGGAGGCTCAGGAAATCACATTGCTCACACCCAGGCCTCCTGACTCACAATTGCTTTCTCACATCATATA
>NW_006160067.1:2892509-2949794 GCF_000334495.1 Tupaia belangeri chinensis | reverse complement strand
TGGACATTTTATTATATATTACATGTCCTTACATATTACATTATTTTTTCAGTGCTGCTTTTTATAGATTGAATTCTTTTTTGTAATGGACTTAGAATTTTAACATTTGATATGTTTAGAATTTATAGGATATATTCTGTATAAAAGCTTTAGAAAGAAAAGGTTGAGAAAATCAGAAAATCCACAAAACTCTTTTGAGGCCAGAATACTATCAGTGTTAACTTTTGCCCAATGAAAACTTTAAATCTCTCCTGAAAACAGTATTGATTAATGCTTTCAGTAAAAGAGATAGATCAAAAACATTTGAAATTGATTTCTATAGATTTCCCACAATTTGGTTACATACTTGTCAATCTCAAAATTAGTAGTAGTCAGTAAGTAAATGAGCATACAGCAAATATTTCAGCACATCCTCCCCACACAACTCCCCTCCCCCCACACAACTGGTCTTCAAAAAGTTCACGGGAAATGTATATTATGAAAAAAACTGCATGGATTTAAATTTTTTTTGGTACCAAAATAAATTCATACTAATTTGTTATAACATGTCTGAACAAGATCTAGTTTAAAGAACTTAAAAGAGGCCCCTGGAGAGGGAGGAGGTAATATTGACAATGATGCCTGTAGCAAGAGATCATCTATATCAATTAGCAAGGGGACAACCCTTTTATTTGTGCCCTAATTGAAGAACAGAGATGAGAAGCAGAAGAAACAGTAAACAGAAACCAACCCCATAGATATCCCAATTGGTTCCTCTTACACAGTTCTGAGAAATTAAAACTGAGAAAATGTTTCACATGATGAGCACCAAACTATCACATCCAAATCAGTCGCAGACAGGAGCAGAGTTTTCGGTGGAAATTTTAAAGTGGGATCAAGATCCTGAAGCATCTCTTCCAAGAATTGTAACAAGAGAGGATCGTGGCTTTACCCGTATGATCCTGAAAATGAAGCTTAAGCAAAATGATGGCTGCCAAGAGGGGGTGCAGTCCAAGCAGAAGCGAACAGGTACGAGCAGTGGCCATGGCAACAGCCTTTGCAGATGCTCAGGGTATTTTTTTAGTTTGCCAGAGGGCATGTGCACTCACCTTGGAGAGAGAGAGAGAGAGAGAGAGAGAGAGAGAAAAAGAAAGAGAGAGAGAAAGAGAGGAAGGAAATGTGAGAAGGCATCTCCCATGGGGCATGGTCTCTACGTGATCCCTTCTCAAGCTCTCCCTCCTCTGGGTATTTTAGGCATGCATGTGCACACGTGTGTTTTTCAAGCGTTTGGGTCCAGGAATCAAATTGCATAGTCAGCCATACAGAATCCAGCTGCCTTAACCTCTAGGCCATTGAATGACCCACTCAAGGCATTGATCATTGACCTTCGGGAGGGCCAAAGAATGATACTGTCTGCTTATAATGAGTGTTTCAAGATAGCCAAAGCTATGGTGGAAGAATGCCTGGGACAGGCTGAGGGAGGGTCCTTCTCCATGCTAGTGCTCCTGCTCATTTCTCTCTGCAACAAGGGCAAGTTTATTTGGATGGGAAATCACTAGGCATTCACCATACAGTCCTGACTTGGCTTCTTCTGACTTTCTTTTGTTTCCTCGTTAAATAAAGAAATAGTGGGAACAGCAGTTAGCGTAATGGCTATGTCTCTGGACTCCTATGTAGTTGACCGTGGTTCAAGTCCCAGACTCAGTGGCTGAAAACTCACACTGGACACATGTGCATGCATGCCCAACTTAAAACTCATACTGGGCACATGTGCATGCATGCCCAAGATACCGAGAGGAGACTGGAGGAGAAGGGATTGTGGCATGGCCATCCCCCCCGGGGAGTGATTTCTTGCTTTCTGTCTTTCTCTCTGGCGAGCCCACGTGCCCTATAGCCCTATAGCAAAAACCTCTAAAAAAAAGAAAAAAGAAAAAAGGAAATAGTTAGAGGGTACCCATTTTTCTTCCGTTAATAATGTAAGAAAGACTGCTTGGCTACTGTTTTAGTCTCAGGATGCCCCATTCTTTGGGGAGGGACTAAATGGCTGGTATCATCACTCAGGAGTGTTGCAAACCTGAGAGGTTATGTTGAGAAATAAAGTTTATGTTTTAAATTTTTATCTTTTAATTTCACTTTGTCATGCTCTTCTTGGAATTCCCTTTTATAATGTATTAGTTCCCTGTTACGTTGTTTACAAAAATGCCTGAGGGCAGCAAGCCCAGGACCTTCTGCAGGTGTCATATCACACCGTGTCACATTACTGCAGAGCCACCAGCTGGCCTGGGTCGTTGCCCGCTCATTACCTGATACCCCTGTAGACATGTACGTGTGAGATCGTGGCTTTCGTATGAGGATAAGGATAGGAAAAAAGAAATAAGACCACGATGATCCAGGTATTATCAGATAGTTTAGAGGGGTCCAGTTGAAATCATAATGTGTTAACTTGAAGAAATTTATTTTTCTGTCTGAACCAATACTTGAAGCACTCGTTATAGTGAGTCAGTCGGCCGAACACTTGAATAATCTCTTTGGTTAATACGACACGTGATGGATTACAAATTACATACAATTTGTTCTGTTTTCCTTATAGCAAATTTGATGGAAAGAAGACAGTTGCCCAAACCTTGCAGATGAGGGAGTTCAGGGTTGGGATCTGTTCAGTCAGCTGCAGCCCCCCAGTCTTAGCACCAAGAACAACCTTAGGCCTCTTCCATGGAGATGCCTTCCTCAAACATCCTGCACAGGACTTCCCCAGCTACACACAGACTTCAGCCCTCCGTGGCTATCGGTGCTCTCGTCATACGCCATGGTAATGATGTGAAGCTGTTCATCCCTCCACCCCCTCCGTGTGCTCCCAAGGTCAAGAATCAAGTCCTGTTCTCGTGGGGTCCTCCTGCACTTGACGTAGTACCCTCAGCCTTGGAGCCGGTGTCAGCACATGGTTGTGACGGGAATGTCTGGTTTTCCTTTCACCATATGGTGTGGTCGCTGGATATGGTGGAGTCAGATGTATTTCCATAGTCATAGTAATAAGAGAATATGCTGCCTAAAGGTACATTGTGTTTTCACATAGTACCATGCGCTTGACCAAGCACTGAAAATACATTACCACTCACACTGGACACATGTGCATGCATGCCCAACTTAAAACTCATACTGGGCACATGTGCATGCATGCCCAAGATACCGAGAGGAGACTGGAGGAGAAGGGATTGTGGCATGGCCATCCCCCCCGGGGAGTGATTTCTTGCTTTCTGTCTTTCTCTCTGGCGAGCCCACGTGCCCTATAGCCCTATAGCAAAAACCTCTAAAAAAAAGAAAAAAGAAAAAAGGAAATAGTTAGAGGGTACCCATTTTTCTTCCGTTAATAATGTAAGAAAGACTGCTTGGCTACTGTTTTAGTCTCAGGATGCCCCATTCTTTGGGGAGGGACTAAATGGCTGGTATCATCACTCAGGAGTGTTGCAAACCTGAGAGGTTATGTTGAGAAATAAAGTTTATGTTTTAAATTTTTATCTTTTAATTTCACTTTGTCATGCTCTTCTTGGAATTCCCTTTTATAATGTATTAGTTCCCTGTTACGTTGTTTACAAAAATGCCTGAGGGCAGCAAGCCCAGGACCTTCTGCAGGTGTCATATCACACCGTGTCACATTACTGCAGAGCCACCAGCTGGCCTGGGTCGTTGCCCGCTCATTACCTGATACCCCTGTAGACATGTACGTGTGAGATCGTGGCTTTCGTATGAGGATAAGGATAGGAAAAAAGAAATAAGACCACGATGATCCAGGTATTATCAGATAGTTTAGAGGGGTCCAGTTGAAATCATAATGTGTTAACTTGAAGAAATTTATTTTTCTGTCTGAACCAATACTTGAAGCACTCGTTATAGTGAGTCAGTCGGCCGAACACTTGAATAATCTCTTTGGTTAATACGACACGTGATGGATTACAAATTACATACAATTTGTTCTGTTTTCCTTATAGCAAATTTGATGGAAAGAAGACAGTTGCCCAAACCTTGCAGATGAGGGAGTTCAGGGTTGGGATCTGTTCAGTCAGCTGCAGCCCCCCAGTCTTAGCACCAAGAACAACCTTAGGCCTCTTCCATGGAGATGCCTTCCTCAAACATCCTGCACAGGACTTCCCCAGCTACACACAGACTTCAGCCCTCCGTGGCTATCGGTGCTCTCGTCATACGCCATGGTAATGATGTGAAGCTGTTCATCCCTCCACCCCCTCCGTGTGCTCCCAAGGTCAAGAATCAAGTCCTGTTCTCGTGGGGTCCTCCTGCACTTGACGTAGTACCCTCAGCCTTGGAGCCGGTGTCAGCACATGGTTGTGACGGGAATGTCTGGTTTTCCTTTCACCATATGGTGTGGTCGCTGGATATGGTGGAGTCAGATGTATTTCCATAGTCATAGTAATAAGAGAATATGCTGCCTAAAGGTACATTGTGTTTTCACATAGTACCATGCGCTTGACCAAGCACTGAAAATACATTACCAGATAACTCTTACCGTGACCTGTGCTTGGGCACTGGTTTGTTGGTGTTGCTTTTCTCACCTCCCTGGAGTTGGGAGGCTCCGGAGCAGAACCTGGCTGGGTTTTCTCGTTTTCCTCAGGTCACAGCATGTTTATGCCCAGCTGTTGTCTTCACTTACAGATGAGGAAACCTGGATCAGGTGTCTTGAGCTCATTGCAAGGACTGAGGGAGTTTCAGTTTTCAGTCCAGTACAATTCATGTTGCTTAATTCAGTTAACCAAGAGAAAAATATTGAAGACAAAGACAGAGTAATATATGTAATTGTCAGACCTAGATCCTGGTCTTGAATATCTGTGACCTTAGAAAAGATAGGTACTGACTCTGAAACTCAGTTTCCTCAAAGGTAAAAATGATGCTATGTAAACATTTGGGGCGGGGTGGGGGGGGTATCAGCAGGTGGCATGGTGGCTAAGGCACTGTATTCTCACATGGCTGATTGTGATTCAAATCCTGGACCTAGAGGCTTTAAAATAACACAGGTGTGTGTGTATGTGTGTGTGTGTGTGTATGGGTGTGGGTGGGTGTGCCCAAAATCCTGAAAGGAGAATGGAGGAAAATGAATTGCGTGATTTCTCACTTTCTCTCTCTGTCTCTCTCGTGTCTCTTTCTGGCAAGCATATCCTCCCTGGATGGCGAAACTCTCTCTATGTATATAGAGTTCAGTCAGTGTGTGTGTGTGTATATGTATATGTGTATATATATATATTCCTGAGTGTTGATAAATAAGATCTAGCCTTAGAAGCTTTTATCTGGTATCAGAATGTTATTATTATTTTTTTAAAGCCTGCTTTCTTTCCTCTTATATAAACACAAATGATCTGGAATTATTTTTTAATCTGAATTTGTTTTTTAAATTGAAACACTAAAATGGCAAAGGATCCCATGGTTACTATGAGAAAGCTGTTACATAAAAAGGGAGCAGAACAAAGGAAACATTTTTGAAAGAATACGCTATGTCTTTTAAAAATAGGTGAATACACATTTGTTAGAGGATCCTCTCACCCCCAAGAGGGCACATGAGGTCTCTGGAGACAGAGAGACAGAGAGAGAAGGAAAGTGAGAAAGTACCCTCCCACACACACTCCAAGAAGGTATGACTACGTTGCAGTCTCTTCTCCTTCACCCTCCTTTGGGGATTTTAGACACATATGCACATGCAACCAGTGTGTTTTTCAAGCTGCTGTTTCCAGGGTTCAAACCCTGCAGTTGGCCGTGTGAGATCCAGACACCTTCACTACCAGGCCATGGGCTATTCAGTCTCTTATAGATTGTGACACCTTCAGGCTGTCTCTTACATTCTTGATTCTTGATTTCAGCTCCAAAAGAAACCTACGCTCTCTTTGGCTTTTCTCAGTCGTTACATAGAGGGGTGAAAAAAAAAAAAAAAAACCTTAGAAATAAAAGTGAATACAAAAGTATTATATTATGTAAGAAATGTGTGATTAGTGTCTGCAAATCTCAATAAATATTTAAGAGAAGAGCACTCTGGAAATACACAGGAGCAGCGCCAGTAGCAGATCAGGTTTAAAGTCTACGAAGGAGAGTGAGTCTATGAGGACTCCTGCTCCATTCACCGTCTGTCACATGCTATATAATTCTTAAAGCAATCTAGAGTGAGTTAGGTTTTTTTGTTTGTTCATTTGTTGTGTTTGTTTCCATATTTTTGCAGGAAATAATTCTGAACCAACTTTTACCAAGAGGAATTAGTTCTATAAATTATCAAAAGACCTCTGTGAATATAGTGCTACCATTACAGAACAATACAGGGAATGAGGCTAGGAAGTGCTTAAAAAAATGTATATTGTGAAAATATTTTATAACCCCAAAAAATAAGTCGAAACAATTTTACCAAAATGTTAATTTCTGTCAAATATGATTAGTTACTGGTTGAATGCTCATTGAATTATACTCTATTTTTTCTGCATTTCTGAGAGAGTGTATAATTTTTAAATCGATTTTCAAATAGGATCTGGTAATATGTAGTATAATGCAGCGTGAATGATGATCAGGACATCTCTCTCTGTCTCTCTCTCTGTCTCGTAGAGACAGGGCTTTGGCATAGTGCCACGCAGGTCTGCCCCGCAGAACTTCAGGGATGCTATTCACGGAGATTACAGTGGACCTGTACCCTGATATTTTCACACAAAACCTTAGAAATAAAAGTGCAATACAAAAGTATTATATTATGTAAGAAATGTGTGATTAGTGTCTGCAAATCTCAATAAATATTTAAGAGAAGAGCACTCTGGAAATACACAGGAGCAGCGCCAGTAGCAGATCAGGTTTAAAGTCTACGAAGGAGAGTGAGTCTATGAGGACTCCTGCTCCATTCACCGTCTGTCACATGCTATATAATTCTTAAAGCAATCTAGAGTGAGTTAGGTTTTTTTGTTTGTTCATTTGTTGTGTTTGTTTCCATATTTTTGCAGGAAATAATTCTGAACCAACTTTTACCAAGAGGAATTAGTTCTATAAATTATCAAAAGACCTCTGTGAATATAGTGCTACCATTACAGAACAATACAGGGAATGAGGCTAGGAAGTGCTTAAAAAAATGTATATTGTGAAAATATTTTATAACCCCAAAAAATAAGTCGAAACAATTTTACCAAAATGTTAATTTCTGTCAAATATGATTAGTTACTGGTTGAATGCTCATTGAATTATACTCTATTTTTTCTGCATTTCTGAGAGAGTGTATAATTTTTAAATCGATTTTCAAATAGGATCTGGTAATATGTAGTATAATGCAGCGTGAATGATGATCAGGACATCTCTCTCTGTCTCTCTCTCTGTCTCGTAGAGACAGGGCTTTGGCATAGTGCCACGCAGGTCTGCCCCGCAGAACTTCAGGGATGCTATTCACGGAGATTACAGTGGACCTGTACCCTGATATTTTCACACAGCAGTGCAGAGAAGGAAGGACCAGAGGGGAAAGCAAGTAACTAATGTATCTTTAGAAATGGATGTGACCTAAGCAGGCAGGACCAGTTTCACCATATGGTGACTTTTGAACTGGTCTGGAAGTTGGGTGCAGTTTGGGCAGGTGTCAGGTTATGAAGGGAGAGAGTCAGGTAAGAGTGAGGCCATGGGAAAGGGAATCTGAGGTTCTTGTATATTCCTCCAGTTCAGTATTTCACTCCTGTCCACCACAGACATTGTTTCCTGGCAGAATTCAATTGGCTCAAAATCCGGAGAGATAAAATTGAGCCTCCCCTCACTTTTTGCTCTCTGTGCTGTCCAGCTTTACTGCCCTCCCTCCGTCAGTCCTTCTGGTGAGTTCTCCAGTGCATTCACCTGAACAGGACCATGGAGAAGTAGGGAGATTGCAATGACGGAGCACCTCCCCGAGTCACCTTCCTGTAACAAGGCTCCTCTTCCTTTAGGAGGCTTAAATCGCCTCCCAACAAATAAAGTCCCTTAAATATGAACTTCTCTCAAGGACGCTCCCAACGCTCCAGATCTGCCCAGAGTGGTCCTTACCCCAGGAGTGGCCGGGGACCCAGGCTTCTGATGCCAGTGAAGCCCAATGACATTGTTCACCCGCAGTTTTAATTTGTACAAATTATTTCCTCAGGGAGCATGGGTTCTTCTTTTGCAAATGAGATAAAAAGTATTCAGTTCTCAGTGGAATAATGATATTTAAATGAGGTAGATAAAAAGGTTTAGAAGATTGTCTAGCAGTATCAATCTCTCAACATGATTAGACCCCTTTCTTTTTCTCACTTATCTTGGAATAGAGTCCTCTACCTTGGTTGATGTTTGAAGGCACTAAGTCCATATTAGGCCACCCTCCTCCACCCACACACCATTTATAATGGGTTTAGCCTGACGTGTTTTTTCCCTACCCTTACCACACTGGAAAGTCAGGGTTTTCCTCCTCTCTTTCTTTTGTGTCTCTTCTCTTCACAGCATCAACTGCTGTTCTCAAATCTGGACTATATCATACTGGCTTTTGTACCTAAATTGTTCTCCTTCTGCAGTCTGCAAAAGCTAAATACACAGTTTTTAGGAAGGTTTAGGAAATGTTTATGACTCTCCTAATCATGTATGGATTAAATGACTTCCTCACCTTCATGGTAAGATTTGTGTACCCATGTGCAATGATTTACAAAGCAGAGATTGTTTTGCCTGTGTGTTCCAGGTCTAGGGTATTAACCAAAACTGCATGAGGAAACGTCCACAGGCAAGGTCATCAGAAATGGCTTCTGATTATTACTGGTTATGCACTTCCCGCGAATTGCTGGGACATTTTCATGATCAAGTGTTAATGTGAGGAAGCCGTCAGCTCGTCACACCAGCTAACACAGACACTAGGCAGGTCCCATGGCTGCAAAACATTGGAAAAACCATAGCATATGAAAGGGAGGCATCTTCCTGAGCACTTCACAAGTTTTATTTGGTTTTGGCTTATCGAAAAAATATTTAAGTTTATTAAAAAATGTGAAAAGCATTTTGAAATAAAAGTGACTTGTAACAACTTTTAGAGCTTCTCCTTTGCATGTTACCTTCTGGCCCTTGGCTGTAGATACACATGTGGGACATAGTTCAAATGTTAACATAAATGCATCTGCATGGTGTTCTTTATGTCCTCCTTTATCTTCAGAAGTTTCCTTTTCTTTTATTAATGTGTTCGTTTTCTTCAGGCCATGTATGTGCTAGATGCTAAGACACAATGTTGAACACAGCATACACGGTAAATACAAATTGCACAACATATATGATACACATATTTAGGTATTTTTTAATCTATGTTAATTATTTTTTAATGCAAGAGGATAAATGTGCTTGCCAGAACAAGAGCACCGCCCAATGTGGGTGGTCACACCACTATCCTTTTTTCTGGATTCTTTTTTCCTATCAAAATTCTGGGGATGCATGTTCACCTGATCTTTTGTTTTGTTTTTGTTTTTGTTTTTGAGAGGTTTTTGCTAGAGGGTGCATGCTCTCACCAAAAAGGCAGAGAGAGACAGAAAGCGAGAAATTACCCCCTGGGGGGATGGCCATGCTGCAATCCCTTCTCCTCCATTCTCCTCTTGGGATCTTGGGCACGCACACACGCGTGCCCAGCGTGAGTTTTAGCCACCAGGTCCGGGACTGGAACCACGGTCGACTACATGGAAGTCCAGTGACATAGCCATTACACCATCTGCTGGTCCCACCATTTGGTGTGTTTTACAAGCCACCAGGGCCTGGATTTGAGCCATGGTCAACCATATGGGATTCAGCTCCCCATGCACAGTCCTTACCCACTGCATATGCCCTGTGTATATTAAACAATTAAAGAAAATGAGGTTTCTTTTAGTAAAGAGAAAGTGGGAATAAATTGTCCAATAGATGTTTAATAGTACCTACCAGAGCTTATTCTGTTTGCTACATATGTGAATACCCTTTTTTTATATTCATACATTTTTATAATGCTCACATCTTGCATCCCAATCATGGAAATTACCAAGTTGAACCAGAATATTCCAGATTCTTGGGCCTGGAAGTAAAGTGAGTTTCAGTATCAATTACTGGATTGCCCCTAACTCTGTTCTTTAAGGGAATTCCCTTCATGTATTTTCCACCATTGCCCTGTTTCTGCTTCCTAGGACAGTCCTGTGTCATTCTCCTTCATGATCTTAGGAGAGAGGGGCAATGGTGACAGTGTCCTTTCTGGAGGGACTGCATCATTAGTATCCCACTTCCTGGTAATCTAAGCTCAAGGACCTACAGATAGCCTTAATGGCTCAACAATGAAAGGCTTTTGTGAAACAGATTTGAAGCTACTTGAGTATTCCAATTTATCCTAATTTAGTTTGCTAAGGATCCTCTCTTTGTGCCAATCTTGCGGTCTAATAACAGCAGGGGATACTTTATGATCTTACATAATGTGAGATTTCCTCACTTAAATGCCCTCTATCTTCGGTCAATTTTCTTGCAAAATGTCCTGCTTCCCTGGCTCATTTCCTGCCAGCATTAGTGTGAAATGGGAAATCAAGATTTCCAGTGCCATGATGTTCCAAACCATCAGTCAATTTTTATTATGTAGCACAAGAGTTTTCTTAGAAAATCTGTATTTTACTTCCTCTCTGCTGTCCTGCTTTTTTAATGGGCCTATTTTATCTAACAGTTGTCTTCGTTTGTAATACTTTACTTAAACCAACAAACAAAAAAGGCAGGCATTGACACCATGTAGACCATATAGAAATCATTTTTACAGTATTACACATTTAAGGGAAAGGTGAAAATTAAGCAACTACTTCATACACTGGTAACAAGGGTCGCCATCTGCCAGACCCGAGATCACCACATCCCTGCTCCCCTAAACACCACCTCCGAGTGCTGCACCTCCTACTGAGGACCAGGTGGGAAACACTCTTAGCGTGGTCTCTCTTACAACTCCTCCTTCTGCCATTGTAGCATGAAGAGCAGCAAGTAATATGTTTTTTTAAAAAAATCGAGGCTGTCTTGCCATGAAACTTTATTTAGGTGTCCAGTTGGGCGAGCAGGTGGTATAGTGGTTACAAGCCTGGACTCTCACACAGCCAACCAGTGTTCGAGTTCCTGACATGGCAGCTTGAAAATCACCAAAAAATAACACCAGGAGTGTGTGCATGCATGCCTAAAATCCCAGGAGAATGGAAAAGTGGGATTATGCATGGCCATGCCCCCAGGGGGTTGATTTCTCTGTTTATTGTGTCTCTCTGTCTCCAGCAATTGCATAAGCCCTATGACAAAAACCTTAAACCATTAAAAATAAAACCAAAAATAATAAAATAGGTGAGAAAATCATTTGACTTACAGGCCATAGTTTACTGGCCTCACTACCTCCTGACTTAGATAGTTCCACATTACAGAGTCTGCTACTTTCAACCCATTGCTATGCCTAAATAAATTCTGATTTGACAGAAACAGAAAACCTAATGCAATATTGTTTAAAGAATAAGTAGCATTGAAGGGACCAGCACTTGGCGTAATGGCTATGTCACTGGACTCCCATGTAGTGGACCGCGGTTCGAGTCCCAGACCCAGTGGCTTAAACTCACGCCAGGCACGTGTGCATGTGTGCCCAAGATGCCGAGAGAATGGGGAGAAGGGATTGCGGCGTGGCCATCTCCCCTGGGGGATGATTTCTCACTTTCTGTCTCTCTGTCTCTCTCTGTCTTTCTGGCAAGTGCACACCCCCTATAGCAAAAACCTCTCAGTAATAAAATAATAATAATAATAATTAAAAAAAAGAATAAGGAGCATTTATTTCCTCAGATAAACAGCAACACTGAATTAGGGCTCCTTCAGGACTGTATAATGTACCAGCTCACCAACTAAGACATTGCCATCATTTGATATATCTCTCAGAATTTTTTTTCTCTCTTTTTTTGTTTTCTGTTTTTTTAAGGTTTTTGCCATAGGGCACGTGTGCTTGCCAGAGAGAGAGAGAAAGAGAGAGAGAGAGAGAGAGAGAAGGAAAGTGAGAAATCACCCTCTGGTGGGAAGGACACACTACAGTCCCTTCTCCATTCTCCTCTCAGGGTTCTGACACATGCAGACATGCACCTGGGGTGATTTTCAAGCCACCAGGTTCAGGACTTGAACCATGGGCGCTCATGTGGGAGTCCAGCTCCTTAACCACTGTGCTACCTGTTGGCCCCTTCTCAGAACTCTTAATGCAGAGACTTCTCTCGGTCTCATTTTGTCTCTTGTAATTTATTCGATGGATAACTTAAATGTTTTCTTGGTCATTTTCCCTCACTCTGGATTTCGCTGGTTTTGTTCTCGTGGTGTTAACATGTCTCTCAGTTCCTGTGCTTATGCAACCTGAAAGTTAGTTTTGAAAACATAATCAGATCCAGATTCTTTTTTTGTAAGTTGTTGTCATAGGGTGTGTATGCTTGCTGGAGAAACAGAAGCAATGAGAGGGAAAGTGAAAAATCACCCCCAGGGTGGATAGTCACACTGCAGTCCCTTGTCCTCCATCCTCCTCCTGAGATTTTTGGGCACACATGCACATGTGCCTGGTATGATTTTCAAGCCACCAGGTCTGTGACTCAAACAGCAGTTAGCCATGTGGGAGTCCAGTGCTTTATCCACCATGTCACCTGCTGGCACTAGATTCAATTTTTATCAAGGGTATTTAGTAGTTGGTGTTGTGTTTTTTTTTTTGAGAGGTTTTTCCTATAGGGCACGTGTGCTTGCCAGATAGACAGAGAGAGAAAGAGAGACAGAAAGCGAGAAATCATCCCAAAGGGGAATCGCCACGCCGCAATCCCTTCTCCTCCATTCTCCTCTTGGGCACACGTGTTTGGCATGAGTTTAAGCCATCGGGTCCGGGACTCGAACCACAGTCAGCTACGTGGGAGTCCATCGACATAGCCATTATGCTAACTGCTGGTCCCGGTGTTGTGCACTTTTATCAGGCAGCATATAATGTCTCCTTTTCTCTTTGTGGAATAATAAGTCACCGGTAATCATCATTTAAATTCATTATTATGCTTGAACAAAACCTCTACAGTTATAGACATTGAATCTCAGTTAGGTTCAGTTGCATATATAAAAAGTCACAGAGAAAGGGCGACAAAATTTATGACCCAACCCTTTAGGCTCTAACTTCAAAATGTGGCTTGAGTAGAACTGTCTTCCACACAGTAACAGAGTGAGCTTCTATAGATAGCACACACACACACACACACACACACACACAATTGTAAGCAAATTACTGTGACCAAACAGTTATGAAACAAGTCCTAACATTTATAAAAGCCACTTGTGTGACTTTGAGAAAATTATTGTCTCTTAATATCAGTATTTTTAATCAATGAAATGTATAGATACAGTATGAAAGCACTTTTAAAATTTAAAGAGCATGGGTATGTTAAATATTTAAGTACTGAGGCCAGCTGGTGGCATGGTAGTTACCCTACATGACCAACTGCATGGTTCAGATCCTGACCCAGTTGTTTGAGAAATACACCAGTCACATGTGAGTACATGACCAAAATCCAAAAGGAGGGAGAAATGGAGAAGGGATTGTGGTGTGGCCATCTCCCAAATGGAGTCTTTCTCCCTATCTTTCTCTCTTTTTCTCTAACAAGCACATGTACTCTGTGACAAGATTTAAAAACAAACAAACAAACAAACAAACAAACAAAAACCCCTCAGATATTGGACTCCTTCCTGAGAGTTGCAGTAGTTCTAGAAAAGGTCTAAGGAATCTGGATTGTAATACACACCGCTGATGATCAGGACCTCAGGTTGAAATTCAGATTGCCTATAAGGTTTCTTCTAACTCTACAGTCTCTGGAAGTCGCTTAGCTTTTTGTTTTTGTTTTTTGTTTTCTCCAAAGCATTGTTTTTGAAAGTGGTGATGTTTCACTCCTCAGTATGCCATGTCAGGTCATTCCAGAGCGGTCCCTGCTTCTCTCTGCAGCCCAACAATCCGCCACCCCCTACCCCTTACTTTCTGCCCTATTTTCTAATAATATCAAGTGTTTTCCTTACCTCCAGATGTTGTGTATAATACTGCTTTTCCCTGGATAGCTCATCTCTCCTCCCATTTTATCTGGCTAATTCTTTAAATACCAAATGGTGATGTCACAGTCGTTAAAGTGGATCAAACTGAGAATGCTCCTAGCCACCATGCTCCAACACTGAGAGCCCTTGCTGAAAGCCCATTGTCTTTGTTTCTTTGTGATGCTACAACAGAATGCCACACTAGGTATTTATAAACAATGGCAATTTGCTTCTTTCAGCTTGGGAGTCTGGGAGTTCCAAGGTTAAGTCACCTGCAGGTCGTGTGTTTTGAGAGCCTTCTGTTATGTCCTCACATGGCAGAAGAACAGAAAAGCACTCCTTTCAACCTCAAGCCCTTTTACGGAGGTGCTATTCCATTCCCGAGACCAGAGCCCTCATAACTGAATCACTTCCCAAAGGCCACACCTCTTCAAACTGTCACTGGACTTTCAACATGAATTTTGAAGAAGACGTCATCATTCAAACCATAGCAACCACTCAATACAACTTTTAATATTTTCACTGAAGTCCCATTTTACCTTTCTGGAGGCTTTTCCTCAGTGAACTACAAAGATCTTGAAAAACTTGGTTTGGTGCTGTTGGGAGATTTGGATGGACCTACCTTTCACACGTGCAGAATTTGAATGAACAATACATCATTAACTTTCAGGTGGTAATTATTACAAGAGACCAAACACTGCTACAGTCAAGTGTTCCAGACAGTTCCCTGAATATGTAATGAACTTACCCACCTCTGTGCCTGTGTTCATTTGTTCTATATATTATTTTGAATCTTCAGTTCTGCCTTTTGAAAATCATGTGCATCCTTCAAGACCCACCTCAGATGCAGTTTTCTCTTCTACTTCTGGAGTCCCAACTTGGGACTATTATGTGTTTATGCTCTGCTTTGATGCTATTGAAACATACCCTAATGATGTCAGGATTTTATTTCATTTTAAATGAGAATTTTCAATCCAACCTCATGGCCTGTATGTAAATCCTGGCTTTATAAACTTCTCTGGAATCTGTCCTCTTTTCTTCAGTCCCGCAGCCATAGCCACAGTTAAGGCCGCCGTCTGCTGTCTCAGAGATAACCGAAGCAGCCTGTTGACTTGTGGCCATGATTTTCCTTGGACCCTTTGTGTTTTCATTCTGCACACTGAGAGCAGAGCACTGGTGTCAGGTACGACTTAAACCATGGCCTTCTGTAGCTAAAAGCTCACCGTGGCTCTCCGTTTTTCTCAAGATAAAGCCTGTACTTGTCAGTGCCATGTCAGGTCATTCCAGGGCTGGTCCCTGCTTCTCTCTGAAGCCCCATCTCTAATGGCCACCCCTACTCCTTACTTGCTGCTCTGTTTTCTGATAATAGCAGACTTTCTGCCTATCTCCAGATGTTTCTCTGTAACTTTACATTTCTCGGGAAGCTCATCACTCCCATTTTATCTGCCCAATTTCTGTTTATTCTTTAAAATTCATCGCAGGTATCATTTTCTGTGGAAGGATTTCCTTTATCTTCACTCCCACTTTGAGCCTGGGTAAGAAGCAGCTCCTCCCAAATGCTGCCCTAGCGTTGGGCACTTCCACTACCTTAGTGCTCCTTGCATCCTCACAAGCATTACACACGTCAGGGGGCCCTTTTACCCAGCTGTCAGTTATCACGAGAGCTGACTGTACATCTGGCACATCCTAAGAGTTCAGCAAATGTAGGCGTCATTATAGTGAATGTACCAGGTCCTCATTTTTCTTGGCAAACGAAGGAAAGGATGCTTTGGGGCTGGAGTGGACTGGCAAAACCTTGAAGGATGCACGTAAATTGCTTTCCTACCCCCAGTGTATGACACTGGACCTTCACTCTTCACATCTGCCCTATGTACCTTTGTGACCTGACATAACAATCACATCAGTTATGGCAGTGTGTGAAATTCATTATAAAATAGGAACATAAGTACTGAGATTTGTGTGATGAAATAACGTGGACAATTCTCATTTTCCCTAAGGTAGAAAGTACCATAAAAAAACTGAATATCATGTATTTTCCCCCCACATCAAATTATTTCCATCTAACTGTCTTGTCTCTGTTTGTGTCTTGGCAGGAATATTAAATTGTGTAGGATGAGTAGGATGGCAGTTTAAGTGATGTGACAACCTCCTTTGCTTCCAGCAGTGACATAGTAACAGGGAAGATGATAGGATACCCTTAGAGACAAGGCAGCCATACCACTAATTGCTAATATGGTTGAGGAATTTAAATGACTGTGTCACACTGAGAGTGAACAATGCCATAGTCATTTTCTGCATGGTGGTAAGCCTCTGGAGTCCTGATCCAGGATTCTTTTTCTTAAACCTGCCATAGTCAATATTTTCATGCATTCTAGAAAAAAAAATGCTTCCAACATTTATATGCATCTAAGTAGAGTCGAAAAGGGTAGTATTCAGTATTCAGGCATTTCTCAATTTTTGATAAATATTCGTTGACTATTTATGTTTATCGAGTGTCTACTATGTATCAGATGTTGTGGTACTTTCTGTGCTAGCTGTGAAAAAGTCATATTTTCTGAGTTGGGACTTTAGCATATAGCAGCTCAGCATAAAAAAAATCAATAAAATGATTGCAGAAACAAGTGTATCGTTTCAGTTGAGATAAATGCCTGTTATGTGATGAGGGGCATAGTGGAGAAATTTTATTTACCTGAGGTGGTATCAAACACTATGTTGTGCATTGCTGAGAGTAATTTGCTTCCTTTGTAATATCAAGGAGTCATGCAATGGTCAGACTCCACTGCAATGAAAGTGAACACCAGTCAATGTTTTTAAAGAATTATTTGTTTACTTATCCATTCATTTATTTAATTTGGTGAAAGAGAGAAAAAGAGAGAGCGAGAGAGAGAGAGAGAAAGAAAGTGAGAAATCAAGCTACCAAGCCCGGGACTCAAACCATGGTCAGCCATTTGGGTGTGTCCAGTGCCTTAACCACTACCACACCACCTGCTGGTCCCAAACACCAGTCAGTTCTGATCTGAACTTGGTATCAGAACTGTTGGAGGTGAAGGGAGATGATGTGGTTTGGTAGCATCCAAAAACCAGCTGTGGAAACAAAATCTTTAGTTAAAAGAAGAAAAAATCTGAAGTGGGAATGAGAGCTGCCTCCAGATATTTGAAGAACCAACACTTAGAAGAAAGATTATACTTATTTTGTGATTTTTCTGGCAGGCAGAATGAGGGCCAATGATGGGAACCCTAGGAAGGCACATTTCTGCTGTATATAAAGAAGTTCTTTACAGCTGGAACTGTCTGAGTGCAGAACAGGCTGCCCTGTGGGAGCCCTTGACAGTTTGAAAGCAGGGGAATGACATAATTACAGCAGAATTGCAGAGTCTAATGGTAGAGAAATATCTAGCGACTGAAATTTCCGTTGTTGGGAGGGTGGGCAGCCTGTGCCCTCGATGTCTCTGGTGTCAGAAGCAGTTTTACCTTTCTGCCCTGGATTAGAAGATTCCTGAATCTCTGACAGAGGGTTTCTCTGGTTCTAGGATGAACCATTTGTCTTGATTTGTAATAGTTTACCAAAGTAGAAGAAAGAAAATGATCCTAATTTTGATGAAAAAGAGAGGCATTCATTTGTAAAACATCACATGGAAAACCAGCTCAAATGTATCTGAGGCTTGAAATATTTCTTCCTTCAGTCATCTGCTCATTCTGCAAAATATGCAGAATACTATGGCCTCCCATGGTTTGGAAGACATAAAGATGAAGTAGTCATGGCTTGGATTGCAAGTAGCCTATAGGCTGATGGAGAAGACTGATATAAAAGAAGAACTATCAACCAGATCAGAAGGCACTTATTACAGTAGAGTTGGAAATTTTAATTAGCCGGAGTTCAAATTTTTGTCAGTGTGAAAAATGAGGTATTACCACTATTTCCAATAAGTACCATAATTTAAACTAATATTTCTTTTGGATATAGGCTAATCATAGTGAAGTATTATATAGCATAGAAGTAGACTTTATAAAAAGAAAGTTATTTCATATTCTTAAGTAAGTTGATTACATTAATAAATTTTGCACTCTAGCAAGTACATATTATCTTTTTTATAATTTATTTTTAATTTACATTTCATCACTGAACATCTTAACAGTGCACAACATGGTTTTTCCCAGCATGAATCTAATGCATATGAGTCGTCAAAGATATTATCATATACATTACTACCAGCGGATAACCTTCCATTTTTGTTTCTATTAAATGTGCTGTTAGATTTTCCCTGATCCCATCCTTTCCATCCCCTATCACCCACCCCACACTGTCTCTAGTATCTCCCATTCCCTCCCTGCTCTTATACCTATCTTTGAATGATTAAAGTTAAAACATTCAAGAACATGCTCACAAACTCTAGCCAATATTATCTCAAGGGACATGCTGAGATGTTTGTCTGCATGTGTTTATGTAGGACTTCTACATTCATCTCACTTCCTTCTCAGCATCTCTGTTCAGTAGCCCAGTCCAAGGAACCAACTCTCATTTTGACTTTTACCATGTTCATCATTATTAGTAACTTTTCATGTTCTGTACTAAAGGTGCAATTATTTGTCTGAATATGTTGTCTTTACATTTGAAGATTGCAGTTTGGTTTGCTTCCCTCCTGCATAAATTCTAAGACTAAATGTTCTAATCTCCTATCTTCTAATCTCCTTGGAGCATTTCACGCTAAGGCCCAGAAAGGGGATACTTCCCAATGTATATGGTTGATTCTGAACATGGAGGAGCAGGAGTAGGGGGTAGACATCAAATCCATCATTTCCTATGTTGATTTTACTATGATCTCCAATGGCAAGTGTTTCCAAGTCATAGGTGAATCATTCCTTCAAGAAAGTAAATGATCACTTAAAACTTCAAAATGTTTATAGAGAAATAAGAGTTTTGTGAAATTTTCATAGACTGTAAGAAATTCAAAGCCAACAGTAATGATTAGTTCAGTTATTTATATGAATTCAAAGAATTTAGTTAGACCATCTGAGCCTATTTTCAGCCACCTGTTAGATGAGGATAATGTTAACATTTTAACCAATTGTAAGAATGGTATGTGAACGGTTCAGCATGTACATAAAAATTCCCTTAACACATCTATTCATTATTAGAATAATGACTAAATGAAAATAGTCAAATATTTATTTGCGAAACAAATATACATATAATAAAATGAGAGCTGAGTAATATTTCCATGCATATACATTTTAAAAGATAATATATTTGAGACCAGCTGGTGGCATGGTGGTTAAGGTGGCTGGATTCCACGTGACTGACTACGTGGCTTTATCTAGGTGCATATGCATGCATGTCCGAAATCCCAAATGAAGGGACAGATGGAGGAGAAGGGATTGTTTATCCTCCATATGAAGCGCTTTCTCACTTTCTTGCTCTCTGTCTCTGATGAGTGCCTGTGTCCTCCAACAAGTTTTTTCTTTTTTTAAAAAGATAATAAGGCTGACAGGTAGCATGGTGGTTAAGGCACTAGATTCCCACGTGGCTGACCACAGTTTGAGTCCTGGACCTGGAGAATTAAGGATCATACCAGGCACATGTGTCCATCCAAAATCCCAAGAGGAGAACCAAGGAGAAAAGATTGTGGTGTGACCATGCCTTCTGGGGGGCTGTTTCTCACTTACTTTCTCTCTCTCTCTCTCTCTCTCTCACTCTCTCTCTCTCTCTCTCTCTCTCTCTATATATATATATATATATGCCTCTGAACATGAACCTTATAACAAAAAATAAATCAATAAAAGTAAAAAGATAATATAGTCAAAGAACTTATTATAACTGGTATAGCAAAACAGCATTGCTACTGATGTGGTACTCTGGTAATTGTAGGATATTTAACGTGTGAAGATGTATCTTAAGGAACATGGCTAACCCTTGACATCCTCACCTTTACCTGGTGGTTCGAGTTGCCCCATGAATGGAACACCACTACGGAGAAAATGAGCAAACATCTCGAGCAAACATTTAAATATTATGTCACAGACAGCGCTTGCTCACACTGTAAATAAAAATTCCCATGGCTCCCTCGGCAGATTTGCTGCTATTAAAATTCAAAGGGAAGAAACTTTAATTTTAAGAGCAGGAAAAAAAGAACCTTATATGAGTCTGTGCATGCATTAAGAATATTAAGTTATGGAAAAGGGGGTGACCTCAAACTGTATTCCTTGAATTCCTCTTTAGTCTGAACTAAAATCCTGCTCCCATTTGCTCTTCACTGATCTCCAAAGTCATAAGTGGAATGAGAAAACTCTCCATGTATTTCTGGAAATAATTCTTCTAGATGATCACCATCATTCCCAAACAGACTTTCTCTGTGAAGAGACTCACCAGAATTAGAATGTATTATGTGCATGCCTGAGATTAGGAGTGGCAAGGATGAACTTACCCCATCCTGCCGTCCCCTGGCAGCCATGAACTATATTTACCAGCAGTGCTGAGTCCTGAGTTGGCACCATGTTGCCCATGGTGGTCACAGCAGCAGCAGGAGGGAATGAAGGCGATTATGCCTGGTTAATTATGCCTGGTTCAGTTATTTACAAATTGTCATCCAGTCCTTTTAAAAAATTATTTCTTTAATTCCATTTGTTATTATTATTATTTTAATTTGACGAGACAGAGAGAGAGACAGGGAAAGCGAGAAAGCAAGCTGCGAGGTCTGGGACTTAAACCATGGTCAGTCATGTGGGAATCCAGCACCTTTAACCACCATGCCACCTGCCAGCCCAAAATTGTCATCCAGTCCTACCTGAATGCTTTTTTCATAGGTGCGTCTCTAAAGAAATTGCTTTTCTCTTTTTTTCCCCATTGAAGATAATAATTAGAATGTAAGGTATATTTTAACCCCCAAATAAGAATATTTTAGTGTAAATGCGTCCTGCATTTTTGAGAAAAGCTGTTATCTGATCATGGCTTAAATGAATACCTTTAGAAGTACTGAATTTTTAAAATTCCAATGTCATTATTTTTTGTATGGAAATTTAACTTTATCTCAATACAGAGATATCATAAAGTTCAGCTTATTTTAATTTGCTGGAGAGCTATTTTAAGTTTTGTTTAGAATATATTTAGTTTGAAATTAATTCCTTACATTAGGAGAGGTATCGTAACAACCCCAAAGCAGTAATTTTACAAATTATATTCATGTATGTACATCTTTTAAATACTTTAATTTTTGAGTTTTCTTATTATTTCTGTTAGAAACAAAGCAAATATGTTGGTTTAAGATCATTTGCATTTGCATTCATTGGCTCCTGCCCTTCTATAAAGCCAGGCTGTTTCTTGCTTCCTTGCATTGACTGACAGCCTCGCAGCGGTATGCTTCTAGAAACCGAACACAGGTTAGATGGAGATAGCAAGAGAGACTAGAATAAATCTTGAAGATAAAGCCTTGATATTTATCTTAGACACAGAGAGGCAATTTACTGCTGAAAACCATGGATTTTACCGTCTCAGAACTGGAATCGTCAAGAACTTTGGAAGTTACTCCTTCGTATTCAATACTGGAACATCCTCTGATTTGGGATTTTTCTTACTGTTTTTTAAAAATAATTTGTAATGTTCTTCTTCAGAATTATCCCTGATCATTATGATCTGATCAGTTTTACGTGGTTTGTCAATACAGAGATATCATAAAGTTCAGCTTATTTTAATTTGCTGGAGAGCTATTTTAAGTTTTGTTTAGAATATATTTAGTTTGAAATTAATTCCTTACATTAGGAGAGGTATCGTAACAACCCCAAAGCAGTAATTTTACAAATTATATTCATGTATGTACATCTTTTAAATACTTTAATTTTTGAGTTTTCTTATTATTTCTGTTAGAAACAAAGCAAATATGTTGGTTTAAGATCATTTGCATTTGCATTCATTGGCTCCTGCCCTTCTATAAAGCCAGGCTGTTTCTTGCTTCCTTGCATTGACTGACAGCCTCGCAGCGGTATGCTTCTAGAAACCGAACACAGGTTAGATGGAGATAGCAAGAGAGACTAGAATAAATCTTGAAGATAAAGCCTTGATATTTATCTTAGACACAGAGAGGCAATTTACTGCTGAAAACCATGGATTTTACCGTCTCAGAACTGGAATCGTCAAGAACTTTGGAAGTTACTCCTTCGTATTCAATACTGGAACATCCTCTGATTTGGGATTTTTCTTACTGTTTTTTAAAAATAATTTGTAATGTTCTTCTTCAGAATTATCCCTGATCATTATGATCTGATCAGTTTTACGTGGTTTGACTCTGTAGAAGTTATTTATGACTTAGGGGAATGACTGAAACCATCTCCGCCACTACCCGCCACACTTGTGGCTATAAAGAGTTAGCCATAGTTACCTGGTAGAGCCTGGTGGTCCAAAAGCTATCTGGGGTAGGGATATGCCTATATGCATGTGTGTGTGTGTGTGTGTGTGTGTGTGTGTGTGTTTGGGAGTGTGAGCCAGTTTAAGGCTTCTGTGTTACCTCGCCAGCCTGGAGTCTCTGTAGAAGTTCCTCAGTATCCCTAGACCTGGCCTAAAGCTGTCGTCCCAGTGACAATATGGGAAAATGTGATATGCTAGACCGGTTTGGCATTACATGACAGTGTGTCCTGAGATGACAGTCCCATCTGAGCCTTCCTGTTCACTTAACAGAGCACATTCAGAAAGGCTTTGTCAAGCCCTACTGAGGATGTCACACTCGGATCTCAGCGTTCTACCATGGTCTGTGCTGATTCCAGTGCCGTCTGTTAACCCACGGCTTTCACTACAGAGGGCCTATAATCCGTTCAGTAAGTTAAAAAGAAAAACGTAACTTTGATAAAAAATGCAAACCTGAGTCAGGAACCACAGGTACAGTTTCTGCTAAAAGAGATGAACCCGGTGGGAGGATAGTGCCTTTAGAGTCTGGCTCTGCATTGTTTTTCACATTATCTTCTCCACCGCAAAAAATGACACTTCCTTGCGAACTGGTGCGTTTTCCTTTTAAAAGATTTAAAAGGAAAATTCAAAGGACCTCTTGGTTCTTTTGTGTGGTATTTTGCAAGAAAACCTATCAAGGGCCAGTGATTCCTTGAAAACCAAAAAAATAAAATAAAATAAAGCCAGCACATGCTCTTTTTCAGCTGTCTTTGAACTGGGCATGAAATCTCTGCACAACATAAATGATACTGACATAATCTCCCTACAGTGCCAGTCTGTGCATTTCAGACACATTATCATTCTACAGAGACAAGATTGGAACATTTATATTCAAATAACTTTTAAAAGAATATCCAGAGGTGACAGGCTCACTTTAGGTTTGTGACATTAGACTTTGAACTATACGAATGATTCTGAACTTTCTCCTTGTTTTGTGCTTTTACAAAATGATTAAAATTTTCAGCATTGATTTTTCTTATTTGTTGGCAATTGTTTTCTTAATTTCCACTTTATATAACAAGAGGTCTCACTCCTGTTATCTCAAACATCTATGAGAACATCCAAACTCTACCCTAAAAATATAGTATCTGTTTATTTCATTTTATTTGAAAGAACTATTTATTATTATTATCATTATTATTAATTTGCTATAGGGCACAGATGCTCACCAGAGACAGTGAGACAGAGGAAAAGTGAGAAAGCAGGCCTGATCTGAAACTCAAACCTGGTCAGCTATGTGGGAGTCCAGCGCCTTAACCACGATGCCCCCTGCAGGCCCCTAGAGTATTTGTTTTAAAGCAGTGTTTGCTGTTTCTTAGACGTTACTGGAAGGATGGTATTTCTGTTAGGTAGGTAAATTCCAGTAATGAAAGTGGAATGTGAATCTAGAATTCCTGAGGATTTCATTTGTTGTATTGAGACAAAGATTTAGTTGAGACCTAGGATAATTATTTTCTTTCTTTCTTTCTTTCTTTTTTTTTGGAGAGGTTTTCGCTATAGGGTACGTACGCTCACCAGACAGACAGACAGAGACAGAGAGATAGAAAGCAAGAAATTACCCCCCAGGGGGCATGGTCACGTCGCAATTTCTTCTCCTCCATTCTCCTCTCGGGATCTTGGGCACACACTCACACGCGCCCGGCATGATTATCACCGGGTCCAGGACGCGAACCACGGTTGACTACGTGTGAGTCCAGTGACACAGCCATTATGCTAATTGCTGGTTCCCATAGGATAATTATTTTCAAACCTTAACAATGAGAAGGATGCAGAGGAGACATGAGATACACCCAGGAAAACTGCAGTGTTTTCTGTGTGTATGCGTGTGTGTGTGTGTGTGTGTGTGTGTGTGTGTGTGTGTGTTCCTAACTAGAACTTTGGCCTCAACGTTCTAAGTGAAATTATTGGTTTTGTTAAACTGGGATCTGCATTAAGATATAAAATATCAGCAAATCTAATGGACTTTTAGTGTTCCCTCCCCTTTTGAAAAATTCTGCTATAAGGTGCATTCACTAGCCAGAGAGAGAGGGAGAAGGAAAGTAAGAAAGCATCCCACCCCTTGAGCAATGGCCACACTGCAGTCCCTTCTTTATGTCTTTTTTTTTTTTTTTTTTTTTTTAGATTTTCGGTATGCAGGCATATGTACCTGGAGTGTTTTTCAAGCCACCAGGTCCAGAACTTGAACCAAGCATTAAGCCATGTTGGATCCAGCCGCCTTAACCACCATTTCCCTGGCTGACCACCTCCCTCTCTTTGAGGCCTATACCTGTGATTAGGTCTTAATGTCACATCTGTTCAAAGCCTTGGTAAACACAAAGAGTTCTTAAAAGAAAATGAAAACATACCCATTTTCAAGGTGAGGTCTAAAATGACTGAACTGTGCTGTAAATTGTTAGTTGCATATGCCCATGACTTTTCAGCCACAGCTTCACAAGTCCCAATAGGTGAAAAACAAATACAGCACAGGTAAATCAAGAATGACCTCATGTCCTGGAGTTCATCATCTGTTCAGACAATTCACCATAGGGTTCATTTTCAAGACTTCCTCCCACTCCGAACAACAGTGACCCTTACCTAGAACCTTCCCAGTCTCCCCACCTTCGAAGTGGAATTTAGGAAGGGAGAGGCTTTGTGCTTTCCCTGGAGTCCCTCAGTAATCGTCCACTTGCTGGCTAAGAGCCAGGGTAGCACTGCAAGAGAAACACAGCTTGGGGGTTCCATGGACCTGACATATGGTACCAAATGCCCTGAAGTAAGTTATTTGATCTTAGTTTTCTCATTGCTAAATATATATACTTAAAGCTTTTATTCAAGATTGTTGTGAGATTCAAACTGGACACAACTCAAATATCTTTTAGTGAATAAGTGGATAATCAAATTATGGGATATCCACATAGTGTAATTGCTACTTACTCATAATGATACTTCTCAAAAACATGAATAATTCTAATGCATTTTTCAAAGTAAAAGAAACTAATCTCAAAATGTATATAGCACAGGATGGGAAAACATTTTTTAAAAAAGTACGTAAAAAATGTGTGTCAGAGTCCAACAGATGGCGTAGCAGTTATGTTGCTGGAATCCCACATGGCTGACTGAGGTTCAAGTCTCCAACCTAGGGGCTTCAAACTCATACCTGGTGATTGGCGTATGTGCCCAAGATCCCAGAGGAAACTGGAGAAGAAGGAATTTTGGCCATCCCTTCTAGGGGTGATTTCTCACGTTCCCTTTCAGTGTCTGTTTCTCTCTCTCTCTCTCTGGCAAGCACACATGCCCTATAGCAAAAACCTCTTAAAACAAAAACAAAAACAACAAAAAAACAAAAAACAAACAAAATAAAGAAAGGACCAGAAGATGGCATCATGGTTACATTTCTGGATTCCCTCGTAGTTGACTGTGGTTCGAGTCCTAGACCTGGTGGCTTAAAACTCACACAGTGTACATGTATATGCGTGCCCAAGATCCTGAGAGGAGAATGGAGGAGAAGGGATTGCAGCATGGCCATCTCCCCTGGGGAGTGATTTCTTGCTTTCTGTCTCTCTGTCTCTCTCTGCCTTCATGGCAAATGCATGTGCCCCATAGCAAAAACCTCTAAAAAAAAATACATAAATAAAATAATAACAAATGGAATTAAATAAATAAACAATTCTCTTAAAAAATTTAAAAAGTGAACTAGCTCTTTAAAAAAGAAACCATGGTTGGGACCAGCAGATGGTAAAATGGTTACATCTCTGGATTCCCACAGTCAACTGCAGTTCGATTCCTGGATGCAGCAGCTTAAAAACTCATGCTGGGCACGTGTGCATGCGTGCCCAAAGTCTCGAGAGGAGAATGAAGAAAAGGGGATTTTGGTGTGGCCATCTTTCTGGGAGATGATTTCTCACTTTCTCTTTGTCTCTCTGGCATGTGCCCTATAGAAGAAATCTCTTATAAACAAAGAAAAAAGAAAAACAACAACAACAACAAAAAACCCGTGGTAACAGCTAAATGTTTTTCATCCTGTACTGATTAAAAAAAAAAAAACAACAACAACAACAAAAAAACTAGGATCAATACTACATTCTGATTCTTCTAGCATTAATAAATTAATATTTCCCATTATTAAGTCTTCAAAGTTCATTTTCAATTATGAAAGCCATGTTTAAAAGCAGACGTATACGTTTCCAGCCCTTGGCACAGCCCCGAGAAACCCACTAGCAAGGACAAGAACAGCAGGCGGCAGCAAGTGGGAAGTTCTGCAGTCATCGATGTCCGCGACATCCTGAAGGTACAGGACAGGTTGTGCCCCATGGCACACAGCACTGCGTGGACGGATCCACGGCGTGTTTCGGTTCAGACTCTGCATAGCATCCTACCAGGGTCGGGAAGTTTTATCTATTTCACTTACTTGTATGTCTCTATTGTCTAGAAAGAATACCTGCCGTGTATTGCAATAAACATATGTCAAATCACTACATGAACTGGGCGACTGATTATTAGTGAGCATTTTTCTTAGTCTTTCGTTTTGTGAATGATCCTTTGGATACGATACGTGTAGACACAGTGTTAAAGGCTAAACCTGTGTGTGTCTCAGCAGTGATAAGTCCTGTTGTTAGTAAAGCAACATTTATGTTGTTAAGAGAACAGAGAATAAGCAAAACGAGTATTTGGGGTGGGGTATGTGACTTTGAATGAAATATTTTCTACTAAGGTTAAGGAAGGCTTGAACTACAAAACAATATTTACAACTAGCTGATTTATTTGAAGAGAAAAGAAAAAAGGCATGTGAAACAAAAAATATTAAATGTGGAAAATACTATCTTACGATATCAAATAGAGACTAGCGCACGAAGACAAAGGTAAAATGAGAACATTTGTAGGACACATTTTCATCAGTTTGCAAAGCTCTTCCTAATTTTGTACCTGACTTTTGATGTTCTGTCTTGCATTAAACTTGGTAGAGAACTTTCCTTATGAATCCTGCTATATTGTACTTGACTGAGGTACATTTTGATGTTGCTAGTTACACTAGATTAAGGACTGTTTATATACTCATCACCTTTGTCTCCTGCATAGAGTCTTGCACAAAGCAAGCAAACTAAAAATGAGTGCATTAAAAATTCAGTAGTTGCTTCTCCCATGTTTATATCTATAGATCTTAAGAATACTTACAGTACATGGGCAAGAAAAATGTACATGGGCAAGAAAACACCCTTCAGTACCTATTCTCTAGTGGTCAAAGTACAGATGTTCCATTTTGTTGTTATTTATTTATTTCTTCTGTGAGTAGAGAAACAGAGAACAGAGAGATGGTGTCCCCAACAGGATCTTGGTGCCAGGACTCCTTCCCAGCTCCAACTAGCTCCCAGTCATGGAAATGCATGTGCCTGGAGTACTCAGGGAGATACTCAAATGCGAACTCAGAACCTTCCCACATGGGTTAGCTTTGCAGTGTCACATTTTATCATGCACCCTCACCTGGCCCCATGTACGTTACTCTCTGCTCATGAAGGCTATGTGGAAAAGCTTCCCCGAAGATACACATCTGTTCTTAGGCAGTGGGTCATCTCTGTTTGTCCCTCCACATCCATCCTACCTCTCTGTGTGTTCCAGGAAGCAGGTATCTAAGGATTACAGCAACCTGGGTTCCCATGACCTCTGGCTACTGTCTTGGTTTCACCAGTGGGAAGCGCCAGCAGCAGTTCAGTGTCGAGGAGAGTGGTCAGGACATTTGTTCCCTCCTGGTTCCCTCTAGGCTGATCTGGTTTGGCAGTGAGCTTACTCCTGTCTGAGCAGATAGGTCCTACCAGATTTCCTCTCCTTCCACTGTAAATGCCTCTGAGTTTATCCCTTCAGGTATAGAAGGATAGAATTGTCTGACCCTTGTTAGTTGTAGAGGACTTCACCAACCTTCTTTATGGGCTTCTCTTAATCCTGGCCACGTCCTTGTAAATCTCCCTTTACTATCTTCAAGTTGAATTAGTCATCTACATCCTAGCAGAACTTTGATGCAATAGACATCTTTTCTCCTGTTCAAAATGAGATGTAAAACTGAAAAGTGAGTGAACAATTCAGTGTAAAAGGAGTTTCTAAGTAAGCAAAGAGCTCACATGTTATTTTGATAAGAGCAGAAGCTTTGAACTCTCGTGGACCTACTTTGTTCCACAGTACTTCCTCGATGTGGAACTGAGACAAGGTCCGTAAGTCCTTTGTGTCTCAGGATTTTTTTTTTTTTTTTTTTGAGAGATTTTCACTGTAGGGCGCATGCGCTCGCCAGACAGACAGATAGAGACATAGAGACAGAAAGCGAGAAATCACCCCCCAGGGGGGATGGTCACACCGCAATCCCTTCTCCTCCATTCTCCTCTCAGGATCTTGGGCACGCACGCACACGCGCCCGGCGTGAGTTTTAAGCCACCGGGTCTGGGACAGGAACCGCGGTCGACTACGTGGGAGTCCAGCGACATAGCCATTACGCTAACTGCTGGTTCCCTGTGTCTCAGGATTTTTATGTGTGAGATGGGAACAAGTCCCAGCAGGACTATGATGAGAATAATCGATGACGTATAGGATGCATCTGGCCCTATATAGGCCCTCAGTAAATGGTGATTTTATTGCTAGCACAAACTTCCACCAAAGACGGCATCCCTTCAATGAATCATAAATATTCCTCTGAAGAAGACAGAGCTACAGTGATATTGACAAGGAGCTCAAACTAGAAAATTCTGTGTCCATTTATGTTGTTCCAGTGCTTATTTTATAGAAAAATATACTTTAATTATATTCATTAATATGGAAAGATGTTTTTGGATTTTATAAAATTAAATAGCATCCCTCTCAATCAAAAGAGTTTCAAATATTTTATAAAGGTATGAAGTCTTACTAAACCACTGAGGAAAAGATAGGTATATTTTTAAAATTTCTCTTATAGACATGCTGTAAGATCTATTAATTAATCATGTCAGTTCTTTTGCTTCTAATATTCCAAAATTCTTCTAATAGTTTACTCCATAGAATTTTCAGTTTACTGTACAAAATGCAAAAATTTTTACATGAATTTTTAAAATTCGTCAGTCTTCTTTTTTTCTTTTTTTTCTTCTCTTTTTTTTCGCTATAGGGCGCGTGCGCTCGCCAGACAGACAGAGACATAGAGACAGAAAGTGAGAAATCACCCCCCAGGGGGGATGGTCACGCCGCAATCCCTTCTCCTCCATTCGCCTCTCGGGATCTTGGGCACGCACGCACACGCGCCTGGCGTGAGATTTAAGTCACCGGGTCTGAGACGCAAACCGCGGTCGACTACATGGGAGTCCAGCGACATAGCCATTACGCTAACTGCTGGTTCCCAAACTTCGTCAGTCTTCTTGAAGAGAAATTTTGTGAAGAGAATAAATTTTTTGAAAAATGTGTTCTTTGTACTAAGAACAATTGACTGATTCTTTTTCTTTACTCTTCAACTTTCTTCGGGAAGTTTTCTAAGCATCCACCTTTTCAATTAAGAACTGCTTATCGGCTGAAAGCCCATTGAATTAACTGTTGACAGTATCTAAATAGTGGCTTTTCCTCCTTGGAACATTATCAGTTGTGAATTATGTGAATGTCTTTCTAGAAAATACCTCGATTTGCAATTATATGTCTTGAACCCTCATGTATACCCAACTGAAACTGTTTATTTCATCAGATCTTTTCAAATATGGGAGCATTAACAAAATGTTCTTAAAACAATTGGAAGTTGTACTAATCGTTGCTTTAGAAAAAAAAATCTATTCTAAATGTAGGCAATGACATATTTTCTATAATTCTCCAGGTTTATTTTTGGCCTCTAATTCTTCATATGCTTACTAAAACTAATGCTTTACAGTGGTCTATTTTCTGGTTATTAGCTTTAGAGGGATAATTATTTGATATTATTCAAGGGCACCACAGTAAAGCCACAGCAAAAAAGAAGCAGAATTTAGGAACAAAGAAGGAAAAGAACCTAAATATTCCGTGGGCTTAATTTGAATCATGCCAGGCAAAGAACAGGTACCATCAGTAATGCCAAGCAGAAACATGATGTCATTTAATAATAAATATGAAATAAAATAAAATAATTTTGTACTCTTAAGAACATTGGGATATCAGACTTTCATCTTAGATTATATTGGTTTCTAGAAAAAAAGCTGTGAATAATAGCTTTGGAGACACTGGGTCATTCAGGAAGTGGGACAAAAACGGGAAGGAAAATATGGCATAGTAGTAAGGATATTTGTTTTAACTTTGGCATTAATTTCTTTTTGCTCTATCTGACAAGTTCTTTGCAGACTTTCTTTCCTTATTTACATAATCCTTTGAAGAAAATGTGTTAAACTTGAGACTTACATATAAATGAAAACAGGAGAAGGAATACGTTAGAGAAAAATTAGCTTCTTTGAAAGCTTCACTGATGCTTCTTCTGATTAGGAATTCCTGGTGGGTGGTTTTTAAATACCTTATGGGTATCTTTATGTTGTTTTATTTTTTTCTTTTTTCATTGTAAAATGCCTGTGCATGAAAGAGAGACAGAAGAGCACCTTCTACAGGGTAGGTCATGCTGGGATTCCCTTCCTCCAGTCCTTCAGCTCATTGGCATCCTGGGCACAGCACTCACCCACCTGGATGGAGTGTTTCAGGATGGCCAGGCAGGGGATTCGAAAAATGGTTGCCATGTGGTTCCCAACACTGCAGTTTGATGCACAACCAACTGTGCCACAGAGACTGGGCCACCTTTACGTTGGTTTTTAACGCTTTGTATTTGCTTCCCCTGTGAGTACCATTTTATACCTCATACTGAGTTAAGGCTTGGATTAGAGAAAGAACTCAAGAACTGTTTGAAATTATTGACTGAATGACTAGAAAACTGAATGAATAAAAATCAGTCTTGAAAAATAATAATTGGTACTTCTTTTGTGTGATTTGGTTTTAGACTTTCTTATTTGGTGTGATTCAGTTGTAGACTTTTCTGATGTAATAAGTTCTTCTTCATTATTATTTTTTACATTCAAGCACTGTGTATCATTACAGCATATCTGATGAATTTTCCCATCATGAATACACTGCACATTGGTTCAGTCATAAATATTACTGTACACATTATCATCAGCAGATAATTTTTCATTTTTGTGTCCCTTGAATATTTTACTTTGTTTTTATTTTCCCCTTGATTCCCTTCCTCTCACCCTCCCCCATTTCCTTCCCTCCTCCCACGCTGTCTCTAGTATCCACAGTCATTCTCCATACCCTTATACCTTCCACTCTTTCTGTTTCTGCCATAGAGTGCAGACATTTGATATATGTTATGTGGGGACATATAATGCCTCTCTTTCATAGTCTGGCTTGTTTTTACTTAGCAATAAATTTTCCATATTTATCCACCTTCTATCAAAGCCAGGGTCCTATTGTTTTTTTTTGACTGAGTAGTATTCTGCAGTGTGTATGTGCCACACTTTCTCAATCCATTCATCTGTTCACTGTTATATTATTCATATCTGTTATTTTAAAAATCTGCCCAAGAAATATAGTTTGGTGGTGGCAAGTAGACATTTCTTATTCATAGGTACTAAGAACTTGTTTTCTTTTTAATACTAAAGTATATCCCCCAGTTTGCTAAGATTATGAATATTGACTTAGTCTAGTTTCTGAGATTTTTTTAGCCCTATAGTTTCTATGTCTAGAGCTTTCTGCCTGAAATTTGTACACTATTTATACCAAGTGAAGTCATGCTAATGAACCATCCAGGACTGGGGTACATGAGGAACTGCAGGGCATACTAAAAAGATAATGGACTTTGGAATCCAGTAGCTATAACTTTAAAATTAAGTTTTTCCAGTTGCTACATTCATAACCACAAATAAATTTTTTACCCTCCTCATTTTCCCATCTATGACATGCGCATTGTTTAAAAATGTTTTGTGGGAACCAGCAGGTGGCATAGTGGTTAAGGCACTGGACTCACACATGGCAGACGCGGTTTGAGTCCCAGACCTACAGCCTTGCTTTCTCACTTTCTCTCTCTCTCTTTCTTTCTCTCTCATGGGCATGTGTAGCCTATAGCAAATTAAATAATAATAAAATTAAATACATACTTCTCTAAAAAGTGTTTTGTGAATTTGAACAAATGCAATTATTCAAAAATGTACACGAGACATGGGACCAGCAGTTGATGTAATGGCTATGTCACTGGACTCCCATGTAGTTGACCATGGTTCAAGTCCTGGATCTGGTGACTTGAACTCATGCATGCATGCCCAAGATCCCAAGAGGAGAACAAGGAAAAGGGATTGCGGCATGGCCATCCCCCCTGGGGGGTGATTTCTCGCTTTCTGTCTCTCTGTCTCTCTGTCTTTCTGGTGAGAATAATTTTGTACTCTTAAGAACATTGGGATATCAGACTTTCATCTTAGATTATATTGGTTTCTAGAAAAAAAGCTGTGAATAATAGCTTTGGAGACACTGGGTCATTCAGGAAGTGGGACAAAAACGGGAAGGAAAATATGGCATAGTAGTAAGGATATTTGTTTTAACTTTGGCATTAATTTCTTTTTGCTCTATCTGACAAGTTCTTTGCAGACTTTCTTTCCTTATTTACATAATCCTTTGAAGAAAATGTGTTAAACTTGAGACTTACATATAAATGAAAACAGGAGAAGGAATACGTTAGAGAAAAATTAGCTTCTTTGAAAGCTTCACTGATGCTTCTTCTGATTAGGAATTCCTGGTGGGTGGTTTTTAAATACCTTATGGGTATCTTTATGTTGTTTTATTTTTTTCTTTTTTCATTGTAAAATGCCTGTGCATGAAAGAGAGACAGAAGAGCACCTTCTACAGGGTAGGTCATGCTGGGATTCCCTTCCTCCAGTCCTTCAGCTCATTGGCATCCTGGGCACAGCACTCACCCACCTGGATGGAGTGTTTCAGGATGGCCAGGCAGGGGATTCGAAAAATGGTTGCCATGTGGTTCCCAACACTGCAGTTTGATGCACAACCAACTGTGCCACAGAGACTGGGCCACCTTTACGTTGGTTTTTAACGCTTTGTATTTGCTTCCCCTGTGAGTACCATTTTATACCTCATACTGAGTTAAGGCTTGGATTAGAGAAAGAACTCAAGAACTGTTTGAAATTATTGACTGAATGACTAGAAAACTGAATGAATAAAAATCAGTCTTGAAAAATAATAATTGGTACTTCTTTTGTGTGATTTGGTTTTAGACTTTCTTATTTGGTGTGATTCAGTTGTAGACTTTTCTGATGTAATAAGTTCTTCTTCATTATTATTTTTTACATTCAAGCACTGTGTATCATTACAGCATATCTGATGAATTTTCCCATCATGAATACACTGCACATTGGTTCAGTCATAAATATTACTGTACACATTATCATCAGCAGATAATTTTTCATTTTTGTGTCCCTTGAATATTTTACTTTGTTTTTATTTTCCCCTTGATTCCCTTCCTCTCACCCTCCCCCATTTCCTTCCCTCCTCCCACGCTGTCTCTAGTATCCACAGTCATTCTCCATACCCTTATACCTTCCACTCTTTCTGTTTCTGCCATAGAGTGCAGACATTTGATATATGTTATGTGGGGACATATAATGCCTCTCTTTCATAGTCTGGCTTGTTTTTACTTAGCAATAAATTTTCCATATTTATCCACCTTCTATCAAAGCCAGGGTCCTATTGTTTTTTTTTGACTGAGTAGTATTCTGCAGTGTGTATGTGCCACACTTTCTCAATCCATTCATCTGTTCACTGTTATATTATTCATATCTGTTATTTTAAAAATCTGCCCAAGAAATATAGTTTGGTGGTGGCAAGTAGACATTTCTTATTCATAGGTACTAAGAACTTGTTTTCTTTTTAATACTAAAGTATATCCCCCAGTTTGCTAAGATTATGAATATTGACTTAGTCTAGTTTCTGAGATTTTTTTAGCCCTATAGTTTCTATGTCTAGAGCTTTCTGCCTGAAATTTGTACACTATTTATACCAAGTGAAGTCATGCTAATGAACCATCCAGGACTGGGGTACATGAGGAACTGCAGGGCATACTAAAAAGATAATGGACTTTGGAATCCAGTAGCTATAACTTTAAAATTAAGTTTTTCCAGTTGCTACATTCATAACCACAAATAAATTTTTTACCCTCCTCATTTTCCCATCTATGACATGCGCATTGTTTAAAAATGTTTTGTGGGAACCAGCAGGTGGCATAGTGGTTAAGGCACTGGACTCACACATGGCAGACGCGGTTTGAGTCCCAGACCTACAGCCTTGCTTTCTCACTTTCTCTCTCTCTCTTTCTTTCTCTCTCATGGGCATGTGTAGCCTATAGCAAATTAAATAATAATAAAATTAAATACATACTTCTCTAAAAAGTGTTTTGTGAATTTGAACAAATGCAATTATTCAAAAATGTACACGAGACATGGGACCAGCAGTTGATGTAATGGCTATGTCACTGGACTCCCATGTAGTTGACCATGGTTCAAGTCCTGGATCTGGTGACTTGAACTCATGCATGCATGCCCAAGATCCCAAGAGGAGAACAAGGAAAAGGGATTGCGGCATGGCCATCCCCCCTGGGGGGTGATTTCTCGCTTTCTGTCTCTCTGTCTCTCTGTCTTTCTGGTGAGCGCATACACCCTATAGCAAAAAACCTCTCCCGAAAAAAATTTTTTAAAAAATGTATATGAGACATGTAAATTTGCAAAATGCAATGGGTAAATTAATTAATTAAGCCCTCAAATAATGAATGGCAGCTAATAGTTGTCTCCCACCTGCAGCAGTAGTTGTCTCTTTCTGTCACTATACTGGAAACAGATTTGTTTTTTGGTTTTGTACAGACATGGCGATCCATCCCAGCTCATGACTTTCATGTTTCTTATTCTCTTTGCCTAAAAGCATTCCCGCCAGCACACATACACCCAGGCCCCTTTGTACATGCTGGGTTATTTTTCATCTTTCTGTTCTGAAATGTCACTTCTTCAGAGAAAATGTTACTAATCCCTTCTCAAAGTAGGTCCCCTTCATTATTCTCTGTTATATAACGCTGCCTGTATTTTCATAGCATTTTAGACAATTTATGTGCATATACATGTTTATTCACTAGGCAAATGTCTCACTCTTCTAGAATGAGAAATCCCATGAGGGCAGGAATTTTAAATGTCACTTCTCAGGGGCTCAGGGTATGCAAGGGGCATTTCACTGTCAGCTCAACATCTTTGCTATCAGCCACCACCGTCTTCCATCTGTGGACTCTCCTTTAGCCACACACCCCCCAAATATTTATTGTTTGACTCATATATTCTGCTAAAGTAAAAGGATATTCTCATCCAGGACCTGGGAATTGAAAGTTGGCCATTTCATATTTTACATTAATATTTCTTAAACAACAGGAAGTATCAGCCCACATTCCAAAAGATTCATTGGCATAAAACTTAGTAGGAGGATTTTTCTATGCTATCTCTTGGACATAATTTACAATTGGATAAGAAATATATAAAAAGCATGCTCACTCTTTAAAATGAAAATTAAAACAATGAGTTTCTTTTTTTTTTTCAGTTAGTTTTATATTTTGTTCACAATTAAGATGGTTGATACTCTCTAGAGTTGGCCAACACATCAGGAAATGATCCCATTTTGTATATTTATGGAAGTGTGAAAAGAAAAAGCTTTTAGGGCGGCCAATTTGGTATTATTTATTCAAAAGATAAATATCCATGTCTTTCAACCCAGTAGTTGCACATCTAAATATTTCTTCTTAAAGAAATACTGCGTGCTAAGAAGGCACATAGAAGAATGCTCATAGCAGTATTCTTTTTAAAGTAAATTAATGAAAAATACCTACTTGTCCATTAACATGGGAATTCTGTGGTTTATCCATATTGTGGAATACTTTGTAGTACTTTAAAAAGTCTAGGATATATCTATTGGGCTTGAAATTAAAAGAAAACTTAAAAGGTTAAGTGAGCAAATGTGTAATGTAACATGCTTTAATCCCATTTTTGTAAGAAAATTATTTTGTATACATCCCTGTATATAAGAAAACACAGCCAGACCACAGTAACATTTGCTGTATTTAGGAAGGAGATTAGAATTTGGGAATCGGAGTGAAAGTGGATTTTTTACTTTTTATTCTATTTCCCTCTATAATTATAATTATAATTTAAAGTCTTTTAACATGTATTTTTATGTTATGGACTCTTATAGAGAAAGATGCACCCAAATAAATTAATGCACCAACCACAAAGCCTGACATGTAACAAGCACTCAGTAAGAAGAAGATTCTTTGTCCAATGCAGTTTGAAGTCCAAACTCACCCCTGAAATGAGGGGATTTCATGGTTTCAATCACATTCTGCCCACAGCTCAACTGCTCAACTCAGATGTCAATGAGAAATGTTTTGAAGGAGCAATTCAGGAACAAGCAGCTTTGTAAATGTTATCTATGCAGATAAAGTAAAATGGGAAAGTGGAATGACCATTTGTAGACAAAATGGAGTCAGGATGGTTTAGTGTGACTCCCTCATTTCCTGTCTTACCATGTGCCTATTATATAATTATGACTGCTGTTTATACCATTTCATGTAACACATGTGCATGTGTGACAGTTTGTCTTTGGTAATGAGCCACTGTTGTCTGCAGCCCCTTTAAGAGAAAGGGGGCACCTCATCAGCTAGGTCTGCCCTACTCAGCTTGCCTTGGCTTGACTTGGCCTTGGCTTAGCTCAGCTCAGCTCCATGCACTGTGAATCCTGAGGAGGAGGAAGTGCTCTGGTAGCACTGCCTTGCATGTTCATGTCCAAGAGGGAGAAGTCTCTGAGGCTACTAGAACTTCGTGAGCTCTCCTGAGCTCAGCCAGTAAACAACATGATATCAGTGCCTCACAGCTTTTCCAACTCTCTGCCTCTCAGTCTGATCCATGTTTCAGAGGAGGAAGAATCTCACAAAACACCCTTTTTCTGAAAAATCACGCATTATAACCCTAAGTTCTGTGACTCTCAGAGTTGACCCAGTTCCCTTGTTTTGCAGATGGGGCCATAAAGCTATTTTATAGACTGACTGAAAACAGTGAGGTTTTTGAAAGAGTGGAGTCATCACTAAACATTTATTCTACATACATTTTCAAATACCACTTACAAGCCAGGGCTTGGCTGAGGGCAATGGAGATACAAAGATGAAACACAAGTCTGCCCGCAGGAGTGCACAGCATCATAGCCAGAATCAATCAACCCCCATTTAAGTAGCCATTCATATGACAGATACTTGCTGGGGAATTTCCATATATCAAGCCATTTTAGACACTGGAGTTAATGCAGGAACAAAAAAGAACAAAACGAGTGACTTCATGAAACCTCCCTTCTTGGGAGATATCCAGAAATAAGCTAAATATGTACCATGTATGGTGTGGATGAGAGTGAATGTTAAACAGAAAATAAGCAAAAGAGAGGTAACTTAGAAGTTAAATGTTTCATAAATGACGGGAAATAACCTGGAGGAAGTAGATGAAAATGACAGCAACAAAGAGCAAAGGAATAGTCTAATGACAGGAATTTGAAAGCTTTCTTTTTGTGGGGGAGGAGGAAAGATGAAAACTAAACTGAAAGAAGCAATTAAAAACAAGGAGGATATTGGGCCAACCCATGGCTTGATGGTTAAGGAAGCTGGATCCTACATGGCCAGCCATCTTGAGTTTTTTCAGCAGCTTGAAGAACATTCTGGTTACCTGTGTGTGTCTAAAATTACAACAAGGTAGAAAAACAAAGAAAAAGCATTATGTCATGACCATTGTCCATTGGGAGGCTGCCTTCTCTCTCTCCCTCTCTCCATCTCTGTGCCTCTCTCTGGTGAGTGCATGCACCCTATGGCAAATCATTTTTTTAAATTTTTACATATGATAAGGAGGATATCTACTCAACTGTAAGCTAAGGTAACTTGAAGTATGGGGCTGTAGAAAAGAAAAGACTGTTTACTGGAGATGACTGCAAGGGACACAGTGTTATTGTTGGGGATGTTTGGTGATGCGAGATATGAGTGATATTTTGGAGAGAAATGGATTATTCACAGAAAAAGCTGAGGAGGACCCTAAGTGGATTTCTTAAGTTTGACATGAGTTTCTGTTTACATAGTGAAAGAACCTGGGTGGGAGATACTGTCAGGAGCAGAAGTGTCCAGAGACATTTAGGAAGTTGAATTCTGGGCATTAGGAATCTGGGATTGGACAATAGGGATGAAGACAGAAGAAGAAGGGACGCGGGGCTATTCTTTGCTGTGACACACAGCAAGGAGGGCAGGGCATCTGTTTAAGGAGATGTTAAGGGATGCTATTACTTCTAGCAGATCTGCTCTCTCCGATTGAAGGAAGAGCCTTAACACTGAGCACTGGAATGCCCTCTCTCGTTCCCTGCTTGCTGGCCAGTTTTGTGCTATACTATGCTAGCTCCTTCTAGCCCCTGAATCACTGATAGTACATTACACATTTTGTAAAGGAGGGAAGGGCATAGAAAGAAAAGCTTCAGGACCAGCACATGGTGTAATGGTTTTGTTACTGGATTTCCACATAGTCAACTGCAATTCAAGTCCCGGACCCAGTAGCTTAAAACTCACACCAGGTGCATGTGCATGCATGCCCAAAATTCTGAGAGGAGAATGGAGAAGCAATTGCAGCAAGGCCATCGCCCCCTAGGGGGATAATTTCTAGTTTTCTATCTCTCTGGAGAGTTTGCATGCCCTATAGCAAAAGTCCCTTTAAGGAAAATAAGACACGTGCATGCGCGTGCACACAAACAGACACACACACACAAAGAAAAGCTTCATTTAGTAATAGCAATTTGAGTGTTTATGCATTAGGTTATATTTATTTCACTGCTTGAAAACCTAATTGGTTAGATTTATGCAGAGATAATCCAAATCCTTGTCATAACTCCCCAAATGAATTTAAACATTGGTTCATTTTCTTCATGAAATTAAAAAAGTGAACATTCAAACCAGAAAATTGTTTATTTCTCATAAATATTTAACAGAATTCTGAAACACCTCTCCTGAAAAATTTAAACAAGTTTAACTCTATTAGTGCTAATATCTAGGTGGTACTTTTCAAAGAACAGTGGTACTTTCCTGTATCGCCGTCACAAAAACTACAACTATTTGTTGACCTCTCCTGGTTATTTCTTATTGCTAAAACCCACTTTTTTGTATTTGCAGGCATGAATATAAGCAAGAGTGAGATAACGAAAGAAACTCCATTAAAACCATCTCGGAGATCCCTGCCCTGCTTAGCCCAGAGCTATGCTTACTCTAAGAGCTTGAGCCAGTCGACCTCGCTCTTCCAGTCCACGGAGAGCGAGTCTCAGGCTCCCACTTCTGTGACCTTACTCTCGGCTGACAAAGCGGAGCAAGGTGAGCAGCAATTCCTGTTTTCTTCTTTGACTTATGAACTGTGTTTTCAAACCATTCCTTACTTTTTCCACTTGACTAGTATTTGTGGAGTTCTTCGGGAAGAAAGCTGCCATGGGAAGAAAACCAGCACCCCATGGTAGTCGGGGGCAAGGCCAGTTGTTGGCCAGGTATTCCTTATTTACCTTGAAGGTAGCCAGATCCAGGAGAGCCTGGACCTAACGCTTGCTGTTTGCAGAGGAAGACAGACCCAGCTACGTGAAAGGCTGGTGCAGTTAGCCAGTTGCCATCCCTTTTGCCCATGAGTCCCATTCCTGGTGAGAACTTATAACCCATATTCAAGTAGCATGTGTCAGCGATAGTATGCTCAAATTTAACTCTATTAGTGCTAATATCTATTTGATACTTTTCAAATAACAGTGGTGCTTTCTTGTATCACTGTCACAAAAACTACAACTATTTTCAGTTCTCTAGGGAGAAAGATGAATGATGTTAATACAGATGATACGGCAGTGAAGTTGAAGATATATCTGAACAGGGGTTGGCAACCAAACATGGAACTCAAGTGCTGACGGTGCCAGCTGGATGCCCCCTTAAAGGAATGTTGTGCTGTCTTTAGTCACTCTTCCACACATATCTGCCCAGCCAAGACACACCACTGTGCTGCGTTTTCACAACATTCCAGAGTCAAAATACAACCATGGTGGACTAGCAGGTTGCATGGTGGTTAAGGTGCTGGACTCCTACCTGGCTAGCCATGGTTCAAGTCCCGAACCTGGCAGCTTGCTTCCTCACTTTCTTTCTCTCTCTCTCTCTCTAGTGAGCACACATGCCCTGTAGAAAATTGAAGAATAATGATATATAAGATTAAATAAAATAATTATTTTAAAAAAATATAACCTTGACCCCTGCCAGTCACTGGAAATGATGGGTTTTTATTTTCCCATTCTTTTCTAGCTGGAGCATGGATCCCTTTATGATACCTTAGGGTTGTTTCTTCTTCTGGATAGCTTGAATATACAAAAATGTTATTTTCAACAATTATTTTTGTAATACAGATAATTATATATTACAGATAGTGAGTTTACAGCCATGTTCAATAAAGAAAATAGCTAATTGTTCAAGAGAATGAAATATTAAACTATAATATAGATGTTTATTTCCTTCTTTGAACATGAAATTTCAAATAACTAATTTCAACTTATCAACTTAAAATGTCTTCTTTGAAACCAGCAGATGATGTAACGGTTATGTCACTGGATTCCCACATAATCCATTGTGGTTTGAGTGCTGGACCTGGTAGTTTGAAACTCACACTGGGCGTGTGTGCATGAGTGCCCAAAACTTCTACAGGGGAATGAGGAGAAGGGATTGCCTAGAAGAGAATGGAGAAGAAGGGATTGTGGCAATGCCATCCTCCTGGGGCGGGGGGGGCGGGGTTTGAGTAATTTCTCACTTTCTGTCTCTCAGGCAAGCACACGCCGCCTATTGCAAAAATCTCTTAAAAAAAAAAAAAGTCTTCATCTTTGACCATCATTTGGATGTCGTTCACCATGGCCATTTTTCTATTATGCTTTTACTTCTAGAAACTACAAAGTATTTCTCGTTCTTTCTTTTTGTCCAGTTCACACTGAAGAAAATAAAAACGACTCCGTGCTCAAATGTTCTTTTGCCGACCTCAGCGATTTTTGCTTGGGTGAGTTGAATTCCAGTATATCCCTCCTCTTTCCCCTGCCTCCCAAGGTAAGCTCTGTGCTTCATAACCTGGAACCTTTTTCATTTGTTTGTTTTTAGGAAAAAGGTCTTTGATATTTGATGAGTAAGAATGATTATTCTAAGGTTAAAAAATAAGGTATTTATTTTGTGTTCAAAATTTAAATAGCACAAAGGGATTTATAATGAACAACAGCTCAATAACCAAAAATATTTTCACAATTTTTCCTTCCAGAAGTTCATTTTAATCTCCTATGTATATGCACATCTATACCACTATCTCCAGGTTTTTCAAATTTGAACACCCAGAATTTGGAACGATAAGAATACTGAAAGAGTCTATCCTGACTCTCCATTAGTAGATAATGTACATTTTGTTTTTTTACTTTTTCTGCAACAGCGGCCAGTTTTCTCAGTCTCCTCTTTTGCTTTTTGATGTTTTTCACATAAGATTTTCTTCGGCTGAGCAACTTTCTATTCAAATCTGTGGTTTGCTGTCCTTGCCCATGAGCAGCGCTTTTGAACTGGGTTCGTTTTATAGGTGACATCAAAAGAACACATGCTCCATCAAAGTACAGAAGTCTTTCCTGGAGTAATTAATTCTGAAGAAGATTGCTGTTATCAGTTATCTTCTGATAAGAAAACAAAACCACAACCAAAAACTAACCAAAAGGTTCTCTGTTCAAAATATCCATACAGGAAGTAATGTTTGCACACACCTTTCACTAACCATTCTCCCCAATTAGTGCAGGTTAAATAATTGCTCTAGTCATACAAACCATTCTATTCCATTCAATGCATCTTACTTTTCGCAGCCTAACCCAAATTCCAAATGGTGAAACCAGCTCCTCTGAATGCTTAGTGTAAGTGGGTACCTAGTCTCAACATTTCCTTCCTTTTGGTATGTCTCAATCATTCGACCCACCTGATATATAGTTATATATCTCCAGCATTGTACCTCATACCCGACATGTTGGCATTCCCCAGCATCAAGCACTTATTCACTCAAGTTAGACAAACATCATAGCCTCTGAAGAGGTTAAGACACACACAGGATGAGGTGTTTGCTTTATAATGAAGGCTAAGGCGAGTCTCTCACTGACCACAGCATTGCTAAGCATCCCAGGAAGCTATCTGGATGTAACATCTGGCTGGAAAATCCTTAGAGTGAACTGCATATCTACAGTATGAATGCTTTATCTTTAGAAAAAGATAAAACAAAATGATGTGCTATATGCCAAGAATACAATTAAATAAAGAGTATTTTAGATCCATGCTGCCTTTTAAATACAAAGCAGTTTCATTCTCTAATTTTGCCAGTTTCTAGCTTTGGGTCAGTTATTTCATGGGCATTTCCAAGTAACAACAGTCTCTGATATCTGACCACGGCATCCAGTGAATGACTTTTCTTTTATACTTGAGCTGCCCTGTAAGAATATTAACACCATGGCCAGGTTTAACTGCATTTGATCAGTGTTTCTCTGATGACTGATATTTCTCATTGCTCAAACTGAGAGCTAGGAAGGAAGGACTGTTGGTGACTGCATTGAATCATAGCTGAGAGTTTCCACTAAGCTTACTCACAGGATGTGTGTAGATAATGAATGAATGCTGTTTTCCCAGCCTTAACGTCGGTCAAGTCTCCATTCTTGTCTCTACCACATGGGTGACTCTGACTTACTACTCGCTCCTCTGAGCCTCAGTGATCTCAGTTGTGTGTTGAGATCAATGATCAGTGCTGTGCAGGGCTTTTGAAGTAAATAGGAGGCATAGCTTCATCCCAGATCTTAGCACATGATAGCGATCCGGCCAGTGTTTGCTCATGGCTTTCATCCATTATTCACTAAGCTTATCTTTCACACCAGATTCTGCTGGGCCCAGAGGTATCTGCACTAAATCTGTTTCTATTATCATAAAAATGTGATTCCAATGTCATAGTAACAAAACTAATTTATTGGACTCTTTCTGATTATGCAACACCTTACCTGCCTTATCTCACTTCTCATAAGTATACTTTGTGTTAGATATTATCCTCATTTTACAGATAAGGACACTGAGTCACCAAGAGATTAAAATAACTTGCTGAGTATCATATAGCTAGCCAATGAGGAAATGAGATTCCAACCCAGGACATATCAGCCCTTAGCCTTATTTCTTATTCAAAATGATAGGCACAAAGTACTTTCACGTGGGACGAGCAGTTAGCATAATGGCTACGTTGCTAAACTCCCATGTAGTCAACCACAGTTCAAGTCCTGGACCCAGTGGCTTAAACTCACGCCGAGCACGTGTGCCTGCGTGCCCAAGATCCCGAGTGGAAAGTGGAGGAGAAGGGATTGCAGTGTGGCCATCCCCCCTGGGGAGTGATTTTCTCACTTTCTGGCTCTCTGTCTCTCTCTGTCTTTCTGGTGAATGCACACACCCTCTAGCAAAAACCTCTCCAAAAAAAAGTACTTTCACGTTAAAAAGTGGTGACACTTATATCACACCAGCTCTGCAAGGTGTTAATAAGTATTGGACTGAGGGCAAAAGATAGGGGTACAGCCCCATGGTAAAATACATTTGGGGAATTATTAAAGAAAGCTAATTGAGTTGGGAGGCTTTACATTTTTTTATTATTGTTCAGTTTCCTCTCATTTTCTTTTTTTAAATTGACATCTCATAGCCTTTATTTTTTCTTATGAGTGATTTTTCTTTTTTCCATAGCACATGTGTGTTCACTGGAGAGACAGAGAAACAGAAAGCAAGAAATCACCCCCAGTGGGATGGCCACATGGCAATCCCTTCTCCATTCTCCTCTTGGGATTTTGGGCATGCATGCACATGCATCTGATGTGAGTTTCAAGCTGCCTGGTTCAGGACTTAAACCACGATTGACTGTGTGGGAGTCTAGCAACATAACCACTATGTCATCTGTTGGTCCCTCATAGCCTTTAATTCTACTTTACATAGAACAGCTCACAAAACCAGTGCACCATCCCACCCTAGTCATTCTAGAAAGTGTCAATCCACGTAGCAGTGAATGTGAAGTCTCGGTGTGATGCTCATTGTATTCATTAATCCTGGAAGCTCTGCCATCACACCCTACCATTTTTTTTTTTTTCTCAGTCATGGATGCCCAAAGTCCCAAGAGGAGAATGGAGGAAAAGGGATTATGATGTGGCCATCCCCCCCTCGGGCAGGATTTCTTACTTTCTGTCTCTCTGGTGAGCACATGCACCCTATAGCAAAAATCTCTCTCTCTCTCTCTCAAAAAAAAAAGAAAAACATGGCATAAGAAAGAATTTACTGCTAGTGTTTCCAACCTACTTAAGAACGACAGAAATAAGTGAATTACATACAAAAAACATAGTAGTTTCCAATTATGACTGTCTCAGGCCACTGTAAGTATTTTCAATTGTTTATTGACCACATTCAGTAAGTCCTTTTGGCCCAAGTCTCAAAATATATTCAGAACTGACCACTGCTCACCCCACATGCTGCTGTGCCTTGGCTCCATTCTCTTGGCTGGCTCACAACTTTCTAAGTGTCTCCCTGCTCAAACTCCAGCCTCCTTGTGCTTTATTTCCTACCCAGCAGTTACAGGAAGCTTTAATAAAAGGAAAATTAAATCTCATCATTTCTCTGTTCCAGTCTCTCCAGGATTTCCCATTGCATTTAAAATACAAACTTACTGGGACCTTCGGAGGCTATGCAGAATCTGGGTCTGACTTCTGGAGGCCATTTTCTTTTTCTTTCTTTTTTATTTGTTTGTTTGCTACAGGACATATGTACTTGCTGGAGAGATACAGAGAAAAAGAGATATAGGGAGAGAGGGAAAGTGAAATAGCCACACTGTAATCCCTTCTCCATTCTCCTTCTGGATTCTGGGTTATGCACACACACAGGCCCAGCATGATTTTCAAGCCTCCAGGTCCAGGATGCCAGCTGCTCAGTCAGCCCTGTGGGATCCAGCCCCTCAGCCTCTGCGCCCCCTCCTGGCCTCTTGCAGGCCATTTTCCAATGCTTCCTTTTCCTCAGTGCTACAACTACCTTGACTGTCTGGTTTTCCTTGTTCATAATAAGAGTTTTATCACAAGACCCTACAGTGCAAGAAACCAAATATCTACCGGTTTCACTTTCTGTTCCATAATCTGGATATTTATTTTGTTTTCGTCATGATACTTATTATCATCTGTGACTTAGGCCCACCTCCCTTTCTGTTTCCAGCTTTTATCAAAGCCCAGAGACTTTATCAATCCTATTGATACCTGTAGCCCCAGAATCAGGATTAGTACCTGGAACATGGTAGGAACTCAGAATGTTTTTAGGATCAGCGACAGGGCAGATGGATGCTGAAAGACTGAGCCTCTAGACACGCAGCACATCTTCAGAGAGCCCATGGCAGAGTCCACCCATCGCTTTGCTCCCTGACAGCGTTGGTCACTGTGAGTTTCCTCCCATTAGGAGTCAGTGCTTTGTTAATTTCCTCCCTGAGACCCTGATGTGAATATGGTTTGCTTTTTCATTGAAGTTGTGCTGACAGACCTTGATATAGAGCATGTAAAGACCTAAAATCACCATTCTTTTTAAGTAGGGAAGCGGCTTATCTAACATTCCTCTTATGTGAAGTCCTCCCTAAGACTCAGTTCTGTAGCTGTTTCTTCCTTTCGATTATTCCAGCACTTCGGATGTGACTGCGTTCACACTCAGTCCGCTGGGTGATAGGAGTGCTATTTAGATCTACATTTTCATGTTGCTTAGCACCAGCTATATACGCAACGATCGATGAATGAAAATTGGACGAATGTAAGGAAAGATAGATGGTGGATGGGGGGACCACTGGCACACAGACACGAAGGAAATCTGTGTACCTGCAGCTAGCTTAGCTCTAGCGTTCCCTGAGCACGGCTCCATCAGTACCTTTAGTATAACTGGCTACGGGTGGGACTGTAGAACAGTGGTAGGGTTAAGGGCAAGTAGGCAACAAAGAAACCACGAAAAATTAATAAGGGCCAGCTGGTGACAGATTGTTAACACCGGTGGATCCACGTGGAATAGGCCACAGGTTCAGTCCTGGGACCTTCCTGAGCATAAGTGCCTGTGACGTGGGGTGGCAGCGACTGAGGGTAGATTGCTTCATGGGGATCCTGTTATGGTTGCCTCTGTTTCTCTATCTGTCTCTCTCAGGAGAAATTAATAAATAATCTTAAGAAAGGAAAAAGGAATTGTAAGTCGAGGTCTCATTGCCACCATGTTCTAACCACTCAGTAAGCGTGGCCTATATATGGGTTTATTCTTTACAAGATACTTTTGTAGGGCAATAATTTTCAAAATCACTGAATTCGTTAGCAGTCAGAAGAGCCAGTTTCAGGTACAGCTCTGTCACTCACTTCCTGGGTACACACCATGCCTACCTCGGTTTTCTAATTTATGAAATGGAGTGATCACTATTACTATTTGATTCCTACTTATACTGCACATAATTGAATTGTGAGCTTTTGTGAGACGCAAGTGAGGGGATACGTGTGGGACATGACATGTAAACTATGATGTATGAAAATCCCCTGAGGTCATTTTACTATGTGAATCTGCTGTGTTGATTACCCTGTTCACCCTGAAGCAAACTACTGTTAGCCGTTCATGTTGCACAACCCTGCAGGCCGGCTAATAATCCACTCACACACTGAAAATTCTCCGACACATGTCACACCCATTCCCAGATGCCTCTGTGGTTCCAATACAATGGAACGGAGTAATGAAATAAAATAGCCTGAGAATAATATGGCTGGAATAATTTACTGTTAAAATTACACTCCTCAGCGATGGCTAGAAGGTCTTATTGTGATCATCACATCCTGCTATTGGTCAGTTACTTCAAGTTTTATTATTATTATTTATATATTCAATCACTATGCATCATTTAGATTGTAAAGAGACTGTACCCAGCATTATACATATCTCAGTCCAGTTGAGAATACTGTACACATTCTCATCAACAGATAACAAACTATATCTGTGTTCCACAAATATCTGACCTCTCCATTTTTTCCCCCTAATTTCCTTTCCTGCATTCTTCCCTTCCCACACTCTCCTTCCACTTTGTCTCTAGTGTCTATTACAATTTTTAATACTTTTATGTTCTCCAGTCTTTCAGTCTCTACCATAGAGTGCAGTCAGTATATGTTAAGTGGAGACGTACAATGTCTCTCTTTCACAGCCTGACTTGCTCCACTCAGCAACAAATCTTCCATATTTGTTTACTTTCTATCTAATTCCAGGGCCTTGTTGTTTTTTTTATGGCTGAATAATATTCCATGGAATATATGTGCCACACTGTTTTGATCCATTTATCAGTTTGTGGACATTTGAGTTGGTTCTGTGTCTTAGCAATTATGAATTGTGCTGCAATAAACATTGATGTGCAAGCACTTTTCCAACTCACTGTTCTCTTGTCTTTTGGGTAGATACCCAGGAGCGGAATTGCTAAATCATATGGTAGTTCTATTTGAAGGTCTTTGAGCAACCTCCATATTGTTCTCCACAGTGGCTGGATCAATTTACATCCCCACCAGCAATGTAGGAGTGTTCACCTTTCACCACATTCCCTCTAGCACTTATCTTTTTTTTTCTTTTTTTTTTTTTTTAAATCTTCACCGTTCTGACTGGGGTTAGGTGATACCGCAGTCTGGTATTGATCGGCATCTCCGTTACAATGAGGGTTGTTGAGCATTTTTTTAGGTGTGTTTTGGCTATTCATATGTCTTCTGTAGAGAGTTGTTTATTCAGTTCATTTTCCCATCTTTTAACTGGGTCAATCATTTTCTTCTGGGTAAGCCACTTGAGTTCTCTGTGTATTCTGATTATCGGTCTCTTATCTGAGGTATGGTTAACAAAAATTATCTGCCATTCTGAGGGTTGTTGATTCACACTAATAGAATTTGTCTGGAATCATTAAAGACCCCATATTGCCAAAGACATCCTGCGCAAGAAGAGTGGAGTGGGTGGCATCTCACTTCCTGACCCCAAAATATATTAAAAATGCTGTGATAATCAAAGCAGCATAGTATTGGCACAAAAACAGACATGAGGACCAATGGAACAGAGTAGAGATTCCAGAAATAACCCCAAAACATACAGCCAACTCACTTTTGACAAAGGGTATCAGTCAATCCAGTGGGAAAAGAAAAACCTCTTTAGCAAATGGTGCTGGAAAAACTGGGTATCCACCTGCAGAAAGATGAATCTGAACCCCTATCTCTCACCGTTAACAAAAATCAACTCAAAGTGTGTCAAAGATCTAAACCTAAGACCTCAAACTGTAAAACTACTGGTGGAAAATACTGGGAAAACTCTGGGAGAGATTGGAGTAGGCAAAGACTTCATAAGCAAGACCCCCCAAAACACAGACAATAATCCCCAAATAAAACAGGTTGGATTACATCAGATTAAGAATGTCTGCACAGCAAAGGACACCGTAATTATCCCTTCAAGTTTTGAATTGATGTTGGCTCACTCGCAAAATTTGAAAGACCTTATTCATTCCTACGTGAGTCAGTATGAGTTTTTTTCATGAATCATACTATTGATGATTGAAAAAAAGATTGGTGGACTGAAATTGAAATTGGCATTGGCAGATTCAAGGTATTTACATGGTGTTTGAAAATTGTACTATCCTAAATTTTCGAATTTAAAAACTGTTAGTAACCTGCTGCCATCCAGCTAATAAATGAGAAAGCCAGGATTTTAACTTGGATTTGGTGAAACCAGTACTGGTTCTTTTTTTAGTCTATCAGTCTCTGCTTCCAGGTGTACAAGGGCTTTCTAATGCTTTGAGAATGCCATTTTTTTTTTGCATCTTCTTATCATTCTGCTGTTGAGGAACAGGGAGAGCTCTACTTGTCATAATAAAATCTATCTTATTAGTACCTGTTCCATGATCCTACTGTTTTTAGTTTTTTAAGAGTTAAATTTTCTAAACCTTTTGACTTTTTAGACTTTTTTTTTAGACAGGTTCTCACTAAGTTGATATCCTGCATCAGCCTTTCAAGTATCTGAGCTACAGACACGTCCTACCAAGCCCAGCACTTGGGGTGGGCCAGAAACTGGACCCAGGCCTCCCTTGCAGCCTCAACCTGCCAAGTAGCAGCATCGACTAGCGCATGCTGCCACTGCTGAGCCCAGCATCCTAGGTGTTCAGACACTGGACTGTAAGAAGCTTCATCAGATTACAAGAGCTTTTAAGAAAAGCGGGTTGCCACCATATTCACTAAATGCATACACTATATTTGATTCTGATTTCAGAAATATTAAAATGTGGGAGAAAGTCATCTTAAAAAGGAAATACGACATATGTGGTATTACAATTTAGTGTTATTGCTTCAACAACCATTTTACAAAGATAATTGATGCTCTAGGCATGTGTGAAAGAAATCTCATCACCACATGGGGCAGATTTCATACAAATAAGGGTCTATGTCCTCGAGAACCAAAACACATTGCAGGTTTCATTTGCGCTTCACAGGATCCCACTGAGGAGAGCAATTTGTTACATTAATCAAATTGCAATATTGTCCTCTCAGTTGTTTCTGTAAGATATTGATCAGCACCAATACCATGCCAGAATTGTTTTTTTAATTTTGCCATTTATGATACAAGCAATCTTCTGGCAAGAATAACAGAAAGTAGTTTAGGAAGGGTAAGTAACATGCTACAGCCAGAATAAATAAAATATTTTCCTTTTAAAATACTGTTGTTTTCATCCTTTGTGCTTACTCTGCATAGTTTTACAGCTTTGCATTTATAAGAAAAAGCATATTTTAAAGAAAATCTGCTTAAATACTAAGCCTTGCCTGAAACCACCATTGTTACTTAGTATTACATTTAGTATTTTTGTTTCCAGTGTGCAACATCAGCAATTTAATACATGTAAAATAGTCTATATAAATATATCACTTGTACATTATTTTTTCAGTAATTATTAAACCTTATCATTAACTAAACAATGAAATAAATATTAGGTATAACAGAAACACAAAAATCACTGCACTAATGTCACTTAGGGTAGGAGATAGGTAATCATCTGTCATCTATCATCTGTAGACACATATATGCATATAAAACCATATATATGGTTAATTAGTTATGTGTACATATGTATGTACATATACATTCATACATATACATATACGTGTGTGTATGTAACATACACATGTTATATGTCTACACTATAATTCCATGCCAGGTGCTAATATATGTATACATATGGCATGTATATCTTATATATATGTTATCATTTGATGTTAGGCCCTGATAAAAAGTCAGAAAAAACAATAAAGACTTGTGAAGAGACAGAAAACTATGGGAGGTTCTGTTTTAGAACTGGTGGCCAAGGAGAGATTCTCTGATGAGGTGACAAGTGAAAAGAACCTGGCTGAAACGGGGGCTGAGCGTTCTTGGCAGAGAGAGGAGCTAATGCCCAAGCCCTGCGGTGAGAGCCTCTAACACTCAGGAACTCGGGGCAGCTGGGTTAGAGGGCAGGGGATAGAGTTGCTGGAGACAGATGGAGAAAGGGAGTGAGGGGCTGGAGGATGCATGCCCAGGGGGCCATGCCCGGACTATGACCTGACCTGAGATACAAAACTGTTGGAGGATTTGAATAGTGATGTAATTTTGACCTCAGTTTCAAAGGGACAGTCTGGCTGTCATGTGGTAGGGGCAGAGGATGGACATAGAAAGGTCATTTAGGAGACATTAACAGATTTCTGCTCAAGAGATGGCAGCACCCTGGATTAAGAAGCTGTAAACAGATACTGATTCTACAGCAGTGGTCAGTTTCCACATAGAATCCGAAGATCGATCAGACAAGATTTGCTGGGCATTTAAATCTATTTAAGCCTCTAGTAAACATTTGTTGAATGGCAGTTATATTTTAGATGCTATTTTAGATATTAGTGATAGAGCAGTGTACAAAAAAAGACAATGAAATGAGAAAAGTTTACAAATGAAAGAAGAAAGGAAAAAAAGAACAAAGAAAAGCCTCACTTACAAATGTTTTATTGAGGGAATCAGATAAGTGAAAAGTAAGTAAAAGCACCCTGCATGTTAGCTAGTGATGTGTCCTTTAGAGCCAGTGGAAAATGATCCTTCATGGGAAACCAACCGAGTGTCCTAAAGGATCAGACACTGAGTATAGGAGAATACCGAAGACTCAGGATCACTCCTGGGGTTTGGATCCATGTAACTTGAAGGAGCAAGTTGCTGTTTATTAAGATGGCAATAGATTCCATGTTTTGTTTTCCATAGGCTCGGAGGGACATTCTCATAAACATAAATTTTCTTCTATTTGTATTGTAATTTTAGGATCAATCTCTAGTTATATTCATGAGAGATACTGACCCATCTTGTTCCAAAAGTTTTTACCAATTTACATTCATACAGAAAAGCAAAGAGCTCTATTGGTTTACCTAGTATCTTGCTGGTAATTAATATTTTTATTAGAAAGAAAAGATGCAAAGAAATTTATATACTGGCAGAAAATAGGACCTTTTTTCATTTTAAATTCTTGGTTACTGAACATACTAAGCCATTTAAAAATAAATGTGTTTTAGCTAAATTTGTCTCACCCTGTATTGTTTTGTTTACAATCTTTATCTTTTGGGATCTTAATATCTATCATTGAGAATTTCAGAATAGGCAGCTGTATTTTATAATCTAGAGTTTTGACCCTTTTTCATTTAACAATTATATTTGAATTTTTATGTAACTTGGTTACTTTTTTATTCATTATGAACATTCTGTTGCTTCAAAGTTTCCCAAACCATCATCTTGCCAACGAGCTGCTAAAATATCTATTTTCTTCAAGCAGCAGCGGTAGTATACAGTGGTTGGGAATGTGAGGTTTAGAGCCAGATGGGATGGGCGTTATTTCTGCTACACACCAAATGTGAGGTCTCAGGTAATGGTCTAGATTTCCTTATTGGAAAAGAGAGGCCAGTAAGTTCACTTTTTACGATTTAATAAAATAATACATGAGAAATTGCATGATTCTGGTTGCTCCAATCGAAAATGTTAGGATTATTGCTGACTTCTCTTTCATCTGCTACATCCCATGAAGTCCTATTATTTTCCCTTGGAAGCACATTCTCAGTGTGACCATTTCCTTCCGCACTCTATCCCGGTTGGCACCAGCCCTCTCGCAAGGATCCCTGTAATAGTGCTCCTCTCTCTCCTCCTCTGCCCTTGGACCTTGCAGCCCACTTTCTATTCAACAGCCAGAATGATTTTTTAAGATCTAAGATGGTATCACTCTGCTCAAAGTTACCCAGTGGCACCTTGTTTAACCTAGAAGAAACCCCCACATTTTCTCACGTCCCAAGCATCCCTGATCAGCTCACTCCTGCCTTCTCCTCCCCTTACTCTCCCCTCCAGCCCAGCTAATCTCACCTGCGGACTGCCAAGGAAGGCACTGTCTCCCTGGGGGGTCTTCACACTTGCTGAACCCTGACCTGCAGTGCTCTTCCACAAAGTTCTTTGCCTCCTTGGCATCTTTGCCCCAATATTATCACCTCAGGGAGGCCATCCTGAGGACCTAAGATCTCTCACTCTCTGCCTCTCCTACTCCTTTCTCCGTCCCCTCCTTTATTTCCCTTCCTTGACCACATCGCAGCCTAATATTTAAGTGGTAATCCGGTTCTTTCATTAACTCCATCACTGTCAAGTTCATGAAGGTGGGTTTCTTCATTGTCTTTCCTACCATATTGCTCACATGCTGCAGAACTCAGTGTGTTTATTTAATGAATGATGGCACCAGGGTAACCATTAAATAACGATCAACTAGCCACATGGACACACTGGTCTTACATAGTGCTGTTTATTAAGACAGTGGGAGAAAAAGGCAAGTGTTTTAGGGAAAACAAATGCAAACTACCTCCGTCTTTTTGTGTTATAAAAAGTGTGTGCTAAGTTCCTAAGAGTATATGATTTTCAGTTTTTAAGTTGGAGGGACATTTTATGAACATAGTAAAAGATAGTACCACTTTCATTGACAGGATTTTACGAATTTGTTAATAGCAAAAGTAAGCTATTCTTAGGTTAATGCAGGAGGGTTCTCTTACATAATTGCAAGATAAATAATAATAAAAAAGGTGAACATACTTACGTTCCTAACAATGAAAAGAAATGTTAAATTATATCATTTCAGATCAGTATTTTCTAAAATATCAAGGGCAGAGTTTTTCTTTTTGTTATTATTCTTTTCTTTCTATACTTTTTTTGAGGGGGAATACATCTTCTAAGAACACACCTATGCTAGACCCTATAATAAATTTAAAACATTTAATAAAGAGATTGAGCTTAGACCCTAGAATAATTTTGTTGACTTCCAGAAATGTGAAAGGAAAAATAAAGGGGAGAAAAAGTGGACTAAAGCCACAAGTGTAATAGAACTCAAAGGAGAGAATGTTCAGCTCTGGTTGTGTCTGTCGGGCAGGAGAGAGTAGAAAATCTGAAAAGGCTTCGTGAAAATAATGGTGGCTCGCAAATCTGTCAGAATTGAGTATGCATTCCTTAAGGAAGATGGTGACCTTAGGGATGTTTCTGTTCTAGGAATATTTTGTTATAGAAATAAGTGAGAAAGAAGAGAAAACATAAAACACCAAAGTAAACAAAATTATCTCTGCCTAAAAAATTAAGTTGTTAGGTGGACCAGGAGGTATAAATGAGTGGAAAAGTGCAAGTTTAATATATTTTGTTCCATGGGAAGTGAAATGCCTTTTTATAATTGAAGTTGTCATTGTATCATCTAAATATTAAATTAGTAATTAAATAATTTGTAGAGTTCAGAGGGCCCTTTGAGATGTTCTTGAAAAACATCTCTTACAGATAAAGAAATGAGACTTGGAAAGGAAGTTGCATAGGAAATGGAAGATTTAGGATTAGAAATGGCATCTTGTGGCCCCAATACCAGTATGTACTCTCCAATATTATTATAAATGCCATTTCCTGACCCCGTTCAACCACGTGAAGATTTCCTGTCTGCTTTCAAGAGAGAGAGAGGGAGAGAAAGGGGAAAGGAAAGAGGGAAGCAAAGGGAAGAGGGGAAGGGAAGGAGAGGGAAGGAGACCTACTAATGCCCTGGGCCTACAAAGTATCCAACTGAAAACAGTAGGGATTTGGTAGTCACTCCAAAACACTTACTTTAAAATTTCAGTTTCTTTCTTTCTTATTCAAGGCAAGTCCAGATTTTGCATCATATTTTCTCTGTGTTAATCACTCGTCCTAAAGTTCACTTGTATAACTCACTGCCTCACCTCTTCAGGTCTTTGCTCAAATGTTATCACTATTCTCTTTACTAAAATGACACCCCTTCCATGTCTTTGACACCCACGTCCTGCACTGACCACTGGCTACAGACTACAAGACATATTGACTACAGTAACTCAATTTTCTTAAGGTTTCAGCCATAGGGTACATATATCTGCTGGAGGAAGACTGAGAGATAGAGAGAGAAAAGTGAGACATTATCCTCTGGACAGATAGCCATGCCACAGTCTCATCTCCTCCATTCTCCTCTCAGGATTTTAGGCCGGGTCCTGGACTCGAAACATGGTCAGCCATGTGGGAATCCAGTGCCTTATCTACCATGCCATCTGCTGGCCCCTTACTCAAATAGTTTTAAATTGTTTTTCTTCTCTAGCTTGATTGCTCTATGAAGGCAGAGTTGTATTTGTTACCATATATTCAATTCTTAAGACTGTCTTGCCTATCATAGGTGTTTATTAAATAGTTGTTCAATGAATTAATTGTATTGGGTTGACAGAAAAGTCATGATGTATTTTTTCTGGGTAAAAATGCATCATGTCATTCCTGACAGCCCTAAATCTAGGGGAAACATTATACTGTATTCAGAAACACGTGCTTTGGAGTCAGACCCAGATGTGTTTTAGATGTGTATGTACCTCTTACTAGTTTAGTGGCGTAGGTATGTTATAGAATTCTCCTGTGGCTTAGTTTACTTGTTATTAAATGTAGGTAAAAAGCATCCAGAGCCAGGCAGTAGTAAAGTGGATCCCATGAGGCCAATGGCATGGTTTAAGTTCTAGACCTGGCAGCTTGAAAACCTATGGCAGGCACATATGGTGTGCTTGTGTGCCCTAAATCAAGAAAGGAGGGAGATGGAGAAGATAGAGGTGTGACCATCCCACATGGGGGATGCTATCTCTGTTCCCATTCCCTCTCTCTCTGTCTCTGGTACGTGCCCTCTAGAGTTCTAATCATGATGAAAGTAAATAATGCATGCAGACTTTCTGACTCCTAATATGTATTCAGCAAATATTAACCATCAATCAGTGTATCTCTCATTAATAAGTCTAGGTATCACCATTAAATGCTAGGGCATTATCACATAACTGCCTCTTAAATTTTATCCTAAGACATAATATGACCTGTACAATCTTAGTCCATACCACTGCTAAGGACATATTAGCTCCATGTGACATAATATGTCATGTTATGGCAGATCAAAACACTACTAATAAAATTAACTAATGCATGTAGTATAAACAAAATTGTTTTTCTTCTGTACAGTGTTCATTATCACTATATTTAGCATCCGTGCCAAAATTCATGTTTGGTAAATATCCACATATTCAGGGACCAGCAGTTGGTGTAATGGCTGTGTTGCTGGACTCCCATGTAGTCGACCGCGGTTCAAGTCCCGGACCCGGTGGCTTAAAACTCACGCTGGGTGCGTGTGCATGCATGCCCAAGATCCCAAGAGGAGAATGGAGGAGAAGGGATTGCGTCATGGCCATTCCCCCTGGGGGGTGATTTCTCACTTTCTGTCTCCCTGTCTGTCTGGTGAGCACATGTGCCCTATGGCAAAACTTCTCAAAAAAAAAAAAAAATCCACATATTCAATAAGGTCTCTGAAAGACATTTTGATTTCTTTGAAAAAGCTAAATATATTGTCATCTGCTTTTGAATTTGAAGAGATTTCCATCACATGGAATCTAAATTTTTTGAAGTACATTAACAGTTCTTGTTAATAGACACTGTAAAGATTTCCTGTTTTATTCTCATTTACATTAACTACAGCTTGTTCTTATATGGGATTGTGACTATATGGCCTTACCCTTTTATTATCCACATAGTCACTACAATTTTTCAAGTTGCTCTCTCTTCTTTTTAGGCAGCTATAGTTTAATTGCCCTATTTTTTCTTGTAATGTTTGTTAGCGTGTCTTATATCTTTTCTTAGATTTCTTACACCCTTCAGCCACATTCATATTAATGCGATCTTGCAAATTTTAAGAAAAAACTCCTTGAACATGAATATGTACAATTGCTATGCATCAACTAGAATTTTTTAAAAATAAACTAAAAAATAAGTGCAATTTTTAATGAAGCAAACTGATGATTATAAATCTATTCTTCCAAATATCTTCAGGTTGAACTCGGGTATTGTGTCCAATATACTTTTCATGGTTTTAATTTTGGTTTCAAAAAGACTAAGTGCCTTAAATAGCACATTGACTTCTCATGAATGTTCCTGTTGGTATCAGTGTGAGTACCATTACAGGCAGATTTTGTGGGATTCGTTTTTATGCTTAATTATTGCATGCGTGGATCATGTCAGAGTTACGCTTGGGAAAGCATAGACACAAAGAAATGAATGTATTTAGCAGGAAAGGGGAGAAGAGATTGACAGTGGAAGTAACTTTCTCTTTCTCCTTTCTGTAGCCCTAGGGAAA